>NC_042616.1:294270925-294643957 GCF_901001135.1 Rhinatrema bivittatum
AATAGCATATATCCAGTGCCTTGCAAAAGTCTTCACAGCCTTGTGCATTTTTCACATTCTAAAAAATACAAATCAAAATGCATTAAAGTAGGAGTGTTTCAATGATCTACCAAAATACTCTATACTCTCATCATGAAAGAACAATTTTAGAAATTGCTGGTTGTACTTTTCACTTAAACAGATGATATTCAAAAAGGCTAGAGAAAAAGCAGATGTATTGCTTCACAAGGAGGAAATGAAAAACTACACTTTGACATCAGGGACGGACAAGGTCATGGAAACACTACTGAAGGATAGAATAGTGCAGTACCTTGAAGCACTATTAATCATAAGAAGAATAGTTTCACACAGGGAAAATTTTGCCATACTCTTTTTTTTTTTCATGAAGTGACAAGAGAATTAGATTGGCGGATACAGTAGATGTGGTTTATTTGAATGGCCGCAACCTCCTCCAACATTGCTGGTTGGGTGAGCGCTGCCAATAACAAAGAAAAGAAAGAGTTTGCAGCGATCCCAGCACAGAGAAAAGAGCCGCTTTTGGAGGTAACGGGTGGGTGGGAGAGTGACAGCATGAGTTGGGGAGGGGGGTGACTATGGGGGGAAGCTGGTATTTCTTTTTTTTTTTTTTTTTACATGGAGGGAGGAAGGGGGAGGCCTGGGCCAGTAGTGATGTTTTTTGGACCTTTTCTACTTTCTAACATTTATATTTGTACACAAGGTTATAGGGACCCGTGGTGTGGGGAGGGCCGGTTTATCCAGGTAGTTGTGGGGGGTGGGCATCAGGCCAGGATGTCCGCGACTTTTTCTTTGCTTTTTTTTTCCCCCTCTTAGATACGCTACTTTAGGCCTACTAGGCCACATTCAAACAGTGGCTGCCTAGGGTAGAAGTTATCTGGCTATATGTAGTGGTAAGGTTATACTGCTGAATATACTGGACAAGTTATCGGGCTCTCCTTTGCCCACTAAACAGCCAACTGATTACTGGCCCCATTATTCTTTAAGTTAATAAATCTGCAGCCATATTTTTCCAAAAATGAACAAAGCGTCCGCTCCTCCTTATTAACCTATCATGTTTCCGAGGGGAGGAGGGAGCAGAAGCTATGGGTCCGCAGTCCCGGTACCCCAGTTACTGAATTCCAGATAGCATTTCCAGTCTTCTGAATTATTCGCTGCATGTTTGTTTTCTTTTTTTTTTTTTTTTACTGCATATTGATTCAAATTAGATTATTATTTTCTATACTGTTTTAATTAGTGATTTTTATATGATTGGTTTTTTAAGGCTCTGTGGTAACTTGAGCATTAGTGGCTTGGAAACAGCCAGCGGAATAAGTAGGCAGACTGGCTGTTCCTCAAGTGCAGTTTATTTGCAGTGAAAACAAAGTGCAGTACAAAGCAAAACAAATTAGGCAGCTCACCTTGAAGTTCAGGTATCTCACAAATTCTGGGTATCACACACAGTAGGCCTTAGCATATTCCTGGTTCCTGCCTACTCCCTGGGACACTTCTAACTCTTCTGGACCCTGCCAACTTATGTTAGATTGAAGGGATCCTCCCTGAGCCCAGAATCCCTTGTGGGACTGATCCTTCAGGAAAACCTGGATAGATATCTGTGGCTGGTCCCTTAAGGGAATTTGAGGGAGTTTCTGGCTCTTATTCTTATAAACTGCTTTGATTTAATATGAAAAATGATATATTAATAGTTATAGTAGTATTTATTTCTCTTAAAATTTATAACCTGCCATCTTCCAATCCTTCAGCTCTCAGCAGTAAGCAAAGCAAATACACAATATAATACAGCAATCTAACATCAAAAAACATAGTTATGACAGTATTAAAATATAAAGATGAATTAAGCAGTAAAATCCTAAAGATAATAAAGTTCTTTTACATCACTAATAAATTGTATGAACACGTTACCCAATTAAGGCAAATACATTGATTGCCATTTAACTGACAAATTTAAGATTTATTTTTTTTCAAAATAATTTTTTATTGGTCAAGGCTGTGCATCGCTATACAGAACAGAAAAAAAAAAAAACCACACGGTGTGCAGTTAACGAAAACACAATATGTCTCATACTAGACAGAGCCGGAACATAAACTAACTAACATAAATACAAAGTGCAGACCATGGGAAGAATAGCCTTTCATAAGCCCAGTCCAATGTAATTTTCACTTTGTTTAAACACACAGATATCCCACCCCACCATTACTCTTTCATACACCACTCATACACCCACCTTCCACTTCTCCCCCCCTCCCCCCCCCCCCCCGGAGACCAAGGGAATTAAGCCCAGACATTTGAATATCCTGCAACATTTAAGTTCACCTGCATCTCAGTTGATAAGCCCCTAAAAAACCCTGCCAGCAGTCTTCATACAATTTGTCTCATGCGCGATGTCCAGAGAGACAGTCCATACGTTCCATTTGTAGCTCCGAGGACATCCGAAGGTACCAAGCTGCGAGAAGGGGAGCTGTGGTCGGTTCTACCCAGATCGACAAAATGGTCCGACATTTTTGTTTTAGTACATAAATTGTTACATTCTGACAATCCCTGTTCGTTGAAGAATAGGATAAAACTTCATGCTCTCTTTCCACAGTTGAGGTCAACTCAGCTAAAAATGTTGCACATTCCTGCAGCTCTCAATTATAAATTGCAGCAAACACGAATGCGAGCTTTTTCATTTGTCGCATCCACACTGGCAATGTTACAAGTTGAGAATGATTTAAAGCTTTTTAAAAAAAAAACTTAAACGCTATGTGTAGAATTACTTTTATGCTTTGGTTGATAACTTATGTTGTATGAATGCTCTGGCATTATCTCCTTTTTTATAGATAACATTGTTGAATATATGCAGAATATAAACTTTTTAAAATAAATAAGCCATATCTAATATGGCAACAAAATATAAGAAAAATTACCAATAAGCCTAAAAATATCCATACTTAATACAGTGGACCCTTGACTTACGAACTCAATTCGTTCCAGAGGGTTGGTTTTAACTCAAGTTGGTTGTAAGTGAAGACTTTTTTCCATAAGAAATAATGGAAATACCCATAATGCATTCTGAACCTTCCAAAGCACCCCTTACCTAACATTTTCATAATAAAAAAGGGTTGTATAATGTGCGTATTTACCAGAAACACCTATAATTTTCCTAGTGTTCTCACCAAAAAGTTATAAAATGTGCCTAGTCTACCAGAAACAATTTCATACTGTACTCACCATTCAAGTTGACATCTTTGGCTTGCAGGAAGGGAGGAGGGGCAGGATTCCCCCCTCCCTACCCCCTCAGAGCACATCTCTGGGCCCCCAAACACTCATTTCCTCCTCCCAGCATACTCATTCCTCCCCTCCTGATACCTTGCTGTAGCCAGCTGAGTGCTACACTCCCTTTCTGCTGCTGCACAGAAGCTTCCTTGGTCACCAGTGATACTGTTGCTTGCTGCAATGCCGTGCCTGGTCTGCCTATGTGCTCCTGTGAACATTTGCAGCTCCGGGTGCACCTGAGATGGACAGGCCTCATCTGCAGCAGAGGCAGCCAATCACTGCAACAGCAGAGCAGAAGTCCCACCCACCAAGCCCAAAAAAACGCGATTGACAGGCCGGCATTCAGGTTGTAACTCAAGACTTTGGTTGTAACTCAAAACTAAAATTCTGGTTGTAACCCAAGTTGTTCGTGTGTCAAGCCGGTTGTAACTCAAGGGTCCACTGTAGTTACAACAAAATAAATAGCAAAACAGTAACAGCAAACCTAAATGACATCAGCATGGGCCACAAGACAGAAAGACTGTGTCATAATAGCAAGTTGTAAGTCCTGTCTCATCTGATCTATTTAGTGGTGGAGTAGCCTAGTGGTTAGAACAACGGACTGTGAACCTGGGAACCCAGGGTTTAAATTCTACTGCTGTTCTTTTGACCTTGGGCAAGTCATTTTACTCTCCATTGCCTCATTACCCTCCATTGCCTCAGATAGAAACTTAGATTTCAAGCCCTCTGGGGATAGGGTAATATCTACAGTACCTGAATGTAATCCGCTTTGAAAGTGCCTGAAAATTTGAATATAAATTAAATAAAAATAAATGTGTCACAGAAGCATTAGCTCTGTTCCACATACAAAAACTGGTAAATGAACTAGCCAGTCTAGTAGTTGGAAGAAAAACTGTAAACTGGGTGAGAAGGTATTTGACCTGGACTAAGGTACTGGTAGTCAGCAGAATCAATTCTTTGAAAAGAAAGTGACCAGCAGGGTGCTATAAGGATCAGTTCTAGGCCCAGTTTTCTTCACTATCTTTATAAATGGCATCAAGGATAGGTTAGAAGGTAAGTATGCCTTTTTGCAGATGATATGAAAATTTTTAATGGGAATGTACATGGCAGAGAATGTAAATAAGATGAATGATTACTTTAAAAACTTGGAAAATGGTCAAATGTATGGCAACTACATTAATTCAAAAAACTGCAAAATTATGCCTTTGGGATACAGAAATACAAGGGCCAGATACCTCCTTTTAGGTGAAGAACTAGCAATCACCAAACAAAACAAAAAAACTGAATGTGATCATCTTGGACGGCCTCCGGGTAGTCAGTCACTATAACAAAGCATTTAGGAGATTTAATAGGTCACATGTGTAAATAAAGAGAATTATCACTAATAGAAAAAGGAAAGTACTATAGCCTTTCTATTGGTCTCTGTTAGACCATACTTTAAATACTCTGTTGATTTCTGGAGATCACATGTGTAAAAGGACTTTCACAAGTTAGAGGTAATTTAAAGGAGGGCCACTAACGTGGTGCACTCTTACCCTACACAGAGACTGAAGGAGCTAAAAATGTACTTTGAAGAAGTATTCAGAGAGAGAAATTACAAAAATTCAAATATCTAACAGGCTTCAGTAAATTACCAGAAGATCATAATTTCCAAAGAATGAAAAGTGGTGATATGAAGCTGAAGGGAAAGAATATGTTGGTACCTGGAGCAGATTTCCAGTGGAAGTGATAGGAGCCAGAGCAAGGGCAGAATTGTGTTACAGATTTGCTTAGGATACATACAAAGGGACCTTGGCAGCAAAGAAAGGGAGAAGACCACAAGCAAGGTAAGATTTGTGACAAAATAGTAAGCAGGTACAAATGGGTAGACTGCATGGTCCTTTTCTGCCAACATTATCTGTTTCTGCTGTGTCTCTCCTCCTCCTACTTAGAACTTTAGTGATGAAGACCAATACAATACAAAATATATAAAAATGCATAACACATTTAACTTCATGGTAAAAAAAAAAACCAAAAAAAAACCAAATAACAAAACTTGATAGTTGGTTTCCTTGAGAACATTAAATCCCTTTCTCATGAACAATTTTTGATATTTTCCAAGGCACATTTTTCTCTTGACTGCTACAGATACAACAGCATTGTGACGACTTCAGCAGTTAGTTAATTTATGTGACTGCTTTTATCTGCAGGTTAAAGTTGCCATTCTCAAGTACATTGAGACACTGGCACAGCAAATGGACCCCGGGGATTTTGTGAGCTCCAGTGAAACTCGACTGGCTGTATCACGGATCATAACCTGGACAACAGAACCTAAAAGTTCAGATGTTAGGAAGGTATGTTGAGAACTGAAACTGATACCTATGAGTTTACACCTGTTTTATTTCTCTGTTATCTTGAACTTTTTTTTACTAATGCCTAATTATAATTAATGCTGTACCTTATTCTGTGGTTATGCTAGGCAGAGCTAACAGTGCTTTAGACAGATTGTTTCGCCCCCACCCCCCCAACGAGGAGCTGCTTTTTTGGGCTACAAATGCATCTGTTTTTCCATGATTTCCTCAATACTTTATGCATGATGAAAATGTACATACTTCACCTAATTTTAATTTTGCATCTATATACTTTAGAAAACTACATAAAAGACAAAAATGCTTGTCGCTCGCCATAGATTGTTTTGAACAGACAACAGAGTATTGCATAAAAATTATGGTATTAATGAAGTTGTCATACAGTTCAAGATTCAGAAATATATTATCAAGCCAGCAAGTCCAGAGACGCATGGATAGATTTTCCTGTGTTGCAATGGGATATGGCTGAAAGATGATGTATAAATCCATGTTACTTGAGGAATCTCAGTGAACTCGACATTATGTGAAATTGGTAGTCAGAGTGGTGTTAATGCCATCTGTGGGTGTTTGTGTTAACACCTGGGATAGCCAAGGTTATATCCTTGGTAATTGGGGACACATTAACATGCTCCATATGACAGTGTAATTTAATGTTAATGATTCTTTTGTTATTGCATTTGTTAATATTAAGATAAACACTGATCTGTGAATGGAGTACAAATCACATTTGTCACTAGGGGAAGAATTTGGGTCAGGTTCCATTGCCTCCTTTTGAACTTGCATTAAAAAGCATTTGAGAATTTTGTACTTTTGAAATTCTAGAATGCTTTTGGGCATTGATTTCAAAGCAGTTTGTCATTTTATTGTATAAACCAATGCATATACTACTGAGAAGAGGGCATGATAGAAGTTTATAAAATCATGAGTGGGGTGGAGCGGTACATAAAGGAAGTTTTTTTTAATTTTTCAAATAATACTAAAACAAAGGGGCGCTCCATGAAACTAATAACCAGCAGTTGGGAGGTCTCGTGATGTGAACGGAAGGATGTTGTTTCTTCTCGCTCCGGGGCCCCACTCCCCAAGTCAAGTGTAATCATGCCTTTAAACAGCCTGAGAAGTAGAAGAAATAGATACAATCTGTAAAGGGACAAGCACACTAGCTCGAGTATACCTTTTGTTTGGAGCATTGAAGGGTGGATAATCACAAAACAGGTATGAAAAGAAAAGGACAGACTGACACCAAAAACGGCCAATGGCCTGAGTAATCCTCCATCACCAGCTGTGAATAATAGTGATCCTGGAGACATTGCCAATACTATATTTACCGCGATGGATGAAAAATTAGGGAAAATTCATGAGCAATTTGATGCGCTGCAGTCTTTACTTGCTGATGTCACTAAGTGGATTGTGGAAGTTGAGATGCACCTTTCCAGTGTGGATGAGGGTTCAGGCCTTTGAGAGTGAACTGGCAACAGTGAAAGTGACAGCGGCTAAAATGGATATCAAAGTAGAGTATGAATCACTCCAGGAACAATTTGAGATTTATAGGGCTGCATGAAAGCATCTCTGATGCAGTTTTAGAAACGTGGCTGCCAAAGACCTTAGGCTTACAGAATGCAATGGAGACTGTCAACAGAACGCGTGCAACGCTTGGGAGTGAAGCAAGGGGGTCAAAATATACTGAGACCAGTAATCGCCAAATTCTTAAATTATTTTCATAAGAATGAAATCCTGCAGTGATATCGGAGCAGTGGGAGGCTGGAGTATGAAAGTTCCCCGATGATGATGATTGCAGATTGCTCCGCTGCGGGGTCTCGGCCCGCTGTAAGGCGTTTGCTCCAGTGTGCTCTCAGCTGGTCAATCATCATATTCGTTTTACTCTGCAATTTCCACCAAAACTTAGTGACCTATCAAAATACGGTGCACATTTTCAAACCTCCCAGAGAAGTGCTTTTTTTTTTAATGCTCTGCTCAAGGCATCCGAAGCAAACACGGATGCCTTGAGCAGAGCATTAAAACCAAGAAGCTCATGGTTGAAAGGCAACTGTGGGAGTTTGGCTAATTGGCTGAGATTCATTTATTTATTTATTTAACGCTTTTATATACCAAAGTTCGTATGGAACATCTCTTTGGTTTACATAAAACGGATAGAGAGGAGGAAAAGGAAGGGAAGAAGAAAAGTTACATAATAACAAATAACTGTTTCAACTTAATAATTAACGAGTAGAGTTTAAAGGATAGAGGGGGACAGGATAGGCAAAGGGGAGGTGAAGTAATAGAGAAGCAGGTAATATGGATTTGGGGTAATAGAGAGAACTCGTAGGAGGAATATATACAGGGGCGAATATTCATACAGTTATTTGAGAGAATTTACAGGATGTTTTTTGCCAACATGTTCCTTGTGTGCGAGTCTTCTTTTCTTTTAGTGCTGGCTCAGAGAGGGAGTGTGGACATAACAAGACAAAGAGCACATGTTCTTGGATATGGCTTTTTTTTTTGTTTGCTTCTTTCAGACCGGCTTCATGAAAGGTAGTGGATGCTATTGGATACGTGTTTGTGACTGACCCTCCACAAGCATGTGAAATATTAGTACATTTTTTTTCTTCTTGTTCTTTTTCTCCCTCCTGCTCTTTGCTCTCTGTGGTGAGGGTTTTTTATGGTGGGGAGTGGGGCCCAAACACATAGTTCACAGCTCCATAGGCTTAGAGTTAAGCCATCATATATGGTATTATTTATGAATAAGGGGGTAGGTTTGCAGGGTAGGAGAGGAGGGAGGAAGGGTTGGGTAGAGGAGGGGTTGGTTTCCATAACTAAACGATATAAATGTGTACAAGCTCTCTCTCATAGGTGGGGTGTGCACTTTGCTATGCTTCAAGAATCACACTTAGATTTAAATGAACATAAATTGAAACATCAATTGATGGGGAAAGTGTTCTCTTCCCAATCAAGTACAAAAAAAAGCAGGAGTATCCTTTCTTATAGGGAAGCAGGTGCCCTTTCAAGAGTTGAAGGTAATTATAGATGACAATGGGAGGTATTAACTAGTGGAGGGTTCCCTATTTGGCAAACCCATTGTATTTTCTATTTATGGCCCTAACATTTATGATAAGTCCTTTTCTACATTAATTGCTACCCTCTTCCTGCCCTATACCAATACTTGGGGGATATTTTAATTATGTTCATGATTGGCAATTAGACTGATCCTCAGCAGCGAGGAGCCCGGCAATGAAATTAGAGACGGGTCTAGTCTACTTATGTCACTGTCTGGATCTGATAGATGCTTGGAGAGCTTTGTACCCATTGGAAAGGGAGTACACACATGTCTCCAGAGCTCACAATACCCAATCACTTATAGACTACATCCTGGTGAGTAGGGAGGTTTTTTTCAGATTTCAGATCATACCCCAGTGTGGATAGACGTGGAAGGTTATCTGCCAGATCCCCAATAATATATCATCCAATCTCCTTGTTAAAATTTGACATCAAGTTGCTGGCTAAAATTATAGCAACTCATTTAGCTATGGTCATACCGTCATTAATTGGTGAGGATCAGGTGTGGTTTTTTTACCTGGGTGGTGCAGTGTAATCAGTGTTCGTAAAATAATTGCGTCAATTGAGTGAAGTCGTAGTCAGCAAATGCAGTTGCTGTTGCTTAGCCTCGATGCAGAGAGAGCCTTCGACAGGCTTCAGTGGAGCTTTCTGTTCCGTGCTCTTACAGGCTTTCGGAATTCAGGGTTTTTTTTTGTTCAAGTAGATCAAGCTTTATACAGCAACCCACAGGCGGTTGCCTGTGTCAGTGGTTCTATGTCTGACAGTATCCACTTGGG
Organism: Rhinatrema bivittatum; assembly: GCF_901001135.1. Classification (NCBI taxonomy): domain Eukaryota; kingdom Metazoa; phylum Chordata; class Amphibia; order Gymnophiona; family Rhinatrematidae; genus Rhinatrema; species Rhinatrema bivittatum. Next base: position 294,280,372 of record NC_042616.1, read on the forward strand.
CTGAGGAATAAGACAGGGCTGCCCCTTATCCCCCCTTGTTATTTATTTTGGCTCTAGAATCCTTGCTTTGCCAAATTCGGGGAAATAGGGTTGTTCAGGGAATATCGGTTGGGAGTGAGCCCTCTTCAGAATTTAAGTTAGTGGTTTTTGCTACTGATATACTCCTTAATGTGGTAAAGCCAGTAACCTCTCTGAGAAGCCTAATGGAAGAACTTAATCAGTATGGCTGACTAGCAGCTCTAAAGCTAAATTTGAAAAATCTGAGGCCTTGCCAGTTTGGCAACAGGGGCATAGCCTATGGGGTGTTGATTTCCCTATGCTTTGGGCAGATGAGTCGTTTACATATTTGGAGATAATTTTGCATAAGAACCCAATGAAAATGCATACATTGAATTTTCAAAAGTTGCTGGGCATCATGAAAACTCTACTACATAATTGGATTTTCCTTGTCTTTAACAAGCAGGATCAATCTTTTCCAAATGATCATCTTGTCCAAATGGCTATATTTTTTCCAAACATTACCTTGCTATCTCACTAAAAAAGAAATGGGACAATTTGATAAATTGGGTGGGTATCTGTGGAAAACTAGAAAATCAAGAATTGCATTATCTAAGTTAATGGGCAAATGGGATAAAGGGGGTTTAGGGTTAGCAGATCTAAAGTTGTATAACATTGCTTGCAGCATGCGGTATATGGCTGATTGGCTCTTTAATACGCATTTTTATACACTCTTAACCTTGGAGAGAAAATATCTTTTTCTGTTGAGTCCAGGGTTTGTTTTACATGCCTCTTTGGCGGCTCTACCTGATAATATTAGATATAGCAGTTTAGTTTCACTGTTAGTTCGTACCTAGAGATATGTGTGTTCTACTCTTGATTTGCAATCCTCTATTTCTCAATTTTTGCCTTTCATAGGTAATACACACTTCTTACCGGGCTGTAGGAACCTGATGTTTACTATTTGGGCGGAGCGGGTTCTGCGAGTGATAGCCAAATTGATGGATGAAGAAGAACACATAAAACTATTTTGAGACTTACAGAACTTGATCTAGATCAGAAACATTTTTCTTACTTACAAGTGCCGCATTACATACACGTACTAGGAATAAAGGACTGGACTCATGAAAACAGGGAGTTTTCATCCTTTATATTTGATACGGAAGATCCAGTTCATCACACAATCAATTTTTTATATCAGAAGCTGATGGGGAATAAGGTCTCAACGCAAATTGGGCATTTAATACAAGGTTGGGAAAGAGAACTTGCTTTTAATCTTATGGAGGAGCAATATGCACATTGTTTTAAGAGATTTCGCTCAATTACACATAATGTTGAACTAAGGGAAACACAATATAAATTTCTCATGAGATATATCCCACAGAAATTAGAATGTTCAATGCATTTTACAAATTTAACTCTATGTATTGTGTGGATCTTCCCGGATACCTTGGGGCATCAATTTTGGAAGTGTCCATATCATTACATATATTCATAGAGTAATGAAAAATGTGTTGCCTCTATGTCTCAAGGTGCTGCTTTTTGATAATTTGACCAGTATTGCTCCGGGCCAGAAATATGTGAGACTCTGGTTGCACAAAATTTTATTGTTAGCTAAAAAAGTAATCTTGCAATGTTGGACAAGAGCAGAAGCACCAACTGTAACCCAATGGCGAAACCTGATGCATAGCATGTGTGTATACGAGAAATATGTTGAATGGGACTGACCTTCTACGGAAAAACAAGATATTCTTGCAGATCTGGGACTTATACCTTCAGTCATTACCACCTAGAGCCATAGTGATATTCTGAATGATCTTTGAAAGTCTATTGGGATATTCTTTGAGGATTTAGTATCTGGAGGAGTATATAAGCCTTGCTAGGGGGAGGGTGGGTGAGTAGGATACTGTCAGAATGGGGAAGTTCTCTTGGATTGTTAGGGGCACTGGGAAGAACCCACCAGTGTTCCAGCTTGTTCAATAACTGTTGTTCTTTTGTTTTTGTGATTTGAAAATCAATAAAAATGATTTAAACATAACAACCAGCAGATTCAGAACAGATTGAGAAAATACTTTTTCACTCCGCTAAATGACAAGCTGTAGAATCTGTTGCTAGAGGATGTGATCAAGGCAACTAGCATAGCATGGTGTAAAAGAGGTTTGGATAAGTTCCTGGAGGAAAAGTCCATAACACATTACTAGCCAGATAGACAAAAGACAGCTATTGCTATCCCTGGGAGAAGTATGTAACATGAATTAGATCTACTTTATCTGCCAGGTACTTGTGACCCGGATTGGCCACTGTCCGAGGACCTTGGTCTGATCTGGCATGGCAATTTTTATGCTCTTAGGATATGTTCAATATTCCAGAGAGAAATAAATATAGGAAAAATTGAAACTGGTACCAGAATTCCTCTGCAGAAGCAGTTCAGTGGGTTGGAAATCTCTGTCAGCATCAGTGATACATTTCCTGTATTCCCATTACCCTGTCTTCTTACTGGTTTATTCCAGTCTTTGACAATGGGCTGCTTATCCATTTAGCCATCCAAGAAATATGCTGATATTTTTATGTGCAGTTCTAAAAGCATGAATTAACTTTTTTTTTTTTAATACATTTTATATTTTATTTCATTATTTATTTAGATTACTTACCGTATTTTTCGCTCCATAAGACGCACTTTTTTTCCCCCAAAGGTGGGGGGAAAATGTATGTGCGTCTTATGGAGCGAATATTAAAAAAAAACCAAACAAAAATCTAACAAACACCCCCCCGACTCCCCCAAGACCTGCCGACTTAATTTCCTACAACCCCCCCCCCCCCAAGACCTGACAAATTAATTTCCTGCAACCCCCCACCCTCCTGACCCCCCCCCCAAGACCTGCCAAACGTCCCTGGTGGTCCAGCGGGGGTCCGGGAACGATCTCCTGGGTGTGGGGCGTCGGCTGCCAGTAAACAAAATGGCGCCGACGGCCCTATGCCCTCACTATGTCACTGAGACCGACCGCTGCTATTGGTCGGTCTCAGTGACATAGTGAGGGCATAGGGCCGTCGGCGCCATTTTATTTACTGGCAGCCGACGGCCCTATGCCCTCACTATGTCACTGAGACCGATCGCTGCTATTGGTCGGTCTCAGTGACATAGTGAGGGCATAGGGCCGTCGGCTGCCAGTAAACAAAATGGCGCCGACGGCCCTATGCCCTCACTATGTCACTGAGACCGACCAATAGCAGCGGTCGGTCTCACTGACATAGTGAGGGAATAGGGCCGTCGGCGCCATTTTGTTTACTGGCAGCCGACGGCTCACGCCCAGGAGATCGTTCCTGGACCCCCGCTGGACCACCAGGGACGTTTGGCAGGTCTTGGGGGGGTCAGGAGGGTGGGGGGTTGCAGGAAATTAATTCGGTAGGTCTTGGGGGGGTCAGGGGGGTGGAGGTTGTTAATTTAAAGGGTTGGGATGGGGGGGGGGGTTTTGGGGGTTCCCACAGAAAGAAAAATTTTCTGATCTGGGGAGTGGACCGAAATGGCCCTCCCCAGACCCAAAAACAAAATGGGGAGAAAAAAAAAACTATGCACTCCCCTAATTTGCTCCATAAGACGCCCAGACGCAGAGCCGGTTTAGCACAATTTTTTTTTTTTTTTATTTTCCCCCTCTGAATCCTAGGTGCGTCTTATGGTCAGGTGCGTCTTATGGAGCGAAAAATACGGTACTTAGTCGTGTTCACTTTGCTTCACTTCATCTAGATGGTTTTTACCTTCCTCCTTCAATGGCAGGATGTTAATATGGTCTTCACGAGACTGAGAAATATCAAATAAACTTTTCACATGTCTTCTGGTTTTAGATTTGCTGTAATAGATATTGTAAATTGTATCCAAATTAGGGAGAGTTTACCATTTCCAGTTAGTTTGGTTTACAATAATAGAGAATGCTAATCTAATGTTAACTTCAAAATTCAAATTATGCAGGCTATAGCAAGAAGGCATGTGCAGAGGCAAAAACTTGTTTTGGTAGTATAATTGTTTTATAGGTTACCGTCATTGGTTTGTTTCAAACAAAATAAATGTAATTTATTAATTCATTCATTTCCTATTAGAGTCAATGGGGAAAGCAATGCACCTTATTTTGGACTCCCAAATTGAGGTTTTTTGATCATTTCTAATGAAACTGATTAGAAAACCCCAATGCTTCAAGACTGTCAACGTGGTATCAAAAGTGCATGAAGAGCTTAAGGACCCACGATGGGGGTCCTTAAGCTCTTCATGCAATAGCATGAGTTCTCCAAAATACCGTCAGAGAAGCAAAACAGCAAGAGTGCCCAGAACACCCCAAGGCTCCAAAATTGATGAGAAGGGCACCAACAACAATGGCATGAATACTCCAAGGCTACATGAGAGGGATAAAGAGGCACCAAGTGTAGCATGAACAGCTCAAGGCACCATGAAGAGGGAAGAAATTATCAAAAGAGGAAAATTCCCCAAGTCAGTGATAGAAGGTCAAAGAAACAGAGTGGCATGAAGTGGCAAGAACACTCCAAGGCTACAAATGAGGTGTAGTTGACACCAACCAAATTGGTAGAAAGCCCTAGGCAGGGAGAAGCCAGTGGAAATTCCTGCAGGAGGCCTGATGTTTTTAAATGGCATCATTAGCTGGCTGTTCAGGCTTGAGGTTGCTCTTCCCCTGTCCTATATATAGTCTGATTCTCAGCCTTGTCAGTATTATCTGCCTTCTCTATCTTCTTACTGGAGGCTAAAATGCTACTGACTAGAGGCACCAAATGCTCTTTAGCCACTAGCTTTTTAATATCATTTGATTAAAGGAATCCAGGATACGATTCTTCTTCTGAATCAGGTTTTGTAAATACTGCCTCCATTACCTAAAAAGCAGTAATAATGGAGCAGCATAGCAATGTTTTGGATGCTGCACTTCTTTTGCCTCTGCCTTTTGCCATAGTGTAATCTGTCGAAGGCTAAATAGTGGCTGAGACCAATAGTCGTAAGAACTGTAAGGGAAGAAAGTTTGAAGAGAAAGTCTAAGAAGCATGAAACCATTAAAGATAACAGGGGAAAGCCATTGTAAAGCATCAGGTTGCTAGGGCAAGATCAAGAGTTGGTAAGTACTATAAGGGAAGGAGATTTGGATAGAACTTTGAAGACAGCCGGAGCAGAGGGGAAAGTTCTCTAAGGTACCAAGAGTGGGTTGGAGTGGCGGCAGCAGCAGTGGTAGGAGCAGAGGAATGCAGCAAGAAGAGTGTCAGTAAGGCCCCAAGATATACCATAAGGCTGAGGCAGGAGGAAGAATGGCATCAAAAGCCCCAGGTACCAAGATGAGCAAAGCAGTACCTGGAGTGGAATGAAGGGCTTGAGGTTCTATGAGTGGTGCAGTGAGTGTGCAAAGCATTGAATTGCCAGGGAAAGAGCAAAAATCAGCAAGTAGCATATGGGATGGGAATTTGGAAAGAACTCTAAAGACAGCTGGAGCAGGGGAGGAAGCATCCTAGGGTACCAAGAGGGGCAGCAGTAGTAACAGAGGCACTAATGATTTTAAAATCAGAAATGGAGCGTAGCGGGGCAGCAGTTAGTATCAGCAAGGCCCCAAAATGTATCATGAGGGCTGAAGCAGGAGAAAGAATGGCATCAAAACCCCCAAATTGTACAGTGCGGGGAATCAGAAACAGCACAAAGCCATCAAAACCCCTAAGTCATAGAGTGTAGGGAATCACAAACCCCACACAATTACGTCAAAACCCACAAGGAAACATGATAGGGGAAAAGGGAACCAACAATAATTTTATAAACAGAACAAGGCAGTTAAAGCAGCAGAAACAATGGTATGAATATCCCCAAAGGAACTGAAAAGTAGTAAAATGGTACACAATGTGATAGGTTTTCTCTAAGGCAACATGAGGGAGCCAAGAGCAAGTGGGATAGTAATAGTGGCAGGCTTATATAGCAAGGTATAAAACCAGAAAAGAGGTGGGGTGAGAGGAGAGAGAATTTTTTTCTTTCTTCACATTATTTTTTGCACAAAATACCCCAGTATAACTAAGAAAGAAGCAGGATGGAATAAATAGGCTGGGATTGAAGAGGCATATAACAAAACAATAAGGTAGAGAATGAGCCAAGTTAAGTGTTAAGAGCAGGCAGGTCAGGTATGCAGTCTTCTGTAGGGGTCAAGATCAGGCAGAACTAGCATAGATCTTCAGTCTGACCAACCACCTTGCCTTTGGATTGAGCCTTGAGGTGCTGGTGGCTGGCAGGTCTTCTGGAGGGCAGCATACTGGGTCAGGAACAAGGAATGCACTAGCAAGTCAGGGAGGATAAGGAATGAACAAAGACCAGGGCAAGAAGGAAATCAAGTTCAGGGCAAGGAACACACAAGAGAGATAGGCCACCATGAGACCTAGACAGGGAACAGGGGGCAACTGGGAAGACCCATAGGGAAAGGGAACTACTGGGAGACCCACAGGGAGCAGAAGGGCCACTGGGAGACCCACACAGGACTGGAGCACAGATAAAAAAAAAACACACAGACAAGAGAGGTCGCAGGAAGGCCCAGACAGGACAGGACAAGACACAGAATACACACAGACAAGGTAGGACTAATCAAGGAGCACAGGCAAATAGAAAAGACAAAGGCAGGGCCGGTGCAAGGATATTAGGCACCCTAGGCAAACCTGGCGCCCCCCCATATACAATTTTAAATTATGCATTTATAACATATTTTACATGAAAAATTGCATTCTGAGGTAAAATTAATATACACGTTGTTGTGATAATTTCATGCACTGTTGTGATGCAAAGAAAACTTTGCATTTTGCAATTTATATGGTATCATACCTATTATGATGTTTTGGCATGGTCCTCCCATATCCGCACAGTACTATCTGCCAACACTCAAAGAATAACAGCCTTACCTATGAAAAATAATACCACAAATATTACACCAGAATCTAAAATATCAATACACCTCCTATCAGGAAAACAGAACAGGCCAAGCTACTACAGATCCCTACAGAGAAACCACATGCTAAAAATGCTTCATCTCAGACTTTGCATGCAGAACACAAACCCTCACCAATTTCAGAATAAAGCCACATAAAGTATAAATAGAAATGTGCAGACAAAAACTGAACTGTAAAACGTATCACGCAAGACTCTACAGTGCACAATGGAAAAACAAAAATCACCATTCCTCATGAAACAATCAATAAAATCAAGATATATAAATCATTAATCTTAATAGTAAAATCATACTAATAAAATAATTTCAAAACAGCTGATGAATAGAATATCCAACAATTAAAGACTCATGCAAATTTTGAAAGCTTTACCAAATACCAATAAAATGTTTCAAACAGCAGACACATCACATACCCTTTGTACGTCCCTTCGTACACCCTGGAGCAACCAAGACTGAGAGAGAAACCATATACTACATGAGACAAAACCAATCAACCTGGAACATGGACAAAGAAAGAGAAGTGCCAGCAAAACAACAAATCACAGTCTGCCTAAACAAAGGTAAATATGGAAAAAACTTTTCACTTAACAGAGATAAACATACAATAAAAGAGTCAAAAGAAAACTCACATAGCAACCTTATACAGATAAAAAGGACCAACAACTCAAAGAAATCCACCATAAACAACATGTTAATGTTAGCATTCTTCCTAGTAAATGCATAATCAGTAGCAAAAAAAATTCCCAATTGTCACAGGCCTGCTATATGACAATAAACCAAACTTCATTGCAATAACTGAATCATGGCTAAAAAAAATCAGATGTAGTTCTAAAAAATCAAATAGCACATAGAAATTTTGAAGTTTTCTCAGTACCCAGAATAAATAAGCGAGGAGGTGGGCTCTTATTAATTATTGAAAAAACCTTTAAATGTAAATTAATCCCAATAACTCTCCCTACAAATCATGAAATCGCCATCTTTGACACTAACAACATACAAATATGCCTCATTTACTGTCCACCCACCCTCCTTGAATTAAATATCTCACCACTTATCGAGTTTCTTACAACACACTTAAACATAGCTAAACCCTCCATAGTGCTAGGCGACTTTAATCTTCACATGGACATCCACCCGTTAACTCTTACATGCCAGACACTGTTAGACACTATGACATTATTAGGTTTCCCATTAATAACAGACAACTCAACACACAAAGCGGGACACTCTCTCGATCTCACCTTCATCAACCACAAATGTTTAGAACATGTTATAATTGATTACACTCAAATACCTTGGTCATTCCAACGTTAAATTCCTTAAACCACAAACGAAACTAAATCATAAACCGATAGAATTCAAATACCTTCCACCCTATAATATTGAAAAACTAAAAGACAAACTAGAGGAAAAACTCACAAATATTGACTAAATAACTGCAGCTCCGCAATGGAAGCATGGTTCGACTCAACCAAAAGGATAGTAGATGAAATAAACCCCATCAAAGTAATGTGTAAAGAGATGTGAATCGACGACCGAAATGATAAAGGGAATGGAACAGCTCCCCTATGAGGAAAGACTAGAAAGGTTAGGACTTTTCAGCTTGGAGAAGAGACGGCTGAGGGGGGATATGATAGAGGTGTTTAAAATCATGAGAGGTCTAGAATGGGTAGATGTGAATCGGTTTTTTACTCTTTCGGATAATAGAAAGACTAGGGGGCACTCCATGAAGTTAGCATGTGGCACATTTAAAACTAATCGGATAAAGTTCTTTTTCACTCAACGCACAATTACTCTGGAATTTGTTGCCAGAAAATGTGGTTAGTGTAGTTAGTATAGCTGTGTTTAAAAAGGGATTGGATAAGTTCTTGGAGGAGAAGTCCATTACCTGCTATTAATTAAGTTGACTTAGAAAATAGCCACTGCTATTACTAGCAGCGGTCACATGGAATAGACTTAGTTTTTGGGTACTTGCCAGGTTCTTATGGCCTGGATTGGCCACTGTTGGAAACAGAATGCTGGGCTTGATGGACCCTTGGTCTGACCCAGTATGGCATGTTCTTATGGTACCGGAATCGGTTCGGATTCCGGTTCGAATTCACATCGTGGTTTTTTTTCCGTCCAGCCCGATCGTGGTTTTGTTTATCGGCTGCGCCCGAGCCGACAAACAAAAAACCCACCCCGACCCTTTAAAACTAATCCCTTAGCTTCCCCCACCCTCCCGATCCCCCAAAAAACATTTTACAGGTACCTGGTGGTCCAGTGGGGGCCCCAGGAGTGATCTCCCGCTCTCGGGCCATCGGCTGCCACTAATAAAAATGGCGCCGATGGCCTTTGCCCTTACCATGTGACAGGGTATCCGTGCCATTGGCCGGCCCCTGTCACATGGAGGGAGCACTAGATGGCCGGCGCAATCTTTAAAAATGGCGCGGGCCATCCAGTGCTCCTACCATGTGACAAGGGCCGGCCAATGGCACGGATACCCTGTCACATGGTAAGGGCAAAGGGCCATTGGCGCCATTTTGATTAGTGGCAGCCGACGGCCCGGGAGCGGGAGATCGCTCCCGAGACCCCCACTGGACCACCAGGTACCTGTAAAAAGTTTTTTGGGGGGTCGGGAGGGTGGGGGAAGCTAAGGGATTAGTTTTAAAGGGTCGGGGTGGGTTTAGGGGTTATTTTTGTGTGCCGTTTTTCCCGCCCTCCCACAAAACGATGAGAACCCCCACGAACAATATCGTGGGGTTTTCCTATCGTTTTGGGGGAGCCCCGATTTCTGACGTTTTTGAAAATATCGTACGATATTTTCAATCATCCAAAGCCCGATTCACAACCCTAATATGTAAAAAAGAAGCGAAACAAGTTAATCCCTGGCACAACGAAAAAGTAAAAGATGCAAAAAGAACTCCCAGGAAAATAGAGAAAAAATGGAGAAAGCTCAAAACCACCGAAACCCTAACCAAATTCTGAAAATATCTTGCCTTTTACAAAAATTTAATCCTGACCTTTAAAAAAGAATACTTCAGCAACAAAATTGAGAAGTTTGCTAACAACCCATGAACCGTATTCTCCATAGTAGCAAATCTCACCAATGACAAACCAGAATCACCCCTAAGTCTACCAGAATCAAAATGCAATGAAATAGCTAAATTCTTCAGCGACAAAATTACAAACTTAAGATCCAAACTTCCAAACAACACCAAACAAGAAATTAAATTGCAAAAAAGAGACGTTACTCAATGGTCCTCGTTCACTGAAATATCAGAGCTAGAAGTAGAATCCATACTAAAAAATCTAAACCCGGCGCCACACAAAATCGACACAATACCAACATTTGACATTAAAAAAAAAGCAGCCAACACTGTCTCCCCAACCTTAGCTAAGATTATAAACCTATTCCTAAAAGAAGGAACAATTCTAGCTATACTAAAAGGAGCAATTATAAAATCAATCATAAATCAAAAAAAACAGTGACCCCCTGATCCTAAACAACTACCGTCCAGTCTCAAATCTACCCTTATTAGCCAAATTAATAGAAAAAACGGTACAGAAACAACTAGCAGAACACCTTAATAACTTACTATATCCGTCACAACATGGATTTCGCAAACACTACAGTATCGAAACACTACTCTAACTTAGACAACATCCTAAGAGGTTTTGACAGTGGAAAACAATACATTCTAATAATGTTAGACTTATCAGCAGCCTTTGACACAGTAAGCCATAAAATTCTACTAAAAAGACTAGAAGAGGTTGGACTACACAACGAAACAAACTGGTTCAGCTCATATCTAAAAAATAGGTTCTTTCAAGTTCAGATCAACAACACACTATCGGACAAATTCAATCTTGAAACAGGTGTACTGCAGGGATCAGCCTTGTCCGCAACCCTTTTTAACATATACATGCTTCCATTATGCCATCTACTAGCAGGATTAGGAATCATATATTACATCTATGCAGATGATATTCTACACAATAGAAAAAACATTAAAGCTAGCTAACATGTACCTAGACATCATAAAACAACTATTAAACCGAATGGAACTAGTGATCAATATTGAAAAAACGGAATTTCTACACTTAGAAAGAAAAAAAATATTGAAATCATTCAAATCCCAATAATACTCAATAACAACCAGAAAATAGAACTAGTGGAAAAAGTAAGGAACCTTGGAATAATAATGGACCCCGAAATTAATCTAAAACAACACATATCGCTAAAAGTAAAAGAAGGCTATGCTGAACTCATGATCCTCAGAAAACTTAAACCGTTACTAACTCCTGCAGATTTCAGAACAGTGCTTCAGGCACTAGTTTTCGCCAGTACCGATTACTGTAAAGCACTTTTTCTAGGATTCCCAAATACAACAATAAGACCACTTCAAATTCTACAAAACACAGCAGCGAGAATACTAACTGGAAAAAGAAGAAGAGACCATATAACTGAAACTCTGGAGGAACTTCACTGGCTACCCATAGAACAAAGAATAAAATACAAAACACTATGCACCATACATAAACTAATACATGATGAAAAAGTGGACTGGCTAAACACTGCACTACGGGTACACGTACCACACAGGAACCTTCGTTCAGCAGACAAAGCTCTCAACCATTCCCTCAGTCAAGACAGCGAGACTAACCCAGGTAAGAGAAAGGGCATTGTCTTTAGCAGGACCCACACTCTGGAACACACTGCCTTTGGAGATCAGATTACAGAGAGACCCCAAAACATTCAAGAGAAGTCTAAAGACATGGCTATTTAAACAAGCCTTTTATAAAGAGACCGGAGAATAGAAAATACACTGGAATAAACAGAAGAGCACCGGCACACAGCACTATTCTCATAACTGTGCATTACAATATTTTAACAAATTGAGTACACAATGAATGTAATAATATAGCACAGTAAATGTGATTTTCTTTGACCTGAAAAAGTACCTTCTAGGTACATCTGGCCAGAACCTACATCACTAAACATTTGTATGTATTTTTATGATTTAATGTAACCGAAACATAATGGCATCTGTTAGAATGTACTATAGTACGCTTACTGCAAACTTACTTATGTGCTAACATGTAAACCATTGCAATGGTATATAACTTAGCAACGGTATAGAAAATACTTTAAATAAATAAATAAATAAAATAATTAAAATGGTAGTCAATCAATAAAAATGAACTTAAAAAGCCACCTGTACTTACCCTCTCCAGCAGTTCTCCTACTCCTTTCCCTTGCAGGCCACACCAGAAGCAGCAGTAGCTGCTGAAGCTGTTGTCACGGTCCTCTTCTTTAGGGACCACAACTAGTCTCTTCTCTCTCTCACAAACACACACCAGTCACATCCTCAGGTCAGGACCAGTTTTTCATCTCTCACACACACAAGCACACACATACCAGTCATCTCCCTGATCAGTCTCTCTCACACATACACACATCACCTCTCTGGCCAGTCTCTGTCAATCACACAATGCTCTTGCTCTGTCTTACTTACACACAAGCTCTCAATCACACACATGTTCTATCTCACTTATAAACAGGCTCAATCATACACATGCCCACTCTCTCTCTCACAGCCACAGCCAGCCAAAAACATGCTCCATCTCTCTCTCGCACACACACCACACACACACAAACAAGCACCCTCCCTGTCTCACACCACATACACACACAAGCACCCTCCCTGTCTCACACCACATACACACACACAAGCACCCTCCTGTCTCACACACCACACAAGCACCCTCCCTGTCTCACACACCACACACACACATGAGCACCCTCCCTGTTTCACACACCACACACACGAGCACCCTCCCTGTCTCACACACCACACACACACAGAAGCACCCTCCCTGTATCACACCACACAGGAGCACCCTCCCTACCTCACATACACACCACACACAGACACAGAAGCACCCTCCCTGTCTCACATACACACCACACAGACCCACACATAGGCCCCCTGGCTTGTCTCCGGTAGCAGCTGATAGCGCTGATCTTTTCTCTGGCGGGCAGCGGCTGGCAGCAACATCACTCTCCTGGGTTCTAGCAGCGACACTTGGGCTTGTCTTCACTTTTTTCAGCCGCCGCCAGCTTGAGCTCCGACAGCGGCTCACGGCCCCTCTTCCTTTCTTCAGCTGCCACTGGCTTGAGCTCCGGCGGTGGCTCACAGCCCCTTCTGCTTGGGCTCCAGCAGGGGCTTGCGGCCCCTCTTCCATTCTTCAGCTCTTACAGGCTTCTCTTCTGGCCCCGCATGGCTGTCTATCGGGTGTGGCAGGATGGCTCTGCTGCGGCCCCGCAGGTTTCTATTCGGGCCGCGCACCAGCAGAGACCCTCTTCTTCTCTTTGGCTGGAAAGGCCATCGGTGCCAGGGGCGGATTGTCCCACCGGGGGAAGCCCGATCCTCCGGTGGGACAATCACGGTGCCTAGGGCACTGAGACTTATGGGGCACTGCGGCAGGCGGCAGAATTTTGAAAGGGCAAAAAGTGCCCTTTCAAAATTCTGCCAGCCCCCGCCTCACCTTGCCTCCCCCCCCTCCCCCCCCCCCCCCAGTGCCACCCTCCCGACGCTTCCCTGGTGGTCCAGCGGAGGGCCTGGGAGCGATCTGCCACTCCTGGGAGCGGTTTGTCACTCCTGGGGCCTCGGCTGCCACTAACCAATATGGCGCCAGTGGCCTTTAGCCCCTACCATGTGACAGGGGCCAACCAATGGCACCGGTAGCCCCTGTCACATGGTAGGGGCTGAAGGCCACCAGCGCCAGGGGCGGATTGCCCTATCGGGGGATCGGGCTTCCCCCGGTGGGGCTTACAGACTAGAAAGGTCTAAACAGAGTAGGCCTTAGGGATAGAACCAAGGCAAGGATATACAGGCAAAGTACAAGAAAAAAGAACAATGGCAAGATTATACAAGCAAAATTACAAAAACAAGAGGCTGAAGCGGGAAGTACCCTGCGAGGGAGCTTCTTAGATGTCATGCAGCCTTCAAGGCGGCAGCTAGAGCAGGTAAGTGTGGCCTGGTGAGGGCTCCTGCTGGCGGGGGCGGCGGGGGGGGGGCGGTTATCTAGGTTCATTACAGCATCTTTAAAGAGCTTCAGGATTTGTATCAGCTGCTTCATTGTTACCCTGGGGGCGATTCACACTTATCTCTGTTTCCAGAGACAGATCATGAAGGAATGTCTGCTGCTCCACTAACTTATACAATATCATGTAGGTGGAATTCCAGTAGACGACCACAGCTTGAATCAGATGTTTATGAGGCATCCTAAATTCTTCCTGCTTCTTACAGAGAAATCAAGCATCTGTCACGCTTCAATAAAAATTCCCCACTATTTTCCGGCAAATCTCTATCAGATTCTTCATGACTAGGATCCCGTGGTCCTTGAGCCCTAGCCCCATGGCATCCCTTGCTGCCAGGAACAAGTGTGCAAGCTGTGGATCCCCCAAAAGTTCCCATCTTCCTTTGCTCTTATATTTGCAGCACTGTCTGTCACAAAAATACTGACCTGAAGACATCTGCCTCTCTGGCCTTAGGATATTGTACAAGTTATGAGGGCTGTCCATCACCTTGGTTTGCAGCATCTCCCACCTGCACCTGATATGCAGTCCCTGTTAAACACGCTGCATGACCCTGTCTCTGCCATCACCCACTAGTGTGTTGTCAGGAAAAGGTAAGCATGCGTATTTATGTGCTGGTGAAATACACACTGCTCCCTGCATGCTTTACCTAGCTGTACCTGCATGTGACTACAGCACTGGTTGACAGGTTGGGAATAACCTGCTTACTAAATGTAGTCCAGGACAACACTTTGTAATAGGGGTCTAACACGTGCAGCAGACACTTAAAGCCCAGGTTCTCTGCTATCTGCAGAGGTTGGTCATCTAAGGCAATAATTTCCCTGATGCATCTTATTATTACTTTCAATGCTGCCTCCTCTTGCTCTGGTACAGAACTTCACCCCATTTCTTTTACGGTGGGTTGCCGCTGCAGATATATGGCAGGGGTCTGCTGTTCTACTACCTGACTGATAGAAGGCCAGCTTGGAGAAAAGCTTTCCCCTTTTCAATCCCTTTCCTATGACTTTTACTTTAAGTGGTAGATGAGGTCCCCAGGTTAGTACTGCCGCCCTCCCCTGATGACAGTAATAGTGGATGCTGATTCTACTGGTGATGCATGTGTCAGATACCCCAGTACCTTCTCTTGACTGATGTCCTTACTGCAGTGAATATACTGAGCAAAACACGGATCCTCCCTTACTTTAAAGAGATTCCAGAACTCTCTCTCTCTCCTGTGCATTCTTGGGGACTGATGCTGGCATTGGTGTTGAAGGAGAACTGAGAAGAAAAAGGCCAAGGGCAACTCCTACACTCTTCCTGCACTGCCTGCTCTTCCATAGTGTGCTGTCAATACTATCAGTATCATCTCTCTCTGTCTTCATCTCACTGGAGGCTAAGACTATACTGACTAGACCTTCCAAATTTTCTTCGACTATTAATTGTTCAGTAGCTAATTCAGGGAAACCCAGACAAGATTCTTCCTTAGAATCAGTTTTTGAAAATACTGTCTCCATTATTTCAGAAACAGTAATCATGGAAGAGTGAGCTGCTGGCTTAGGTTATTGCACTTCTGCTGCCATGTCCTTGCCCCTGCCCTGCTAACACCGGGCTCCAATGTCTGTTCCACCTTTTAACTCTTCTTCAAAACTAGAGAGAGGACTGCCTTTGTTCTCACTGCTACTGTTAGTACTGTTTGTACTTTTCACAGGCTAGGCTGGCTCTGCAGCAAATCCTCTGCACCTGCCATTCCCTCCTCTGCCCTTTACTCACAGTGGCATGATGGAATTTGAAGTGCTTTGATATTACATTAGAGTATATTAATACTGTACCAGCACTCTTAGTACCACTGTAATGCTTAATTAGTGTGTCTGTCACACACATTCAGTCTAATTCACAGAATGATTTCATGTTAGTACTTAGCAAGCACAGAGCCAACTTATTAAACAGAGTTAGCCACAGCAGCTTGCTAGTGGGTGCATAAACGCAGTCTCTGTTTTTCTAGGGTTATCTCACAGTGTGTGCAAAAATGTCTGTCACACATACAGACACACACACACAATGTATGTGTTGTACCTCTGATTGATTCCTTTTGCGCGCGCACACACAAAAACTGTTAGAACAGTAGGGCTGGCAGGGCTGTGCTTCTCTTCACTTTAGTCTCTAAAGCTAAACAAAAATCAGTCTGCACTGGCACTGCTTCAGTCTCCATTCCACTCCTATTCTGTCTCCAGTGAACATGGAAGCATGCCTCTCTGTTTCTGTCACAGTGAGTGAGAGACCAGTGACTACAGCAGAGAAGATCAGAAAAAGCCCTTTGCCAATACCAGTGCCTCTTTTTAAGCTTTTCTTCTGCTCTAAGAGCTTCTTAACATACAACTTGTCTCTCTGAAAATCCAAGAAAGCAAATGGAGTATCTTTGCACATGTGCCGACCTTTCAGTAGGAGGATATCAGCATCATCCCAGCCTCTCCAGCATTCGTCCAGCCTCTCCAGCATTCATCCCATCCTCTCCAGCATTCATCCCAGCCACTCCAACATTCATCCCAGCCTCTCCAGCATTTGTCCAGCAACTCCAGCATTCACAGCAACTTCTCAATTCCCTTGTAAAATACTTCCCATCAACATCACCACAAAGATGCACCTTTGCACCATACCTACAATCTGGAACAAACGCAGAATGCACACAATACCTGCATATCATCACGTTGCACGACAACAAAGGCTAATACCAATAATGATATCGCCTATCACTCAACTCTTAGGTCTCTCTTTGTTCACCCATGCTCAGTCGCTCTCCAAAAAAACACACAACCTCAATGATTATCTTATTGAAGTCAACCCCGATATCTGTGCAATCACAGAAACCTGGTTAAAAAATACAGACATTGTACTAACAAACCAGCTTCCCACGCAAACTTACGACCTCTTCTCAGTCCCCAGACCCAAAAAAAGAGGTGGAGGGCTGCTCCTGGCAGCAAAAAAAGGACTAGGCATAACTCTACATCAAACAAACACCTCCACCAAACTAGAATTCTCCCTCTTTAAATCTGAACAACTTCAATTAGCCCTCATCTACGCCCCACCAGGAACCTTAGAATCAGACCCCTCTCCTTTGATTGAGCACATTAACGCCGATAAACCCGCAATAATCCTAGGAGACTTTAACCTACACGTGGACGCTTCACCACAATCCATAAATTGCGCAACAATTCTCTCCTCACTCAGTCACTTGGGTTTCACTCAAATAATCAACAGTCCCACCCACAAGGCAGGCCACACTTTGGACCTCATCTTCATTCACGATAGCTTTACCATCTAGTCCAATCCCACCTGCTCTCCAGTTCCTTGGTCAGACCACCGGGTCATCTACACGACACTTAAGATCAAAAATCAACCTCCTCAAGTCCCCTCCAAGTCCACCATCCATTTCAGGAAACCATGTTCACTAAACCCACTCAGCGAAAAGATATCCAAAGCACTAAACCAAATAGACCTCACTGACGCAACCACAGCAACCTCCTCATGGATCAATCTCACCAATAAAATTGCAGATGAAATCTGCCCAACATCAACCAAAACCATACAACCGGCATTGGACAACAGAAAACCTTGGTTTACCCCTGAACTTAAATCCCTCAAGCAAACACTAAGAAATAAAGAACAAAGCTGGAGAAAAAACCCAACCTCTTCCTCACATACTATCTACAAATCCCTTCTCAACACATACAGGAACTCCATTCTTAGAACCAAGAAAGATTTCTACGCAAAAAAAATCCATAACTTCATCTTTGACTCAAAGGCACTTTTCTCCTACGTCTCTTCACTTACCAAACCATCTCCTCCCACCATCCCAGACCACCAAGCACTCGACAAAGCCAACGAACTCGCCAATTTTTTTAAGACAAAAATAACCAACCTTACCTTCTCTCTCACAACCAACAGCCTCCCTCCAACACACCGTCTCATAACCCTGCGTCAACTAAACGCTAGTCTCGAGTCATTTGAGCCAACCTCTTCTCTCGAGATAGAAAATACCCTCAAGAAACTCAAACCATCCTCACACCCATCAGACCCATTACCTACAAACCTGCTCATCGCCATCCCAAACACCATCTCAAAACCAATTTCGGAAATTATCAACACATCTCTATCTCAAGGTTTAGGCCCTAACCAGTTAAAATTGACAATCCTCAAACCGCTGCTAGAAAAACCAAACGCCTCTCCATCGGACCCAGCTAACTTCCAACCAATCGCAAACTTACCTCTAATTGCCAAATTGATGGAAAAAATTGTCAACAAGCAACTGTCAGAATATCTGGAAGATCATAACATTCTATCTCCGGCCCAGTACGGCTTTCACAAATCCCTAAACACCGAATCTCTCCTTTTATCACTTACGGACACCATCCTCGTAAACCTGGAGAAAAAACGATCCTACCTGCTGGTTCTCCTAGATTTGTCAGCAGCCTTTGACACGGTAAAACACTCACTACTTAAGGACCAAGTAGCCAACATTGGCATCAAAGGCTCAGCACTCAATTGGTTTCAGTCCTTCCTGAGCAATAGGTTCTATAAAGTCAGGATAAACAACAAGGAATCTCATCCCATCCTGACAGACCAAGGAGTCCCTCAAGGATCTTCACTTTCACCCACCCTCTTCAACATATACCTCCTCCCTCTCTGCCACTTACTCGCAAACCTTAAGCTTACCCATTACCTCTATGCAGATGACATACAAATCCTTATCCCGATCACAGAATCCCTTCAAAAAACTATTACCTTTTGGAATGACTGCCTTCAACCAATTAAAGCCCTACTCTCTAGTCTCAACTTAGTTTTGAATGCCAATAAAACGGAAATGCTAATTATCTCCCATGATCCTCCCACCATCTCATCAAGCTCCTCTCAATCAACAAACCCAAATATCAATCTCTCTCCTGACGTCAGGGATCTAGGAGCTTGGCTAGACAACAATCTAAACCTAAAAAAGTTTATAAATACAAGCACAAAGGACTGCTTTTACAAACTGCAAGTCCTCAGAAAGCTAAAACCCCTCCTTCACTTCAACGACTTCTGGCTAGTATTCCAATCCATCATATTTTCTAAGCTGGATTACTGCAATTCCCTTCTACTCGGACTCCCCATAAATACGATCAAACCCTTACAGATAGTACAGAACGCCGCCGCTAGAATCCTCACAAACTCCAACAAAAGAGAACATATCACTCCAGTCCTCCGTAACTTTCACTGGCTACCTATCAAACATAGGATTCTCTTCAAAGTTCTCTCAATCGTTCACAAAGCGATTCACAATCTCGCGCCCATCAGGTTAAGCACACAACTCCAACCCCATACATCTTCCAGACCCATCAGAAGCGCTTACAAAGGCACTCTGTATGCCCCGCCTGCTAAAACATTACTAAGGAAACGAGCACTATCTTCAGCAGGCCCACACCAATGGAACGCGCTCCCCCCAAATCTAAGACTCAAACCAAATCATCATGAGTTCAAAAAAAGACTAAAAACATGGCTCTTCCGCCAAGCCTTCCCAGACACTTAACGCAGCCAGATGCTCGCATACTCGCGTACTATTTATTCAGTAGTTCCTCACGTCGACACGTCCCCTTGTTCCCCATTAAGACACTGTGCCTAATCGTTTCACTTGTTACTGTACTATGATACTGAGTTCAAACGTTTCTTGAAACTATAGCATACTATGTTCAATTTGTACTTTGTCTTATTGTTACATGTAATATGTATATATTTGTTCTATTGTTATATATAAAGCCCCTCCCTTTTGGGCATTTCAATGTTTTATGTAAATCGGAATGATTTGTATTTCATACAAGAACCTCGATATATAAAAATTAAAAATAAATAAATAAATCCCTTGATCCAGATAGCAGCTATAGGCTAGTTTAAAAAGTTTCACTGTGATTTGTCCTCCATTTGGTGGTCTTGCCAACTTGTCCTGCCTCAGCTCCCAGGAAGCTGCTATGTCACACAGGCAAAAGCTGATTGCTATACTTAAACAGTTAGTCCCTGCCTGCACCTGCTTTTTGCCAAGTACAGCCATAGACTTGAATGGGAAACATAAACAAAGGAGACAAAAAGGTTTTGTTTAAATTTGGGGGGTTCTTTCAGGGTGTCTACAAATGAAACAAAAATTGATTCATTTGTTGTAAACATGCATATCTCTAATGGCAAATAAGATATTTTAGATGACTTTTTATCTTTTTCCAGTTTTTCATTTTAGTTTGTTTTATTTGCTCTTCTCATATTAGTAGAGCATTACATGTTGCTCTGTTGTGACTATAAACCCATTCAGTCCTTGGCAAGTTGACTAGACTCTCACTAATGATGTCATAAATATACTGTGACCTTTTCTATCTGATCCCAGATAGTTGGTGCTTGAGTGCACAGCATGAAAATGATCCAAAAAAATATGAAGATTTTGGAATGGCCTTCAATCCCCAAACTGGAATATTATAAAAAATCTATGAGATCTCAAACATGCAGTGCATGCAAGAAGACCTAATAATATTTCTTAAATATAAGCATTCTGCAAGAAGGAGTGGGGAAAAGAATAGATGCTGCTATTTCTGCCAAAGGAGGTGTTAGAGCATACATATTGAAATAGTGTCCAATATTTGTATATCATTAAGATTAAGGGTCACATTACTCTCATGGTTTTTGATTAAAGGAATACCATCATACCAGGGCCAGTGCACACTTCCGCCTACTGGCGTCTTTTACCTTTATGTACCACTGCCACTTTTGCTGCCCAATATCAAATGCAATCATAGGGTAACCTCTATTTTGTTTAAAACCATGATGTACTGCCGCACACTTTTTAGCAGTTCAATTCATTTTTCATGTTTTTTTGTTTTTTTTAAAAATTATGTATATTTTTTTCTTTTTTTCAGAGTATCTTGTTAACTCATTCACTTTTCAATGACGCTACAAGTCCAAATATTTTTTTCTTGTTTTCAGAATATCTTGTTAACTCATTTACTTTTCAATGACGCTACAAGTCATTGTAAAGTAAATGAGTTAACAAGATATTCTGAAAACAAGAAAAAAATATTCGGACTTGTAGCGTCATTGAAAAGTAAATGAGTTAACAAGATACTCTGAAAAAAATATACATAATTTTAAAAAAAAACAAAAAAACATGAAAAATGAATTGAACTGCTAAAAAGTGTGCGGCAGTACATCATGGTTTTAAACAAAATAGAGGTTACCCTATGATTGCATTTGATATTGGGCAGCCAAAGTGGCAGTGGTACATAAAGGTAAAAGACGCCGGTAGGCGGAAGTGTGCACTGGCCCTGGTATGAGGGTATTCCTTTAATCAAAAACCATGAGAGTAATGTGACCCTTAATCTTAATGAAATTATTTTGTCACATTAGTGCCAGTTTTTTCCGATTTTCAATATTTGTATATGGCATATTCAGAGTTTTATTATTTTCAACCTGTTAAAATCATCAAATGGTAATTTTGCTATAAAAATAACAGAAAGATGGGTTTAACTTTGTAGATATTTTGTCACCTTCTGTTCACATCTAACCGTGTGCACACAAATGTGTGGGCACCTTTAGGAAGGGTCTTATAGTTGAATATCCTTATCTGTCGTCAGGCTGACTTAGACAATTATTTAACCTTTTTCTGTTAACCATATATTCTACCAGTTGTTCTATGTAAACGTTATGTTATGATAATTAATCACCGTTTCTTGTAAACCGATATGATGTGCAAACGGTTATTGGTATACAAAAGCTCTTAAATAAATAAATCCTTGAATATATAGAGAGAGATTAGTTACTTATTTTCTGCCTGTAACTGACATCTGTTTGCAAAGGTCCCCTTAAATCAGGGGTGGGCAATTCCGGTCCTCAAGGGCTGCAAACCAGTCGGGTTTTCAGGATATCCTTAATGAATATGCATGAGAGAGACCTGCATACACACTGCCTCAGTTGTATGCAAATCTATTTCATGCATATTCATTAGGGGTATCCTGAAAACCCGACTGGTTTGCAGCCCTCGAGGACCGGACTTGCCCACCCCTGCCTTAAATAGTTGTCCTTCAAAATCAGTAAATAGTAATACTGATTGAAAAATAGTAGTATTGTAATTGAAAGCAAGACTGAAAACAGATTTTAGTTTATTTTTTAAAACAAAGTGAGAATGGAATTGATTCCTTGACATCAAGGACTCAGAAATGAGCAAGGATAAATAGTACAACATAGTTCTGGGGGAATTCTGTGCTACTGCGGAGTGCAGAATTTGCGCAGAATTTCCCCCCTATGCAGAATTGCCATTTTCTGTGCAAAATAGCCAAATTCTGTGCAGAAAATAGCAGAGGAGACCCTGGCATGCTGCGAACGGAGCTTGTCCCACGTATGCCGCGGGACGCGTTCCGTTCACAGCAAAGATGAAGGCCCGGGTGCACCATTCGCGGCGAAAATGGAAGGCCCCTTGTGCCGCAAACGGAATGTGCTCTGCTTGCCGCGAAGATAAAGGTCCCGGTGAGAGAGAATGTGTGTGTGAGAGAGGGAAGGGGGAGTGAGGGGAGGGGAGGGCGAGAGAGCAGGAAGGGTGTGAGAGAGAGCATGGGAGGTAAGAGGGGGGTGGGGGGATGCTTGAGTGTAGGTTTCAGAGAGGGAGCCTATATGAGGGGAGGGTGAGAGAAAGCAAGAGCATGGGAGGTAAGAGAGCGGGGGGGATGCTTGAGTGTGGGTTTCAGAGAGAGTGAGCCTATATGAGGAGATTGTGAAGGAGTGTGTATGTGTGAGAGAGATTGGGAGCTCGTGTGTATGAAAAAGGGATCATGTGTATGTGAGGGTGCTAGCCTGTGTGAAGGGATTGTGTGTGTGTGTGAGACAGAGCCTGTGTGAAGGGATGCGTGAGAGAGAGACCTGGGTAGCCTGTGTGAGAGAGAGAAAGGGAGCTTGTGTGGGTGTGTATACAAGAGAGAGGGCCCTGTATGAGGGATGTGTGTGTGAGAGAGAGTGAGGGAGCATGTAAGAGGGTGTGTGTATGTGTATTAGAGAAAGGGAGCATGTGTGTGAGAGAGGGAGGGACAGAGGGAGCCTTTGTGAAGGGCTGTACTGAGAACAGGGTCAAACTCTGGGACTGGCAATAGAGTGGAAGGGGTTGAGCCTAGTGCTGGAGGGGACGGATACTGGCAGGTGGAGGAGTTGGGGCCTGAGGGCAATGTGGCATGGGGAGTAGGGAGAGCAAGTGGAAGGGCATTCTTACAGTGAATTTCTAAGGAAATTCTGCTCAAAATATTTAAAATTCTGCATCTTTAAGTAATAACTTTTTTTCTATATTAATTTAAAATGTAATTACTTAAAGACTGTCATGTAAATTGTGTTATTTTGACCAATATAAAGTTTGCAGAATTTTAAGTTTTTGTGCACAGAATTTTAAATTGTTTTGCGCAGAATTCCCCCAGCAGTAACAACAGGAGTTAGGAAGCCTGTTTGACATGAGATACATGACTGAGTTTGCAAAATGACAAAAAGGATAAGAAGAAGAATTATTGGCAGACAGGGAGGAGTAAAGCCATGGATGCATTTAAAGTTGAATGCAAGGAGCCAGTGCTGGGAAGCAAGAAGTGATGTCTCACTCATGGTTCTAGAAAAGTAACTAATACAGGAGATGGGCTGCAGAGTTCTAGAGAGAGAATTTGAAAGGGATGGAGGGTGGAGTCAGGTGGGCCAGCAAGTAGTATAATTAGTGTGACCTAAAAAGGGATCTAAGGAGAGAGCAACAAATGTCAAACTTTCTAGATCATATGATTTTTACTTTTAATGTAGAGCTGGTATCTTAGAAAGACACAGAGTTTAGAAATGTGAGGCAAGAAAGGAATGGTGGAGCAAATATGATTATTTTAATAATGAATGTTTTCTATTTTTAGTTTTATCAAGTGTTTTGTCAGACGCTTTAGAACCAAAGCAGTTGACAGCAATATGACAAATATGTGTTGAGTAATATAATATGGGATGATAGCAATAAAGTAGAGGAAAAGGAAATTTAAGAAAATTAATGATAGATGACATTTTAATATTTTATAGCTTGTCCTAACAGCCCCATGTTTATCTAAAAAAAAGTTGCATATTTTCCTTGTAAGTTTGAAATTTTTTGATTTTTTTTATTTTACTACTAGATGTGTTGCCATTTGCTCTGCACTTTTATAACTTAGAGTAAAACTTTCAAACAACTGTGCACAGCGCTATATACATTTGTATGTGACCGCGTGCAG
This sequence comes from Rhinatrema bivittatum, assembly GCF_901001135.1. NCBI lineage: Eukaryota > Metazoa > Chordata > Amphibia > Gymnophiona > Rhinatrematidae > Rhinatrema > Rhinatrema bivittatum. The sequence goes on from NC_042616.1 coordinate 294,304,662, forward strand.
ATTTACTATAGTATTTTATAAAATGTGTATGACGTGTTTTATAAAATTTGTATATATCTATCCTGCTCACATGTAGGCTTCCATGCAAACACATGTAATGCATTGAAACCATGCATATCTATGCATAGAGCGTATGTACTTTACCCACCTATTTTTTAAATATACATTTATTTATTTATTTATTTATTTAAGGTTTTATATACCGCAACAAAGGGGTAGGAGTCTATCCGTCTAGGCGGTTTACAAAATAAAAACATATATAATATTGTTACAATAAATCGTTAAAAAACAAATACATTACACTACTGAGTAGAGCTGGCAAGATTATAGTTCGTAGAGCATAAATCTTATTATAAGTTGTAGGCACATGTGAAAAGGTGAGTTTTTAATAGTTTTTTAAATTCTCTGTGATTTGCTGTTAAACGGATATTGTCTGGAAGGGAGTTCCATAACGTTGGTCCGGCTACTGAAAAAGCGCGTTTGCGGGTAAGTGCTAAACTGACAGATCTTATGGATGGTATTTCTATTTATGCATACAAATTTATGCATACAAATAAAATAGGATTTTTGTAAGTCAGCTTTTACACACACAAGTTTGTGTATTTTAAAACATACAGTACGTGAGTGAAATTATCAGTTTTATCAATTAGTCCACCAGTTCACCCAGTCCTTCCACATCTCAAGACCCTCCTGGTTTTTCAGTCTGAACTCCTCCCAGTTCACCCAGACCTCTCATCCAGCCACTAGGGAACAATAAGCCTGTTTCTTATTACTTACACCAGCTGATTATCAAATAAGTGTGTCTTTTAAAATAGCAACTTTTACACGCCAGTGTTTGCCCCGCCCCAGAATGCCCTCATCATGCCCCCTTTTTACACACACATATGTTTGTGCAAAAATGGATTTCCTCAGCATTCGGGCAGGTCAGTTCCCACGAGTGGGTTATGCACCTCCTCCAGCAGATGGAGATGCAGCAAATGCTGGCATCACAGCCATATAGTCCCGCCCCGACATCAACCCACCAGTATTCTCCGTCTCCAGCAGATACTGGACATGCATTTCTTTCAGGGAACTACCTGCGAGTAAAAAAAAAAAAACAGAAGTTGGAAAGGAAATATCAGCTATCAGTGAGTAAAAACTGTAGAGCATCCAGAAATGTAAATAATAAAAATAAATGCCTAAGGGAGCTGATGTGTCTCCTTATACAGGTATAGAATGCATATCTATGATGTAACTATGTGACTTAGTCCCTGCCACTAACATGGCTCTGTGATGACATTAGTTGTTGTTTATACTGTCTCTAATTTGATCATAAATAATACTGGATTCAGTTTTTTTGTTTGTTTTTTTAACTTACTCTATTAAATGATATTAAATTTCTAAATGTGTTTAGGTCATCTTGAAGAATGTTTGGTCTTCAGTATCTTTGATACCTCTGAACATTTCTGTGTCTGTATTTATTTTGCATTGGTTACATTTTTATTCATTTTAAATTTTTCAGTCATATTTTTACATTAAAATACATTAAGAACATAAGAAATCGCCATGCTGGGTCAGACCAAGGGTCCATCAAGCCCAGCATCCTGTTTCCAACAGAGGCCAATCCAGGCCACAAGAACCTGTCAAGTAACCAAACACCAAGAAGATCCCATGCTACTGATGCCAGTAATAGCAGAAGCCATTCCCTAAGTCAACTTTATTAATAGCAGTTAAGGGACTTCTCCTCCAAGAACTTATCCAAACCTTTTTTGAACCAGCTACACTAACTGCACTAACCACATCCTCTTGCAACAAATTCCAGAGCTTAATTGTGCATTGAGTGAAAAAGAATTTTCTCCAATTAGTCTTAAATGTGCTACTTGCTAACTTCATGGAATGCCCCCTAGTCCTTCTATTATCCAAAAATGTAAATAACCGATTCACATCTACTCGTTCAAGACCTCTCATGATTTTAAAGACCTCTATCATATCCCCCCCCCCCCCTCAGCTGTCTCTTCTCCAAGCTGAACTGCACTAACCTCTTCAGCCTTTCCTCATAGGGGAGTTCCTTCCCATTATCATTTTGGTTGCCCTTCTCTGTACCTTCACCATCGCAACTATATCTTTTTTGAGATGCGGCGACCAGAATTGTACACAGTATTCAAGGTGTCGTCTCACCATGGAGCGATACAGAGGCATTATGACATTTTCTGTTTTGTTAACCATTCCCTTCCTAATAATTCCTAACATTCTGTTTGCTTTTTTGACTGCTACAGCACACTAAGCTGACTATTTCAAAGAATTATGCTCTATGATGCCTAGATCTTTTTCCTGGGTGGTAGCTCCTAATATGGAACCTAACATCGTGTAACTACAGCAAGGGTTATTTTCCTAGCGTGTAGCAGATGGACTCATTACAAATGGGTATAGTGTGCTCGTGCTAGCAGTTGGAGACGGATCTGACGTCAGCACGGGTACATATACCCCCACAGGAAGTGCAGCAACTCAGTAATTTCCGTCTCCAAAGCAGTTTGGAGCTCCCTTACGCTCGCTGAGCGTTTTTCCAAATTCTTTGAAGCCTGGTGTGAAACTCGCAGCACCAATCCGCATGCCGCTAAAATCCCCATCATTCTGGATTTCCTGCAAGATGGACTTCAGAAGGGTCTGTCCCTCAGTTCAATCAAGGTTCAGGTGGCAGCGCTATCCTGCTACGGCCCCAGGAGTGACGGCAGTAGCATTGCCACACACCCAGACGTTTCACGTTTCCTGAAAGGAGTCAAACACATTCGCCCGCCACTGAAGTGGCCAGTGCACCCGGGGAACCTCAATCTAGTCCTGGAATTCCTAGCGGGACCCGCTTTCAGACCCCTCCGAGGCCTGTCCCTCCATTTGTTAACCTTGAAGATGGTGTTCTTGCTGGCCGTATGCTCAGCACACCGTATCTCCGAGCTACAAGCGCTGTCCTGCCGCGATCCGTTTCTCAGAATCACTCCAGGGGCTATCCATCTTCGCACAGTTCCCTCCTTCTTACCCAAAGTAGTCTCACACTTCCACCTCAACAAAACCATATCCTTGCCAATCACGGAAGGTTTGAAGAAGTCCGAAGAAGGTCGAAGACTGTGCCATCTCGACATCGGCAGGTTGCTGTCCAGATACCTGGAAATATCGGAAGCAGTACGAAAGACGGGACCACCTGTTCGTCCTTCACAGTGGGAAGAAGCAAGGAGAAGCGGCTTCACGGGCGACTATTGCTCGCTGGATCAAGGAAGTTATCAAGGCGGCCTACGTAGAAGCGGGAAAACCACCACCTCTACGGGTCAAGGCTCACTCTACCAGGGCCCAAGCGGCCTCCTGGGCAGAAACTAGGATGCTGTCGCCTGCAGAGATATGTAAGGCGGCAACGTGGTCCTCCCTCCATACCTTCTCCAGATTCTACCGTCTGGACGTCCAGGCTAGGGAGGACACAGCATTTGCGAGGGCAATACTTAACGGACCTCGGGCAGCCTCCCACCCAGTCCGGGAATAGCTTTTGTACATCCCATTTGAAATGAGTCCATCTGCTACACGCTAGGAAATGTAGAGATTACTTACCTGATAATCTCGTTTTCCTTAGTGTATGCAGATGGACTCAGCATCCCGCCCGGCTGCCGGTATACATGGGGATTCACCGAGTCACAGTAAGCCATGTTTTCTTATATAGGGCATCCACCCTGCCGGGTGTCGACGCCTTCCGGTTGAGAACACTGGAGGTCTCCAGCTACTATCAATCGGTCAGGGTAATCATGTTCGTTTAATCGATCGGTCAGTCACACATATATCCATAAAAGCTTTTGCAAGGAAGATTACTGAGTTGCTGCACTTCCTGTGGGGGTATATGTACCCGTGCTGACGTCAGATCCGTCTCCAACTGCTAGCACGAGCACACTATACCCATTTGTAATGAGTCCATCTGCATACACTAAGGAAAACGAGATTATCAGGTAAGTAATCTCTACATTTCCTGGCGTATAGCCAGATGGACTCAGAACAAATGGGTATAGTATCCGCGTGCTAGCAGTTGGAGACGGATCTGACGTCAGCACGGGCATATATATACCCCCACAGGAAGCGTAGCAACCTAGTAATTTCCGTCTCCAAAGCAGTTTGGAGAGCCTGCACGCTCGCTGAGCGTGTTTTTCAAATCTACTTTCTATTTTCTACTTTCTTCTTTCTTTCAACGACAACTTCTACAACATCGAGCCCCGCACTCCTGCGGTGATACCCTAAGGTCCCTCCCCCAGTAGAGTTTCCCGGGGTGATTTCCGTGATCCCCCGGAGGTCTAAGTCCTCGGTCCGGTGGCCGAATCGCAGCAGAGACATAGCCCCCGGGCGAGGTTCGGGTGAGGCATACGAGGCGCCTCGGTCCCGGTGTGGACGAGGCAGCGGGTGCATATCCTCAAATGCGGCGGTGAAGGTACTTGCCCTCTCCCCCCACAGCCGGAGACTGCCCGGGTTCCAGCCGGGAAGCGTCGAGGATCAGGTAAGGCGTACATCTCTTATTTCTGGTCTCCGAGGAACAGAGGATCGGCGGCGTGGTACGCCGTGGAGGGCGCCATTTTGTGGGCCTTGTTCAGGTATTGAGCGCCCGTAATAGGCGCGGCTCTATTCCTCCTTATGCGTATATTGCCTTATTGCTGAGAGCCTATTGAATGCCATTGAGCGTGTATTGCTAACCGCTTATTGCTGAGAGCCTATTAAATGCCATTGAGCGTGTATTGCTAACCGCTTATTGCTGAGAGCCTATTGAATGCCATTTAGCGTGTATTGCTAACTGCTTATTGCTGAGTGCCTATTGAATGCCATTTAGCGTGTATTACTAACCGCTTACTGCTGAGAGCCTATTGCATACCATTGAGCGTGTATTGTTAAACGCTTATTGCTGAGAGCCTATTGACTGCCATTGAGCGTGTATTGCTAACTGCATATTGCTGAGAGCATATTGCATCCAATTGAGCTGCTTTCATGGCCGCCTATTGCTGAGAACATATTGCATATTATTCTGGTTCTGCGCCTGTTGTATTGAGCGCATATTGCTGCCACATAGTATTATTATTGTGCGCCTGTTGTATTAAGCGCGTATTGCTGCCGCATACTATTATTGTGCGCCTGTTGTATTAAGCGCATATTGCTGCCGTATATTATTATTATTGTGCGCCTGTTGTATTAAGCGCATATTGCTGCCGCATATTATTATTATTGTGCGCCTGTTCTATTAAGCATATATTATTGCCGCTTCTCATTCAGCGCATACTTTTCCACGGAACAGAACGCCTCAGTGTCTTCAGCGGCGCCGCCTGCCTCAGGCATTAAAGCCCTTGGCCTCTGCTCGGCATGCCAGCTTAGAGCCACGCACAGTGAAGAGCCAGACTTCCTATGTGCCCAATGTGAGGAGGCCGTGGGACCCTCGGGCCAGGACCAGTCTCAGCCACGATTTGCTGACAGTTCCCCAGGGGCTACCCCGGATTTAGCGGGCAGTCTCGACCAATCGGGAATCCCGGGGGATCTTGTACCCCGGCGATTAGGGGCTGCTTTCATTTCCTGGGTGGATCTCTTTAAGGGGATTCATGCCTTCGTACAGATGCAGACGGCTTCCCGTCCAGGCCCTGCGGTTCCTGCTGTTCCTGTTGTTCCTGCGGTGGCTGCGACTGCGGTGGCTGCTGCGGCTGCCGCTGCGGTGGTGGCTCCTGCGGATCCTGTTCCTGGACCCTCACGCCCTTATCGTGAGCGGGTCCTCCTGCCGCTGGACAGTCCAGATCATTCAGACGAGGAGGTTTCACCGGATGAGTCCCAACTCCCGGACGAGGGGGATCTTCCCCCAGGGATTGAGCCATTTAGAACCATGAGGCGGTTCTTCCCTAAGGAGGATCTCTCCGACCTAGTGTCTCAGTGTCTGGCGGAGTTGGATATTACAGGTCCCAGCGCTACGGTACCCTCTGCGCAGAACCCCCCTGCTGGAAGGTCTTCGTCCTACAGCCCGCCATTTTCCATTCTTGCAAGCGGCACAACAACTGATAGATTTAGAATGGGCGGCACCAGCGGCTTCCTTCAAAGGGGGCCGGGCCCTGACGGGCATGTACCCATTGGCACTGGCTATCCAGGACCTGCTGGCGTGCCCTCAGGTGGACGCCTTGATTAGCGCTGTGGTCAAGCGCACTACCATTCCAGTTGAAGGGGGGACGGCACTCAAGGAGCCTCATCACCGGCGACTGGACGTCATTCTGAAACAGACCTTTGAGGTGGCAGCTCTATCTCTGCGGATCGCGACCGGCTGCACAGTGGTGACGTGTGCCTGTTTGTCACAGGTTAGGAACAACCTCCAGCAGCTGACATGGAGTCAGCTCTTTCGTTCCTCACGGATGCTGCATCAGACCTGGTCCGGACAACAGCTAAGGGCATCTCATCCTCCATAGCCACCAGGAGGCAGCTCTGGATCCGGAGATGGTCAGCTGATGCGCCTTCAAAGACACGCCTCACCAGATTGCCCTTTAAGGGCTCTTTCCTCTTTGGCAGCGACCTTGATAAACTGGCCAGTACATGGGGTGCCTCTCCAGTGCCTAGACAGCCGGAAGATCGGTTCAGAAGGGGCCAGCGCACCTTTCCAAGGCCCTCCAGGGGCAGGAGTTCACAGCGCTTCATTCCTTACAGGGGTCGCTACCAGGCACCACGGCCTCAGGCCAGGAATCAGTCCTTTCGGACCAGCAGCGCAAGAGGGGAGCGGGCCCAGGCTCAGGTCCCGGCCGCGCCTCCCAATGAGAATCCGCCGATTCATCTGGGGGACAGAGCCATAGGGGGCAGGTTAACCCTCTTCTACCCCAGATGGGTCGAGATCACGTCGGACCAGTGGGTCCTCGCCATTATCCGGGAGGGATATTATCTGGACTTTCACCATCTCCCTCCGGACAAGTTTGTGGAATCTTCCTGTCCCACACACAAGAAGGCAGCATTGGAAGCTACCCTGGCGAGGCTCCTGTCCTTGAAAGCCATCATCCCAGTACCTGCCTGGGAAGTGAATTCTGGACACTATTCCATTGCTACTCTTTAGTTTGTCAATCTGGCCTACTACATCTTCTAGGTTCACAATGATTTGGTTCAATTCGTCTGATTCATTACCCTTGAAAACCATCTCTGAAACTGGTATTTCCCCAAGATTCTCATTAGTAAACACTGAAGCAAAAAATTAATTTACTCTTTCTACAATGGGCTTATCTTTTCTAAGAGCCTCTTTAACCCCCTCGGTCATCTAACGGTCCAAATGACTCCCTCACAGGTTTCTTGCTTCAGATATATTTTTTAAAGTTTTTATTACGAGTTTTCGCCTCTATAGCCAACTTCATTTCAAATTCTCTCTTCGCCTGTCTTATCAATGTTTTACACTTAACTTGATATTGCTTATGCTTTATCCTATTTTCTTCAGATGGATCCTTCTTCCAATTTTTGAAGGATGTTTTTTTGGATAAAATAGCCTCTTTCACTTCACCTTTTAACCATGCCGGTAATCATTTTGCCTTCCTTCCACCTTTCTTAATGCGTGGAATACATCTGGACTGGTCTCATCAGCCCTGCAATAATTGTTCAGTATGTTCAGTTTACATGTTTGTTTCAAACACGATCATTCTGAAAACTGGATATAAGATTTATCTGAAATACATAACTTCTTGAATCTCAGCCATTGTATTCTATATGATTAAATGTCCTTGTGACCTTCTGTACATTGGAAAGAAAAGACCCGTATGATTGAACATCACGCAAAAATTAAACATGCTCGGATTGATGAACCCCTAGTATCACATTGCACACAGTTTGGACATCGGTATGAAGACCTTTTATTCTGTGCAACTGATCATATGCCAGAACATTGGCGAGGGGGTGATCGGGAACTACTTCTGTTAAGATCTGAACAATGTTGGATTTATAGACCCAAAACTATCTTTCCGAATGAGTTAAATACTGATTTGGATTTACATGTTTTTTTGGGATGATTGTACCCCCTTTTTTTTCCCCTCCTGTCTGATTTTTCTAGATTTCTATTGATGATTTATTTTTTTATTTGAATATCAATTTTGATGACATTTCATTGCAAGCTGGTCTAACACCTATGATTTGCATTTCAATGACATCAAAGGTTTACATCATACCAGATTTGGGTATTTAATGAGACATTGACGTCGGCTTCATTTCCTCTGTTCCTGTGAAGAGATGGTTGAGACGCTGATTCCATTTTGAGACTGTAGCCTTGGTAGTAAGATAAGAACTTTTTGCCTCTTGTCAACGTTACAATTTTTTAAGAGTATGTTTTGGTATTATTTCTGGCAGAGACTCTTTCTATAATGAATTTTGCATGCTCCTGATGAAGCATTATTGCGAAACACTGGCAGTGTAGGGCTGTTCTACAGTAAATGTCAAAGAGACTGCTGTTTATATATACTCTGTGGATCAGGGATACAAAATTATCAAAGAGGATTATAGTTTTTATAGAAACTAACAAAAAACAAACAAAATCATAATTTTTTATAAAAAATATTTTTGAATGAGATTAATAGAAGTAATTTTTGTGAAGGTGAATGATTAGAAGACTGGTTGGTTTCTTTTGAAACATACGTCAGGCTTGCTGACACCTTCACTTAAGCTTTTTCAGTATATATTGTGTGGTTCCCATTTTTCTGTTATAGATTACTAGTGTGGGTAACTGTTTGACTCTCCCTTGATTCGAAGTTGGTAATTGAAATCTCCCATTATTATTGCACTGCCAAATTGGCTAGCTTTCCTGATTTCTCTTAGCATTTCATCATCTGTCTGACCATTTTGTCCTAGTGGATGGTAGTATACTCCTATCACTATATTCTTACCCAACACACATGGAATTTCTACCCATATAGATTCTACTGAGCATTTAGTCTCTTGTCTGATCTTTATCCTGTTGGACTCTATACCCTCCCGGACATAAAGTGCCACACCCCCACCAAGTTAATCCTCCCTATCCTTGCGATATAATTTGTACCCTGATATATAGCATTGTCCCATTGGTAATCCTTCCACCAGGTCTCTGTGATGCCAGTTATGTCAATCTCATCGTTTACTGCTATACACTCTAACTTTCCCATCTTATTTCTTAGACTTCTGGCATTGGCATACAGAATTTCAAAGTGCGTTTTTTGTTTGTATTAACAACCTACTTTTCAGTTGTTAGGGATAATTTGGAAATCTTTAGCTCAGGTGATTTTTTTTTTTTTTTTTTTACCTATAGGCACATGGACTTCGTTTGCTTTTTTTGGAACTTCTCTGTTGGGATGCCCTAACTCTCCTGTTTCATTAGTATCCTTCAAGGATACATTTCTCTGAACCATGCACTGCTGAGTGACTGTCTGCTTTCCCCTTTGTTTTAGTTTAAAAGCTGCTCCATCTCCTTTTTAAAAGTTAGTGCCAGCAGCTTGGTTCCACTCTGGTTAAGGTGGAGCCCATCCTTTTGGAAAAGTCTCCCCCTTCCCCAGAAATTTACCCAGTTCCTTACAAATCTGAATCCCTCTTCCCTGCACCATCGTCTCATCCATGGATTGAAATTCTGGAGCTCTGCCTGCCTCTAGGGACCTGCACGTGGAACAGGAAGCATATCAGAGAATGCCACCCTGGAGGTTCTGGATTTCAGCTTTCTACTTAAAATCCTAAATTTGGCTTCCAGAACCTTTCTCTCACATTTTTCTATGTCGTTAGTGCCCACGTGTACCACGACAGCTGGCTCCTTCCCAGCACTGTCTATAATCCTATCTAGGTAACGCGTGAGGTCTGCCATCTTCGCACCAGACAGGCAAGTTACCAGGCGGTCCTCACGTCCACCAGCCACCCTGCTATCTACATTTCTAATAATTGAATCACCAACTATGATGGCCAGCCTAACCCTTCTTTCCTGGGCAGTAGCCCTGGGAGATGTCCTCAGTGCGAGAGGACAATACATCACCTGGAGAGCAGGTCCTTGCTACAGGATCACTTCCTGCTACACCAGGGTGATGTTCTCCAACTGGGAGATCTTTCTGATCCAAGGCAGCACTGGGGCTGCCAGACTGGATTTTGGACTTGGCTACTATGTCCCTGAAGGTCTCATCAATGTACCTCTCTGTCTACCTCAACTCCTCCAAGTCTGCTACTCTAGACTCCAGAGATCAGACTCGTTCCCTGAGAGCTAGGAGCGCTTTGCACTGAATGCACACATACAATCTCTCACCAGCAAGTAAAAAATCATACATGTGACACTCAATGCAAAAGACTGGAAACCCCCCCTCTTGCTGCTGGACTGCTGCCTTCATCTTAATGATGATCCACAGGAGTGAGTTTCTAATTTGGACCCAGGTTATTTGTCTCCATGGTGATGAGATTAGGATGGAATTTTTTTCAGTCTTGACCTGCTTTTGTACAGCTCAATAACATGCCATAAAAGTTCAAGTTGCTGAAGGATGTTGTAAACATTTCACAAGACCAAAAAAAATAGGGCTAAAATGTTTTGGGCTATAATTTTTTAAGTACTGTATAAAAGTTTTATTTTTTAAAGATATCAAGATGGCTAAAATAGGCTTGCGATCATGGATGGTGTAATCCAAGTTTTTAAACCTTCTCTCTGATGCTTATTTTAATAGATAAGTGAATTATCTCCCTTATGAATTGTCTCTCCTTCTTTCTATAGATCATTACTGCTTCCTTTGTCTGACTACTTTTGTACCAAATGTTTGAATTTGCTTTTATTACTCTTCTGGTGTGTGCTTATAATCACATACCAGTTGTATGCTGGTATGCTGAAAATTCTTCAGCTGTCATCTCCCTGCCACTAGACAGACCCCTATTTAATTTTTTTTTAGTCTATCTAGTATTTTCACAGGTGTAAATTTGGCATGTGCAGGATTGTTTTGTTTTTTTTATCATGCTCAATCCATATAACAAAGTCTAGTAGTGCAGTAAATAGTGGGCGATTTTAATTACCCCAATATTCACTGGGTAAATGTTTCATCGGGACATGCTAGAAAGATAAAGTTCCTGGATGGAATAAATGTCAGTGTTATGGAGCAATTGGTTCAGGAACAGATGAGAGAGGGAGCAATTTTAGATCTAATTCTCAGTGGAGCACAGGATTTGGTGAGAGAGATAACGATGGTGGGACTGCTTGGCAATAGTGATCATAATATGATCAAATTTGAATTAATGACTGGAAGGGGGACAGTAAGCAAATCAAGGGCTCTAGTGCTAAACTTTCAAAAAGGAAACTTTGATAAAATGAGAAAAATAGAATAAAACTGAAAGGAGCAGCTACAAAGGTAAAAAGTGTGCAAGAGGGGAGTGGATATTGTTAAAAAATACCATCTTAGAAGCACAATCCAGATGTATTTCACACATTAAGAAAGGTGGAAAGAAGGCAAAACGATTACTGGCATGGTTAAAAGTGACGTGAAAGAGGCTATTTTAGCCAAAAGATCTTCATTTAAAAAGAAGGATCCAACAGAAGAAAATAGGATAAAGCATAAGCATTGGCAAATTAAATGTAAGACATTGATAAGACAGGCTAAGAGAGAATTTGAACAGAAGTTGGCCGTAGAGGCAAAAACTCACAGTAAAAACTTTTTAAAATATATCCAAAGCAGAAAGCCTGTGAGGGAATCAGTTGGACCGTTAGATGATCGAGGGGTTAAAGGGGCACTTAAAGAAAATAAGGTCATCGCGGAAAGATAAAACAATTTCTTTGCTTCAGTGTTTACTGAAGAGGATGTTGGGGAGATACCCGTTGTGGAGAAGGTTTTATGGGTAATGATTCAGATGGACTGAATCCAATCACGGTTAACCTAGAATATGTGGTAGGCCTGATCACCTGGACCGGATGGTATACACCCCAGGGTTCTGAAGAAACTCAAAAATGAAGTTTCAGATCTATTAGTAAAAATTAGTAATCTATCATTAAAATCATCCATTGTACCAGAAGACTGGAGGGTGGCTAATGTAACCCCAATATTTTAAAAGGGCTCCAGGGGCGATCCAGGAAACTTCAGACCAGTGAGCCTGACTTCAGTGCCAGAAAAATAGTGGGAAGTGTTCTAAACACCAAAATCACAGAAAATATAGAAAGACATGGTTTAATGGAACAAAGTCAGCATGGCTTTACCCAAGGCAAGTCTTGCCTCACAAATCTGCTTCACGTTTTGAAGGGGTTAATAAACATGTAGATAAAGGTGAACCGGTAGATGTAGTGAATTTGGATTTTCAGAATGCATTTGACAAAGTTCCTCATGAAAGGCTTCTAGGAAAAGTAAAAAGTCATGGGATAGGTGGCGATGTCCTTTTGTGGTTTACAAACTGGCTAAAAGACAGGAAACAGAGAGTAGGATTAAATGGACAATTTTCTCAGTGGAAGGGAGTGGACAGTGGAGTGCCTCAGGGATCTGTATTGGGACCCTTCCTTTGCAATGTATTTATAAATGATCTGGAAAGGAATACAACGGGTGAGAGAAGCAAATTTGCAGATGATACAAAATTATTCAGAGTAGTTTAATCACAAGCGGATAGTGTTAAATTGCAGGAAGACCTTGTGAGACTGGAAAATTGGGCATCCAAATGGCAGATGAAATTTAATGTGGATAAGTGCAAGGTGATGCATATAGGAAAAAATAACCCATGCTATAGTTACACAATGTTAGGTTCCATATTAGGAGCTACTACCCAAGAAAGAGATCTAGGTGTCATAGTGGATAACACATTGAAATCGTCGGTTCAGTGTGCTGCGGCAGTAAAGAAAGCAAACAGAATTTTGGGAATTATTAGAAAGGGAATGGTGAATAAAACGGAAAATGTCATAATGCCTCTGTATCGCTCCATGATGAGACCGCACCTTGAATACTGTGTATAATTTTGGTCGCCACATCTCAAAAACGATATAGTTGTGTTGGAGAAGGAAAAGAGAAGGGCGACCAAAATGATAAAGGGGATGGGACAGCTCCCCTATGAGGAAAGATTAAAGAGGTTAGGACTGTTCAGCTTGGAGAAGAGACGGCTGAGGGGGGGGATATGATAGAGGTGTTTAAAATCATGAGAGGTCTAGAACGGGTAAATGTGAATCGGTTATTTACACTTTCGGATAATAGAAGAACTAGGGGGCACTCCATGAAGTTAGCATGTGGCACATTTAAAACTAATCAGAGAAAGTTATTTTTCACTCGACACACAATTAAACTCTGGAATTTGTTGCCAGGGGATGTGGTTAGTGCAGTTAGTGTAGCTGGGTTTAAAAAATGATTGGATAAGTTCTTGGAGGAGAAGTCCATTACCTGCTATTAATCAAGTTGACTTAGAAAATAGCCACTGCTATTACTAGCAACAGTAACATGGGATAGACTTAGTTTTTGGGTACTTGCCAGGTTCTTATGGCCTGGATTGGCCACTGTTTGCGACAATATGCTGGGCTTGATGGACCCTTGAATCTGACCCAGTATGGCATGTTCTTAGTAGATAACTAGCATTCTCCATCAACAAGCAGGGCTGAATTAACCTTGGCATGTTGGTGATGTTATCTAAGGTGTCGAACAGATCCTTCTCTCTTAGCTCATAGAGCTTTTGTTCTGTTGAGCATGTGTAGGAGTTACCATGCGGGCGTTGCCTCAAGAGTTCTTCACTCTTTTTTCATATGAGCCATCAGTACTGATGTACCCTATCTCTCTGTTTTGATTTAAGTAATTTATCTTTATATCTTCAGTTTTTTCCTAATTTTTTCAATGTGTTGACTTGCTCCCCTCAAACAGCACTTTTCAGTGTTATTTATTGGAAAAAAAAAGTCTTCAAAATATCTGGCGCATAGGACCTGATGAAACAGTCCAGCTGCTACCACTGTGGCTCTCAAAAGTGGAGGAGTAGCCTAATGATTAGAGCAGTGAACTATGAACCAGGGTTCAAATTCCAGTGTTGCTCTTTGTGACATTGAACAAGTCACTTTACCCTCCATTGCCTTAGGACCTTATTTTAAAAAGTATTTACTCTAGTAAAACTTGTGGCCCCTCTACTTCATCAGGGTCAAGTACGCAGAAAATGTGCCCTTCTCCAGCGTCAGCAAGCCCTCCATATGCACCATAGGCCTCCATGCAGACTAAAAAGTCAAAGCACCATTCCTCAGTGCCAGCAATGCTATCAGCACTGAAAAAGCACCAAGTCTCAACACCATCACTGCAATGAACACATGAAGCACATGTGCTCTTGATGCATTGAACCCCAGAACCTCAACTAGCCATGAGCATGCGATGCAGTGAGCCTCTGCACCTATGATGCTTCCTCCTCTGTTTCAAGTCTTGAACCATGTATCAGCACTCTCGATGCACTGGACCTCAGTGCTACCAGCGCAGATATTCCTAAAATTGCCAGTTGTTCAGGGGTTGTAAGGTATGAAGGAGGATATGCTCCACTCATCACCTCCTAGATGTCTTTGAGATCATGAGAGGTTTTGAACGAGTAGATGTGACTCGGTTATTTACATTTTTGAATAATAGAAGGACTAGGGGCCTCTACTAACTTTTAACATTTTTTTCATTCGAAACTTGTAAACCGTTATGACGGCGAAACCGAATGTCGGTATATAAAACTCGATAAATAAATACCCACGTTCTTTCCAAGATCACATGTATGTGAAGGTGAAAAAGCCTTTATGCATTGTACTATAAAACAGTCTTGGCTTACTACTGAAGGGACCTCCATTGCATTGTCAAATCTTGCAACTATTCATCTTTCAATCCTAACTGTCTGTTCATGGCAGTTGCCAAATTTTCTTTGCCCAATTGGCTAGCAGACTGTATCATACATTGTTTTGCACCAGCTGGCTTCCAAATTACAGACTTGGATCATTAAGTGAACCTTTGCTACAAACTGAAGAGTAGTAAATCACCTGGACCAGATGGTATACACCCCAGGGTTCTGAAAGAATTAAAAAGTGAAATTTCAGACCTATTTCAATTAATTTGTAAACTATCATTAAAATTATCTGTTGTACCTGAAGACTGGAAGATGACCATTGTAACCCCGATATTTTAAAAGGGCTCTAGGTGTGATCTGGGAAACTATAGACTGGTGAACCTAGCTTCAGTGCCAGGGAAAATCATGGAAACTGTTATAAAGAATAAAATTACAGAACATTTAAATAGACATGGTTTAATGGGATACAGCCAGCGTGGATTTACCTAAGAGAAGTCTTACCTCACAAATCTCCTACATTTTTTTTGAAGGGGTAAATAAACGTGGACAAAGTTGAACCGGTAGATGTGGTGTATTTGGATTTTCAGAAGGCATTTGACAAAGTCCCTCATGAGAGGCTTCTAAGAAAATGTAAAAGTCATGGGATTGGAAGTGATGTCCCTTTTTGTATTGCAAACTGGCTAAAAGACAGGAAACAGAGTAGGATTAAACGATCTTATTTCACTGTGGAAAAAGGTAAACAGTGGAGTGCATCAGGGATCTGTATTTGGACTGGTGTTTTTTAATATATTTATAAATGATCTGGAAAGGGGCATGATGAGTGAGAATGACACACAAAATTATGCAGAGTAGTTAAATCTCAAGCGGATTGTGATAAACTGCACGAGGACCTTTTGAGGCTGATTGACTGGATGTCCAAATGGCAGATGAAATTTAATGTGGACAAGTGCAAGGTGATGCATAGAGGGAAAAATAACCTTGCTATAGTTATACGATGTTAGGTTCCATATTAGGAGTTACCAACTAGGAAAGAGATCTAGGCTTCATAGTGGATAACACATTCAGTGTGCTGCGGCAGTCAAAAAAAGCAAACAGAATATTAGGAATTATTAGGAAGAGAATGTGTACAATTCTGGTCACCGCATTTAAAAAAAATATAGTTGCACTAGAGAAAGTACAGAGAAGGGCGACCAAAATGATAAAGGGCATGGAATGGCTATCCTAAAAGGAAAGTATAAAGATGTTAGGGCTGTTCAGTTTGGAGAAGAGATGGCTGAGGGTGGGGGATATGATAGAGGTCTACAAAATTCTGGAAGGACTTGAATAGGTAAATGTAAATCAGTTATTTACTCTCAGACAGTAAAATGACTAGGGGGCACTCAATGAAGTTTGCAAGTAGCTTATTTAAAACAAATTGAAGAAAATACTTTTTCACTCAGCACATAGGTAAGCTCTGGAATTCATTGCCAGAGGATGTGGTTACAGCATTTAGTGTAACTGGGTTTGAATAAGTTCCTAGAGGAGAAGTCCATAATCTGCTATTAATCAATAAGGAATAGTAGCTTGGGATCTACCGTAGTTAATGTTTGGGTACTTGCCAGGTACTTGTAACTTGGATTGGCCACTGTAGGGAGCAGGATGCTGAGCTTCATGGACCCTTGGTCTAATCCAGTATGGCATGTCTTACGTTCTTATGTACATTAGTGGCTCATATGCGAACCATGCCTATCAAAGACATCTGCAAAGCTGCACCTTAGTTATCCATGCACACCTTCATATCCTATTACTGTCTGGACAGTCTATCAAAAACTAACAGTAAATTTGGACAGGCAGTTTTGCATAGCGTGATCTACTCTCTAGGGCAGACTCTGGGTTGTTTATTCTGAGTAAGTGCTCTGCCGCAGCCCTCAGCTTGGGACTCCCCGCATGTCTTGGCTAATTCAGCCTCGATGGAGAAAACCAGTTTGTTTACGGTAAACAGTGTTCACTGTAGACAGCAGGATGAATTAGCTATGCTAAATATCTGCCCATCTCCCTGGAGAGTTGACTACCTAACTAGATTTAGCTCTTAGCTCTCAAAATGACTAAAGGATTCGCAAGGCACTGCCCATGCAGGAACTTCTGCATATGTTCATTAGAAGAAAAGCTCTATGAGCTAAGAGAGGAGGATTCATTCAGCACCATTGGATGATGTCATCCACATGTCATGGCTAATTCGTCCTTTATAGTTAGCAAACTAGCTCTATATGGTTTAGTTATTTACAGCTATATTTCTTTTCATAATAGAAGCAGAGACAGCAATAAGAAAAAACAAGTTTGATCCTATCATATCTAGCTGTCTTGCCCACCTGCCTTTTATAGCATCGGCAGTAGACCATAAAGTAATAAAAGTGAACCAAAACACCACTATCCTACAAATCAGTTCATTTTTAAGTAGGGAGGCGCGTGCCGCTTTCTTACCTGAGGTATGAAATGTGTGGCAGGCTCTCCTGTTAAATGAGTAACTCAGCCATGGGGAAAGGCTCAGTAAGGGAGCTCATCTGGAACATCAAGATATACAAGGTTTTTTTCATCTTATTGCTGTCTGCACCATCTCTTGTAAAAGGCATAATTGCCCTTTGAATTAGCTTTTTATCTGCGATCTGGTTTCTAATTAACCCTATAGCTGCAGGTTAACAATTTAACTCGGCAGCTACTGAAATTTTTAATGTGATTTCATGTAATGTTGTTTTCGTGTTGTCCCCTTTCTGCTTTCTAATGGTGCATAACATTTGTGAGATGAATGTTCTTATGAGATTTTTAAAGTTGTGATAAAAGGTCATCTATATAGTTTGGCAATTATCAAAGTTTTGATGTGACTTATTTATTCCAACTTATTTTCCACTGTATCAATTATTCAAAGTGTATTACATGTTTTTCTTATATAATAACATGACAACATGTTAAAATACAGTTAAGATAATACAATATAAAAATGAAATAAAATAAAACTGTTTTCAGCATACTGCCTGGTAGTGATTGAGAGTGTCCGATGGCACTAGAAGATGTGACATGTAAAACTTCATGACATTTTTATATGAGGGTCTGAATTTCACGTCTTCATTCATGTGCTCTTCCTCCTTTTCATCCAGAGCCTCACAACCTTCATCTTGACTCCTGTCTCTAGGGGGGCTTAGTTCTCATTCCTCATTTTCCTGCAAAGTGTAGTCCAGTGCCTTATAAATGATAATCTTCAGGGATTCAGTAATCTCTGTTTCAGTGCACTGTGGAGATCCTGATGTATCTGCAGCGGGAACTCTGGTGCTGACGCTGCCATCCTGCTGGATGCTAATATTGGTGGCTGCTGCCACCTCCCCCCACCCCCCACCCCTCCCCCAGATACTGCCTGCAGCAGTGGTAGCACACACTCATACTGCCTCCTTGTCAATGGGCTGGTTGTAGAGCCTCAGAATCTCTTCCAGAGACAACACCTCCACTTGTCCCTGGGCCCTCGCTTCTTTCCCCAGCCTGCCGGCAGTGTCCAGTTCCAAGCCGCTACCTCAACATCCAGAGTGGAATACTTAAAGTAATAACACTAAGTTTCACCATATGGACTGCTGGTATGCGTAAGCGAAGTTTGGTACTCGTGTTTCAGCTTCTAAATATTGTAGAACTGATATGCTCATTGGTCCTAGCAGGGTGTGCTACAGTGTCCTCCTGGGATGTTGCTGGTCACTTCTGATCAGTCAGATTCAGCTATTTTTATAACTATCTGTGACATCACAAAGACACACTGACAGTCACAGTAGAATGTAAAAAAAAAGGTAACACTAGGAGAAAACTTCATTTCATTTATTAATGTTTATACTGCTTTATTGGTTCACTGAACTGCCCAAAGCAGTATACATTAATTACAAAACATCATCAACATAAAAACACATTACAAATTTCAAAATTTTTCAATATTAGCAAGTTTATTAGTTCTATTCCACATTTTCAGAATATAAGCAAAGTGTGAAATTTAGAAAAATTGTGATAAATCATTTACATTCAAATTTACATTTTATACTTTATACTCATGAAAAACTTTTGTGGCAAGAAAAATTGGTTTCTTTTGTATTCATTCTTTAGGTAATATCGTTTGTGTAATAATGCCATTACTGCAGTTTAATTGCTAGAACCTAGTGAATCTGATTAATCCATATTGGTCTTGTCACTAAGGCTTACATGAACTAACTGGGTCAAACTCCATATAAGGTAAAGTGGCACAGACGTTTTCAGGCATTTCAGTAAAATATTTAATCTGATGAAGGAATGGCTATTTCATCTTTGTAATTTTGAAATATTGAGCAGAACTCAGAAGACAAAATTTTCTGTTAAAAGATATACAGACAATTGTTTAAAAAAAAAGAAAAATATTTGTACATATACTGTATTTACTATAGAAGACCATTTAGAAAATAATGCTACCTGTCAGTATTTCATTCCATTCTTCTTGCTTATTTATTACTGTCTGTAATTGATCTTCTTTCTTCTTGCTTGCCATAATATCTCTGACAAAATTATATTCTGTATGGCATAAAGTTTATATTGGTAACTGGAGATTATTTGTAGAACTTCAGACTCAGCTCAGGAATTGGAATGCAATGATTATACATACAAATAAAGAAATGTAATGCTACTTTGAAGTTCAGAACATAACATAAGAACTTAAGATATGCCATACTGGATCAGACCAAGGGGTCCATCAAGCCCAGTATCCTGTTTCCAACAGTGGCCAATCCAAGTCCCCAAACATTAGATAGATCACAAGCTACTATTGCTTATTAATTACCATCATAGCAGTTTATGGATTTATCGTCTAAGAACTTATCCAAACCATTTTTAAACCCGGTTACACTAACTGCTGTCACCACATCCTCTGGCAATGAATTCCAGAGCTAAACTATGCGCTGAGTGAAAAATAATTTTCTTCGATTTGTTTTAAATGAGCTACTTGCTAACTTCATGGAATGCCTCCTGGTCCTTCTATTATCTGAGAGAGTAAATAACCGATTTACATTAACTTGTCCAAGTCCTTTCATGGTTTTGTAGGCTTCTGTCATATCCCCCCCTCAGTCGTCTTTTCTCCAAACTGAACAGCCCTAATTTCTTTAGCGTTTCTTCATAGGGAAGCCGTTCCATGACCCTTATCATTTTGGTCGCCCTTTGCACTTTCTCCAGTGCAGCTATATCCTTTTTGAGATGCGGTGACCAGAACTGCACACAGTATTCAAGGTGCGGTCTCACCATGGAGTGATGCAAAGGCATTATGACATCCTCTGTTTTATTTTCAATTCCCTTCTTAAAAATTCTTAACATTCTGTTTGCTTTTTTGATCGCCACAGCACACTAGGACGACAATTTTAATGTATTATTCACTATGATGCCTACATCTCTTGCTTGGGTGGTAATTCCTTAAAATAGAACCTAACATTATGTAACTACAGCAAGGGTTATTTTTCACCATATGCATCACTGCACTTATCCACATTAAATTTCATCTGCCATTTGAAAGCCCAATCTTTCAGTCTCGCAAGGTCCTCCTGCAATTCATCACAATCCGCTTGAGATTTAGCTACTCTGCATAATTTTGTGTCATAAAATTTGATCACCTTACTCGTCATACCCCTTTCCAGATCATTTATAAATATATTAAAAAGCACTGGTCCAAGTACAGATCCCTGAGGCACTCCACTGTTTACCTTTTTCCACTGTGAAAACTGACCGTTTAGTCCTACTCTCTCTTTCCTGTCTTTTAACCAACTTGCAATCCACAAAAGGACATCACCTCCTATTCCATTACATTTTAGTTTTCTTAGAAGCCTCTCATGTGGGACTTTGTCGAATGCCTTCTGAAAATCCAATACACCACATCTACTGGTTCACCTTTGTCCACTTGTTTATTCACCCCTTTAAAAAATGTAGATTTATAAGGCAAGACTTCCCTTGGGTAAATCCATGCTGGCTGTGTCCCATCAAACTATGTCTGTCTAAATGTTTTGTGATTTTATTCTTTAAAACAGTTTCCACGTATGAAATCAGGCTCACCGGTCTATAGTTTCCCGGATCACCTCTGAATCCCTTTTTAAATATAGGGTTTACATTGGCCATCTTCCAATCTTCAGGTACATTGGATGATTTTAATATTAGGTTACAAATTTTTACTAATAGATCTGAAATTTCATTTTTTAGTTCTTTCAGAACCCTGGGGTGATTACCATCCAGTCTAGGTGATTTGCTACTCTTCAGTTTGTCAATCAGGCCTACCACATCTTCCAGGTACACCGTGATTTGGTTCAGTTGATCTGAATCATCATCCATGAAAACTTTCTCTGGAATGGGTATCTTTCCAATATCCTCTTCAGTAAACACTGAAGCAAAGAAATCTCTTAATCATTCAATGATGGCCTCATCTTCTCTAAGTGCCCTTTTAACCCCTTGATCATCCAAATGTCCAACTGACTCCCTTGAAGGCTTTCTGCTTAGGATATATTTTTTAAAGTTTTTATTGTGAGGTTTTGCCTCTATGGCCAACTTCTTTTCAAATTCTCTCTTAGCCTGTCTTATCAATGTCTTACATTTAACTTGCCAATTGTTATGCTTTATCCTATTTTCTTCTGATGGATCCTTCTTCCAATTTTTGAATATGGATCTTTTGGCTAAAATAGCCTCTCTCACCTCACCTTTTAACCATGCCAGTAATCGTTTAGCCTTCCTTCCACCTTTCTTAATGCATGGAATACATCTGGTCTGTGCTTCTAGGATGGTATTTTTTTAACAATGCGCATGCCTATTGCACACCTTTTACCTTTGCAGCTGCACCTTTCAGTTTTTTTCTAACTATTTTTCTCATTTTATCAAAGTTTCCCTTTTGAAAGTTTAGTGCTAGAGCCGTGGATTTACACACTGTCCCCCTTCCAGTCATTAATTCAAATTTGATCATATTATGATCACTATTGCCAAGCAGCCCCACCACCATTACCTCTCTCACCAAATCCTGCACTCCACTGAAAATTAGATCTAAAATTGTTCCTTCTCTCATCAGCTCCTGAACCAATTGCTCCATAAAATTGTCTTTTATTCCACCTGGGAACTTTATCTCTCTAGCATGCCCTGATGTTTTACTTACCCAGTCAATATTGTGGTAATTGAAATCTCAGATTATTACTGCATTACCAGTTTGGTTAGCTTCCCTAATTTCTCTTAGCATTTCACTGTCCGACTCGCCATTTTGGCCAGGTGGATGGTAGTATACTCCTGTCACTATTCTCTTCCCCAATACACAAGGTATTTACCCATAAAATTTTATTGTACATTTAGTCTCATGCAGGATGTTTATCCTGTTGGACTCTATGCCATCCCGAACATAAAGCGCCACCCCACCACTAAGATGTTCCTCTCTGTCATTGCGATATAATTTCTACGCCGCTATAGCACTATCCCATTGATTATCCTCTTTCCACCATGTCTGAGATGCCAATTAAGTCTATGTCGTCATTCAATGCAATACACTCTAATTCTACCATCTTACTTCTTAGACTTCTGGCATTAGTATACAAATATTTCAAAGCGAGTTTATTTGTATTTACATTCTGTTTTTCAGTTGACAGGGATAAATTGGAATCTTTTAGCTCAGGTGAGTTTTTAATTATAGGCACCTCACTGTTAGGATGCCCTAACTCTAATGCTTCATTAGTATCCTTTGAAGATACCTCCCTCTGAACCATACTCTGCTGAGCGACTTTCGGCTTTCCCCTTTGTTCTAGTTTAAAAGCTGCTCTATCTCCTTTTTAAAGGTTAGCACCAGCAGTCTGGTTCCATCCTGGTTAAGGTGGAGCTCATCGTTTCAGAAAGACTCCCCCTTCCCCAAAAGGTTCCCCAGTTCCTTACAAAACTGAATCCCTCTTCCCTGCACCATCGTCTCATCCACGCATTGAAACTCTGGAGCTCTATCTGCCTTTGGGGACCTGCCCGTGGAACAGGGAGCATTTCAGAGAATGCTACCCTGAAGGTTCTGGATTTCAGCTTTCTACCTAAGAGCCTAAATTTGGCTTCCAGAAATTCCCTCCGCTCCAAAAGGTTTATATTTACATTTATTTTTTGATCTAGAAACCAACCTCCAGTTCTGTTGCAGTTTCCAGCAGAAATCTATTTTGCTCACTACTGTTTTAAGAGCTGCCCAGGACCTGGTAGCAACCAGAGGAGGAAAAGTGTCCCAAAACCACACAGTGACTTTTGTGTAGGACAAGCATCTAGTACAGTGTGTAGCTGACAGGAAATGGCTACTGGATCAGCATTGCCTGCAGCATTGACCACAAGAAATGACACATCAGTGAGGCTCATTCCATGGGATTTGGAAGAAAAGAGAAGCAGCATGGGAGGAGAAGAGCAGAATGGTGAATTCACTGTTAATTGACATTGGAGACTTAACAGGAGATGGGAGAAAGGCACAAGGGAGATGAGTGAGGTAACTCAAGGGAAAGAACAGGGCTTGGAGAAAAGAGCAAAGAATGTAAAGTTTAAAAAAATGTAGAAAAGACAGAGAAATGTACAGAGCAAGGAAATGAAAGATCAGATAGAAAAAGGGTGAAGGAAAAAATTGCAAGGAAGAAGGGAAATGGGATGAGCGGAGGCACAAGGAAGAACTAGAGATATCAGAACAGGGAAATGAAGCTGTTTACATTCATGGGGTCTGCATACTGTGCAACTTAACTGGATATGTTTTGAGGCCAGATTAATGTAAACCAATATAACTTTAATTGTATGTATTTAGCAGGATATTTAGCCCACTGAAAATCTGGTCCAAGTTATCTGGCTAACTTTAGCTGGATAGCTTCTCCGATGACTGCCTTACTGCATAAGGACCTCCTTGTGACCAGAAACATCCCCTTTCTCACATTATCTTAGCAATGGTTTTGAGAACAAAATTAATCATGTTTTGGACTGGCAACATGGCATTCATGAAGCATACAGGTCCCCTTTCACATTTTATACATTTTGGGGGACACACAGGAATGCCTGTCCCAGCAGCAGTATGGCAGTTTGGCCTGGTTCTGAGTACTAAAAAGCTATATCAGTGTTATAAAGTCTATCAGGTTTTCTGCTCACAAAGTGGAATTGAAGTCTGGCCCATCAGTATGCTCTAAGTTGTAGAGAAAAAGGGTAGACGAGCAATTAATAACACATGAATGTCTGGGTTTCCTCTTAGTCTTTTCAGGTAGTATGCTAATACATGTGAGACATACCTCTATGGCTGGGCATTTTCTCTAGCATTTTTCAGCATGCTCAGGGTAAGTGAACTGGTTCCCTTTTCAACATGTATTACAGCAGCCATACATATTAGCAGTGCCACAGTGTCTATATGTATTCCCATGTCCAAGAGGAACTAGACTACACAAGGTCTCATTTAGTGTTATGGTGCCTTCAGCATTCCATTACTTGTCCAGTGCTTAAACTCAGTAAGTTAGGCCAAATGTAGGCTCTTTTCTATCAATGCATAAAATGAATTTGTCATGTTTTATATGTTTAGGAGGGTTATGAAAAAAATTTACCAATCTTGACCTTGATGAATGTTTATATGACAAGCATTCCTTTCAGCTAGGTGCAGCAACTACTACACCATCAATAGGCTTATCTTCAGAGATAATCATGGCATTGAGCTGGTGGTGATTGCTAAGTTACCACTTACACATACACCCTGCAGGCCATTAGCAGAGCATCCCTGTCCCATGTGTTGAATTACTATGTTGACATTTTTTTGTGTACTGCAAGTGATTCAAGAGTCATGGAAAGTATGGATATATGGGCATTCATTGTGCTTTTTTGGACGCATATGAGATTCTAAAATTAGCCAGTAATGGTGTATTCTTGCACTAAATTCTTCAGGCAGCCTCTTTACAAGAAGGTTCTGTTGGTTTGTTCCTCCAAAGGGAGAGGTTGTGGTGGAAGGGAGCTTCTCTACAGAGAGGTGCTAAAGGAGTATATTGTCCTAGGAGGATGCCCAAGGTCAGGGTACCCAGGCCTCTGGGACTTCAGATGAATTTTTCTGCAGAGGAGTCTGAGGATTCCTATGTTTCTAGAAGATCCATGTCAAAAGTGAAGATGAAAAACAGTTAATTCAAAAGGGCAGATTCCTAAAGGTTTAAAGAAAAGAGATGGTATAACATATCTGCATGGGGTTACTGCATGGAGCAGCAGTTACTCCCTTTAACAGAATGCATGGTGGTAACCTTCACAGAGCGGCAGTTACTATCATTAAGAGAATGGTGGTAACCTTCACAGAGCGGCAGTTACTATCATTAAGAGAATGGAGGTAACCTGCACGGAGCGGCAGTTAATACCATAAGTAAATTGCTGGGCAGACTAAATGGTACATTTGGTCGTTATCTGCTTTTATTATCATTTCTTCAGAAGGGGAAGAGAGTAAATGAGTTTTGAGAATAGACAAAGGTACTTTGAAGGAAGAGAAGTGTAAGTCCCTACTCCTCATTTTTCCAGGAAGAGTGCTTTTAAATTAGGGAAAGAATGGAGTTTAAAGTTGTAGTCCAGTGAAGACTGTCATGCTTGGAGATCTGTTTCCTAACCTAGTGCCCAAGGAGAAGCATCAGCTTTACATGATGTTATCTTCTGAGAATTAAACCAGTTCACTGAGTAAAGAGAGAGCTGCATCCAAAGAAACATATAAAACAGCCATGATTCCTAAAGACTTAAAACTGGCCAGTATGACCCCAATTTTTAAAAAGAGCTCTAAGGGTGATCTGGGAAACTATAGACCAGTGAGCCTGACATTAATGCTGGGCAAAATGGTAGAAGCCATTCTTTAAAACAAAATCACTGGCTATATAGACAGACATGGCTTTAATGGGGAAGAGTCAGCATTGTTTTAGCAAGGAGAAGTCTTGGCTTAGCAATCTTAGATTTTTTTGAAAGTGTAAATAAACATGTAGATAAAGGTGAGCTGGTTGATATAGTGTATTTGGATTTTCAGGGGGCATCTGATGAAGTCCCCCATGAAAAACACCTCAGGAAATTAAAAGGTCATGGTGTTGTGTTTCTCTTGACAATAGACGCATCAGTGGGATAGAAGGCAGTGTTCTATTCTGGACTGGTAACTGGTTAAAAGACCGGAAACAGAGGGTAAGCTTAAATGGTCAGTTTTCCAAATGGAGAAAAGTTATTAGTGGAGTACCACAGGGATCTGTACTGGGACCTATGGTTTTTAACTTATTCATAATCAATGTGGAAAAGGGAAAGGATGAATGAGATGATCAATTTTGCAGTTGACACAATTATTCAAATTTTTTAAAACAGCGAATTGCAAGGAACTGCAGGAGGACCTTGTGAGACTAGGTGGCTGAATGGCAGATGAATTTTATGTGGAAAAGCACAAAGTGATGCACTTAGGAAAAAATTATCCTAACTACAGGTACATGATGCTGGGTTCTGTATTTGGGCGTTGCTACAGGAAAAAGGAACTTGGAGTTCTTCTGGACAATACATTGAAATCCTCAGCTCAATGGCAATCAAAGCACATAGAATTTTAAGAATGATCAAAAGAAGAATGGAGAATAAAATGTAAAACATCATATTGCTTCTGTATCAAGCCATGGTTTGACCACACCTTGAGTATTGTGTGCAGTTCTGGTCACCCCATCTCAAGAAAGATACAGCAGAACTAGAAAAGATGCAGAGGTGGACAACAAAAATGATAGAGGATAGATTATCTCTCATATGATGAGAGGCTATGAAAGAGATGGCTGAGAGGAGACATGATCGAAGCTTGTAAAATCCTGAGTGGGATGGAACAGGTAAAGAATGGTTATGTACCCTTTTAAATAATAATAAAACAAGGGGACACTCCATGAAACTAACAGCCAGCAGATTGAAAACAAATAGAAAGTACTTTTTGTCTCAGCACACTATCAAGCTGTTGCCAGAGGATGTGATCAAGGCAACTAGCATAGTAGAGCTTAAAAGAGATCTGGACAAGTTCCTGAAGGAAAAGTCCATAACACATTATTAGACAGGTAACCTAAAGAACGTTATTGCTATCCTTGGGAGTGAGTAACTGGAATTAGATCTGCTTAATACCTACAGTACCTGAATGTAATCCACTTTGAAGCGCTGAAAAAAGTGTGAAAAGTGGAATATAAATCTAAATAAATCTTCCAGGTACTTGTGACCTGGATTGGCAGCTGTCCGAGGATGCTGGACTTGATGGACCTTGACCTAACCCAGCATGGTAATTCTTTATATTCAAAGCAGGTATCAAAGGAAGTGCCCAGAGGGAGCAGATTTCTGAACTGTAAAGCATACCTATAAGGGTGTATAATATTTGCTACTCGAAGAATCTGAGTTTGTTTTCTGCTTCTGGACTTAATATTTTTCTGTACTTTTCGGTGCATGAAGCCTTAGTGTACTGGATGTGAATTTTGCTTTCCTGCAATCAGTAACCAGTAAAGAATTTTATTTTGGATAAAATCTGTGTTGCTTGTGGGTTTTTCCTGAGTTGTGCCTTAACGGACTGGTTTGTGGAAGACGTCCAAGAGAGAAGAGAACTCGTAAGGATCTTGAAAGATTTAACTCTTCGCACCATCCAGCCCTTCCCTTCTCATCTCCCCCTCCCCCGAGCAGAATCCCCTGGTAGACATGGCCTCCTGTTCTTACCCATGACCTCCCCAGTGAGCCCCTGTACCCAGCCAGAAGTCAGGACAGGAGATACATATAGAAATATACAATACATGTAAGGCAGAAAACCATGAAATAGTGTTTTGTAGTTGTATGGTAATACTTTTTACTTCTATTCTCAGGCCTATTCAGAGGGATTAACAGGGAGGGTGTATCAGTGCCCCGTGATAAAGAGTGCCAAAAAAATAGCCGATAAAATGATGGCGTGAAGAAATGTCTATTATAGTTTCTATAATTTCAAAATTTGATTTCAAAATTTAATACATATTTCTAATATATACAATTCTCATAAGAAGAAGCTAATTAATAAAGAGAACACTTTTGGACAATAGCAAAGAGTTCAGTATTGAAGCTAGGAAAGTTAAATATTGATATTTGCTTGAACATTTTTCAATGGAAGGGTTGTGTAGTAATTAATTTCTATTTAAATTGAAAAAAATGGTAAGGCAGATATCAATGGTACCAAAATTTATACCTGTTGGGAGTAAAGCTCAGCTAGATTAATGCAAGAAGGTAGAGCCACAGCAAGTATTTGTGTTTCTGTTCCTCTGATTTCTCTCTGTAGGTCTTACTATTCTAACATTGCTTTCAGAAGGGCAGAGAGGGAAGAGATTTTATGAACAAATTTTCATAACGACTTGTTTAATGGTGTTTCTACACATAAATATGTCTTTTTTTTTTTTCTTTTTTTTTTTTTTAAAGCATTAGTACTGGTTCTCTCTAGTGTGTGGCAAACCTCTGCGGTCCATTGCTTCTGAAGAAACTGGGTAGGGTTAGTTGCTTCTGGAAACTAGATTTAAAGTCCAAGATTTAAACCATTAAATAACGCTGTGTGGGCTGCATGTAGCTTTATCTTTATCTTATCTTTCCGTGGCGTGTGCCAGGCCTGCTGCCTCAGTGGCATGTCTGTTTATTGAAAATGGATGTACTGCTTAAACTGTATAAACAGTTTTACATCTTGAAGTGCCACTTTGCTTAAATGTGTATACTGCTCATGTTAATATGTCTTTCGGAGATACATTGCTTTTTCAGTTTTATAATGTGCCTTATTGATATTTCAGTCTTTATTTCTTTATTAGTGCCAGAGTACTTGGGAACATCTCCATGCCCCCAGCCAGGCCTCCGTAGGGCAGCTAGGCCAGGGGATCGCGCCGGCACTCAGCCGGCATGTGCAACCTATGCCTGCCCGGAGGCAGGTGCAAATTGTAAAACAAAGGTTAGGGGGGGGGTTTATGTAAGGCTAGGGGGCGGGTTAGGTAGGGGGAGGGGAAGGTGGGGGGGTGTGGAGGGAACGGGGATAGCCATCGGGGCTCCCCTAGGGCTTGGCACGCGCATGGTGCACTAGTGTGCACACCCTTGCGCGCGCCGACCCTGAATTTTATAAAGTGTGCGACTGCACACACATGTTATAAAATTGGGCGTACGTCTTAAAATCCAGCCCATAATTTTTAATTCTATTTTTATTCTAATTTAAAAATAATCAATTCAAGAAACTTGAAATAATACAATGATCAATTAGGAGAAAAGAAAAAAGCAATATGACAATATAGACTTAAACAAAATATCATTGATATTTAGACCGTACTGGGAAACACTTCATAATGAATATTTAGCAGAGGAAATAAGCCAATCTTAATTATGTTGGCCTTACATACATATTATTTTGCTGAAATTTTTCCAGCTGGTCTGGATCATGACATAATTAGCATTATTCAAACTAATACAGCATTTGCAAGGGAACCTGAGAATAAAGGTGGCTCCCACACAAGTACCCTCTATTTAAACTGAAAAACAAATTTGTCTAGTTTGGGTAGGTTTGGACACATCTTGAAATATAGCTATCTTATATCCCAGCAAAACCTTCTCCAAATTCTAAAGAATTTTTAAAGTATCCAGTCTGTCACGTTCATAATCATAAGTCACAATATATATCGCCTTAGGGAGAGACTGCTCCTTGAGACACTAAAGATTGAGGAAGTAACTCAATTTCTGCCATAGTCGAAGCTGCAATAGGTATATCAGGAGGACCTTTAGGCCTTTTAACTGAAAAAGAGAACTCTTTAGATATAGGAGGAAAATCTAGAACAGAAACCTTAAGAAAATCTAGAACAGAAACCTTAAGAAAATCTAAATAAAATTTTCTCAACATATCTTCAGGGAAAATAAAAATATCACAAGGAAAGTTCAAAAAACGCAAAATAAATCTTCTGGCCTAATTTTCTCTAAATACATGTTTCCTATGTAAGATCTCCTTATCTTTAATTAGGACCAGAGAAAAATTTTGTAGTGTTGAAATCTCATCTTCTAAACTTTCCCATTTGTGCTCATGATTTAGCGGTTGCTGGGAATAATTGCCCATATGTGAATACTAGTTGTCAACTGATAACCTAGATTTGTCCATCCAAGCTTCTAGTGATTTTTCCAGAGCAGAAATTGCACTCCACAGAGTCTCTAAAGTTATATGGGGAGGCTTGAATAATAAGAAAAAAAAATAAGCAAGGTTGTTGTTGTGGGACTGGTATATTATCTAAAACTCAGTGACTCTCAGTCACTCTCTTCAAAGTAACACTGTACGCAATGAGGCACATGACTCTAAAATATCTTCAGTATTCAGGGCAGACCCTTCCAGTACCAGGATCTTTCCCTTCTCTACAAACTGCAGAGGTCTGGTATCAGGGCTAAGAAAGATGAAAGAGTCATGAAGATTGGAAGCTAAGCCTTCCAGCTATTCTACACGTGCACCTAAGGGATGTTGAAAAAATTATCAAGATATGCCTAGGTAATCAAGATTGAAGTTTCCATCTTTTCTGGGTCAGTCTTGAATGTTCCTTTTTTCGTAAAGGAACAAAGATCAAACTTGCCAAAGGGATATGTGTGCAGATAGTGCCAGAGGCACCAAATATTTTAAGTGCTAGGGGGGCCAAGTTGATGATGTCATGGTCACAACAGCAACCTCAGCTGTAGCACAGTGTTTTTCCCAGCAAACAGGTAGAATCTTCATTCTCAGCTCCCCCAGGTAAATGGTTTCTTGTTCCCAAGGAACAGTGTTCTGGAGACAAGGGCCAAAGCAAGCAAATCTGTGCTATAGTGTTACTGTTAGCTTTGCTTCTATCAAAGAAAAATAGTTAAAAGGGTCTGCTGAGCTGATCTAAGCCTCCGTTTGGGAGCATAGTAGGACAGAAGACTTACCAGGTATTGCAGAATTTTTGTATGCAAGTATCTAAAAATAAGAGAATGATCTTAAATTTTAATCAGCATTCTACTGGCAACCAATGTAGCTCCCTCAAGAAAGTTTTCATATGATCATTGCTCTTAGCCCCTGTCAGGAGCCAGGCCACCATGATCTGAAGGACCTGAAAAATTTCAGCTGGGACAATGGAAGACCATGGTAAAGTGAATTAAAATAATCTATCTGATTGATTACTGTCAAATGGATAACCGGGGCCAAATTTTTCCTCTCTATAAACCAACACAGTTGGTAAATCTGTCATAACTGCAAAACATACTGCAAATAGTTGACCATATCTGTTTCTGTAATGACATGAAAATCTAACTGGACTCCTATCTTTCTTACTTTCTGTTTAAGGGTCACATCTACTCTGCCACTGATGGCAAAAGAGATAATGCTCTCCCCCGTCTACTAATCCATAGAACCTCAGAAATAGTCGTATTCAGCTTGTTTCACTCATTCCAACCACTTTGCCACTACTGTCAAACAGTTTTTGAAATTCCAGATTCTTGGTTTCTGTAAGGGTGGGCAATAATTTGTATGCCTTTTGCAGACAAAAAGCACTGCACACCAAATTCCCATATCAATCATAAGAGCACTGAGCCTTGTGGGACTCTGCAGTCAAATGATTTAACTGGGAAATTCCTTCCATCTCAAGAAATCCACTGTGATCAACTTTTTAAAAATGATACAAGCCATTTCAATACAATACTTGATAGTCCCTCCTCCCTCAAGAGACATTGCAGCAATTCGTAAAGTGCTGTCAAATGAGGTGAACAGGTCAAACAGCACCAGAAGGAATCTGTTCCCTGTCCACTTGCATATGGACACCATTTTTGAGCACTAAAACAGTTGTTTCAAAACTATAGTGTTTTTAAAGAAAGATGATTTAAAAGGAAAATAACACAACAGGAGGTCATTATTCAAAAGTTGTTCATGGCTACTATTATCCATTTGTTTAGACCTGCTGTTGAGAAAGTCTAACTTAGGTGACTAAGTTATCCATCTAAGGCTGAAGATCACTACATAGCCGGATAACTTAGCCGGCTAAGTAGCACCTCCCTGATCTGCCCATTGCCCACCCACAAATTCATTGGCTAAAAGATAGCCAGATAAGTCATTTATCCTGCTATCTAGTGGCCGTTGACTATAACCAGATATTCAGCAGCCGCTAAATAGCTAGATAAGTTCTACTTATCCGGCTATCTGCTGGCTGAATATCAAGCTCCAGATGCTCAAACTCCGGAACATATAAATTTGAAACAATAGAATTTATTGTGACACCCATGGCAATTCCTTTTAGCTGGAGGTAAAATGTACCATCAAACACAAAATCTAGAAGAGTGCTGTTTCAGCCAGTTTTCAAATATAACTTAGAGGAAATCTTCCACATTGTATAGGGGCCAAAGTCATACAGATGACTTCCAATGCTGCTTGTTGTGTAGCATTTGTATATGAAGCCTCAGGGGTAGATTTTAAAAGAAGCGCGATCAGCCTACTTTTGCTTGCGCATCAGACTCAAGCAAAAGTACGCTGGATTTTAGTAGATACGCGCGGAGCCGCGCGTATCCACTAAAATCCTGGATCAGCGCGCGCAAGGCTATCGATTTTGTATAGCCTGCGCGCACCGAGCCGCGCTGCCTCCCCCCGTTCCCTCCAAGGCCGCTCCGAAATCGGAGCGGCCTCGGAGGGAACTTTCCTTTGCCCTCCCCTCACCTTACCCTCCCTTCCCCTACCTAACCCACCCACCCGGCCCTGTCTACACCCCCCCCTTACCTTTGTCGGGGGATTTACGCCTCCCGGAGGGAGACGTAAATCCCCGCGCGCCAGCGGGCCTGCTGCGCGCCGGGCCGCGACCTAGGGGCGGGTACGGAGGGCGCGGCCACGCCCCCGGGCCGTAGCCACGCCCCCGTACCCGCCCCCAAAACGCTGCCGACACGCCCCCGGAACGCCGCGACGACCGGGCCCGCCCCCCGACACGCCCCCCTCCGAGAACCCCGGGACTTACGCGAGTCCCGGGGCTCTGCGCGCGCCGGGAGGCCTATGTAAAATAGGCTTCCCGGCGCGCAGGGCCCTGCTCGCGTAAATCCGCCCGGTTTTGGGCAGATTTACGCGAGCAGGGCTCTGAAAATCCGCCCCTCAGTGTCCATGATAGTCAATACAGTATCTATGTAAATTAGGAATCTTATTCAAAATACTAATCATGTGCATGCAACCCCATTTTCAATGTATCTGGTTTCAAAAGAATGTTGAGAAATATGGAAGTGGATTCTAATAAAGATCCATTTGATGACTGCCATCTCAGAGGGTCATAAAAGAATTTATGAACCTTAGGCAAGATATACAAGACTGGAACGCAAGGATTCTCCACTTTCAAAAGCTGATATTTCCTATTAGTAAGAAAACCTTTTTCATGTCCTTCATCTAAGATCACCATTATCTTCTCAAGAGACCGCCCTCGTTGGATTAGATGCTAATTTCTGGTAGAACATGGTATCAGATCATTGACATATCACTATTAGTAAGAAAACCTTTTCCATGTCCTTCATCTAAGATCATACACCAAAAAGAGCACTCAACATAGATCCCATATGTCAAATCAATATCAAACTGGGGAACTGGCAACAAAACGAACTTCACAATCGCTCTTCCATCAAAACAAAAGATGTCTGTAAAATGTACCAAATTTGAAGAATTGTGATCAAAAAACAGAGTTTTGTAAGGTGCTGCATCAGCAAACCTAATGACGTGTTCTGTGATGTCTGCTAGAACCGTCCGGACTGTTAATCATTTGCGGCTAGATGACAACTCCTGTTTGGAAAACATTTCTATTTGAATAACATTTCTTAAACAGCTCCTCGCTTGGGAAAGGTAGTAGTAAATATTTATAAGCTGTGACCCGTCAAAACTTGATAGAGTCTCAACCCGCCCGACAGCAGCCGGTGTTTCGCTACAATACCATGTAGCTTCTTCAGGTGTAAAATTGTAACAAAACTCTACAAATTATTAAAGAAATCAAGTGTCAGAAAAGGGACAATTTTTGAATTAAAATTTTGTACTTAGCTTGTGTGTTGATGGAGAGCATAACCTTCATACTCAGGATGCCAAGTCTCAAGGAAAACCGGGACAGAGACCACTTACGAACCCAATGTTATTGTTAAATAGCCCACGTCTGGGCGAAGTAATGACGTCATGAGGCATTCGGGTGCCATGGTGCAAGCAGATAAACAAATCCAATGTTTTTTTATTTAAAAAAACATGTAAATCGAGCGACGTATTAAATCTTGCAGGATGTAAAGTGTCCAATCTGTGAATCCACCGCTGTTCCGCTTGTAACAATTTTATGTTAAAATCTCCGCCGTACCAAGAAGGCAGTATTTGCTCAAGAATGCAAGCTTTGAGGGAGTCAAAGGAATGGAATTTTTCAATGCAATGCGCTACCAAGGGTGCAGAGAGGTGATTTTTGTTTAGACAGGAGCGATGTTCCATAAGACGCGTTTTGAAGAAGTGTGATGTCTTACCAATGTACCAAAGGTTGCAAGGACTTTGGATTAAATAAGTGATGCCTGTTGTTAGGCAATTAGTTTGATGTCTCAATATCCAAGTGAAATTGAGTCAAAATAGCAGACGTGTGGATCATGATGTCGCATACTGAACATAATCCACATGCTTTGATGAGAACCAATGGTTTTGGTAGTAATGCTTCTGTGTTGTGATGAGTCCGAGTGTACCAACTGATTCTGTAAGTTGGTCCCTCGGGTATAAGTAAATCTGGGAGTGTCCTGAAATTCTTGATATAATTGTAAAATATGCCAATTTTTACATATATTTTTGGTTTAATGACTCATGGATGAGAAGGGTAATATACAAGTCAATTTGTCAGAAGTGTCAACAGGACGTGGAAAAATAACCAAGCCCGGTAGGCAAATTTGGCTCGAGTGTAGGCATGTTTGATACAGCGTGGTGGATATCCTCGAACCTGGAAACGCGTGCAAAGGTCTTTGGCATGTTGTTGATAATCTGTTCTGGATGTACATAGACGTTGAATCCTGAAAAATTGACTAACTGGAAGGTTTTCTTTTAGACTGCGCGGGTGAGCACTTGTAACGTGTAAAAAAGTGTTACTAGACACTGGTTTTCTGTGTATGGTAGTTTTGAAACTATGTAAGCTCTTAATATTTGTCCAAAAAATGAATCATATCACGTTGGACCTCAGCAGTAAAATGTAGATGGATGTTGCGTCCATTTAGTCAATTTATAAATTGTGACAATGTGTCTGATGTGTCAGACCACAACAAAAAAATGTCATCAATATAACGTTGACCACTGTTATCCTGTAGCAACCAATCTGGAACAGGGAATAGCAACACAGTAAAGTATAAATTGAACAGCTATGATCCCAAAACATAAGATTCAAATATTAGTGTAAGTACACAACATAATATTCGGAATAACTTAGCAGCAGACCTCATACAAGGCATACATATTTGATGCTAATTAGCATAGGTATACCAATAGTATAATCATAGGTCAATTAGTGTCAGTATGGCTTTTTTTTGAATTTTTTTTGTATGCTCAAGTGAACATTAAAATGGCCCGGTGGCCCATAGTAGGGTATGCAACATTTGCAAAAATTTTTTCACTTAGCGTTCTGCAATCGAGGAAACAGCAGAGACATGGATGTGAGGACATGCACAGCGTCCTCACATTCTGAATATTATGTTGTGTACTTACACTAATATTTGAGTCTTATGTTTTGGGATCATAGCTGTTCAATTTATACTCATCAATATAACGTTTCCACGCCACTACATGCTGAGAAAAGGGATTATTGGTATATATCCATTGGTCTTCAAAGTTGGCCACATATAAATTTGCAAGGTTGGGGGCCATGGTGGCCCCCATTGCAGTGCCACAAATTTGTTGATAATAGCTACCTTCGAAGGCAAAAAAAATTTTTGTCAAAGCTAACTGTAATAGAGAATGTAAAAATGAAGAAGGAATTCTCTGAGGGCGTGGACGTAATTCAAAATACTTGTATGCAATATCCATGGCTTCATCTTGCGGTATATTTGTATATAGAGATTCAGCGTCGAGGGTGACCATAGTTAATGAGGTGTCAACAGTAAATGATTCCAGAAACTGTAACAGAGCTTGAGAATCTCTAATGTAAGATGTTTGGATCGATATATGGGGTGCCAAAAAGTGATCCACAAATGTAGACAGTGGTTCTAGCAGAGACCCTCTGCTAGATACTATAGGTCTTCCAGGTGGATGTGTCAAATGTTTGTGAATTTTTGGAAGTGTGTAAAAAAACTGGCACTATTGGAAAAGGTTTTATTAGAAAAGAGACTTCCTGCGATGTTAAAAAAACCAGATTCAGCCCCATTTTTTTTACAATGAGCTCAATTTCTTTAATCAAAGTTGGTGTAGGATCAATCTGAAGAGGCTGATAAAACTT
Organism: Rhinatrema bivittatum; assembly: GCF_901001135.1. Lineage (NCBI taxonomy): Eukaryota > Metazoa > Chordata > Amphibia > Gymnophiona > Rhinatrematidae > Rhinatrema > Rhinatrema bivittatum. Next base: position 294,340,781 of record NC_042616.1, read on the forward strand.
CCGGTCTTGGAGAAGGCGTTGTACTTCAGCTATATATTGACTACGATTCATCAAAACTATTTTACCCCCTTTGTCAGCTGGTTTAATTATCAGATCTTGATTGCAACGAAGATTCTGTAAAGCATGCACCTCGGACTGAGTCATGTTGGAAAATGAACGTTGATCAGAAAAAGAAAAACTTAATCTTGTAAACATTTTGGTGGAATTGGAAATAACAGCATCTGCTGGACCAGGAGGTACCCAGGTAGATTTGTGTTTTATAATGGCTAAATCAGGACCACTAGGTTGGATGGTAAAAAAAAAAAAGTCTAATATATAGTTTGCATACAAACTTGTAAAGTGCCACTTCCAAAGAAAATAAATCTGCTTTAGGTGAAGGAATGAAGGTGAGCCCCTTTTCTAAAATGTTAATTTGTTCTGGGGTGAGCACCACTGAGGATAAATTTAGTATCAAGGATTGTGATGTGTCTGTGATCGAGTCTGTCTGTAATATTGTGCCTCATCTTGCCAGTGGACTCCTTTGGAGAGTGGTGGCCGACAAAAACCGCAGCCTCGACCTAAAAAATGATTGTCTGCTCCAGCTTCTTGTACTGAGGGATTCAAAGTGGTACAACTGAGAACCTCATCTCCAGATGAATCGTCACTTTCTGAATCAAACGTTGTTTTATTCGACTTCAATTTGGCTTTATCACTCATCCAAGGGTACACATATCCCCGAGTGTAATCACGTTCAACCCTTTGAAATTTGTCATATTTAAATTTTTTTATGTCAGTTTTCAATTTCTCAGTGGATTCATTGAGTGCCTGCAATTGTACAGTGTAAGTATCGGTATTGATGGTAGATGATAGTTCCTTTATGGAAATAATTTCATCCTGTATTTCAGCGTCTTTCTTCTGGGCAGTTTTTATTATGAGGATCATCAGATCCAAACTGCATTTGTTCAATACAGCATTCCAATCCTGTAGAAACTCTAAGATCACCATTATCTTCTCAAGAGACCGCCCTCATTGGATTAGATGTTAATTTCTAGTAGAACATGGTATCAGATTATTGTCATATCACTTCAGCTTTATATTGAGATCATGTAAGCAGCACTATAGCCCTACTTTTATCAGAGGGTTTTATGACATATTGTGGATTAGATTAGAAGTGAATTGTATTAATGCCAAGATCTCCTCTCTAGAAAGGTTATGCCATTTTTTAATGCTTATTCTCCAAAACAGGTAAATCTTATAGTACTAGTTTGCGAAAAGTACAAACAAACAAGGATCTTCAGGGCAAGGGGGCAGCCATTCACACTTGAAGAATCATCTGTTACAGAGGGACAATTAGGGAAAAATACTTTGAGATGTAAAATACAAAAAAAAATAGATGTAAATTAGCTCTTACAGTAAGTGGATTGTGTTTAATTGTGGGAGCAAATGACAAACCTAAACTAAGTGCTTGATTGGTTCAGGGTAGTAACTGCCGCAACAAGCAAGCTACTCCCACGTTTATTTGTTTTTCCAGCTTGTGCGATTTAGTCCTTGTTGGTTGTTTGAATATAAATCCTCTGTTCTTCTTTCCCCCCTGCCATTGAAGCAGAGAGCTGCTTGGATATGCAATGAAAGTGAAGCATCAGGCTAATTTGGTTTGGGGTAGTAACCGCCGCAACAAGCAAGCTTACTCCCACACTTATTTGTGAATGCAGATCTTTTTTCCCACATTTCCTCTTGCCGTTGAAGCATAGAGCAATGTTGGAGTCACATTATCCTTGTGTATGTTTATTCAATAAAGGTAGTAGCCATCATTCCCGCAAGCCACCCCCATGCCATTTCATTTCATGTTACCGAATTACCTCCATAATGAGTGATGGTGTATATCATCACATTTCGTATAAAGAGACCAGTGCATGCAAGTAATGGCTAATAATTTTGTTTTGGAAGCTTGTCACATTAACATGAGAATTGTACATTTTTTAATATAACTTTGCATTGTTTTTAAGAAAGTGATACAATAAGGACAGAGCCAGAAGTATAGCTTGAATATAGAATTTCTTACACTTTCGAATGGTAGCTCCATTCATTCGTTTAAATACAGATTGAGAAGAACAGCAGGTCCTTGTGAGACTGGGGAACTGGGCATCTAAATGACAGATGAAATTTAATGTGGACAAGGGCAAAGTGATGTACATAGGGGGAAAAAGTACCCTAATGTAGACACACAGGTTTGGATTTCCAAATTAAGGGTCACCACCCAGGAATAGAATCTTGGTGTCATTGTGAACGATACATTAAAATCCTCAACCCAGCGTATGGCAACTGTCAAAAAAGCAAATAGAGTATTAGGAATTTGGAAAGGAATGGAAAGTAAAACAGAATATTATAATACTTTTATTGATCAAAAAAACAAACAGAATGTTGGGAATTATTAGGAAGGGAATGGTGAATAAAACGGAAAATGTCATAATGCCTCTGTATCGCTCCATGGTGAGACCACACCTTTAGTACTGTGTACAATTCTCGTCACCGCATCTTAAAAAAGATATAGTTGCACTGGAGAAGGTACAGAGAAGTACAATCAAAATGATAAAGGGATGGAACAGCTCCCCTATGAGGAAAGGCTAAAGAGGTTAGGGCTCTTCCATTTGGAGGAGAGGCGACTGAGGGAGGATATGATAGAGGTCTTTAAAATCATGAGAGGTCTAGAACAGGTAGATGTGAATCGGTTATTTACTCTTTTGGATAATAGAAGGACAAGGGGGAACTTAATGAAGTTAGCAAATAGCACATTTAAAACTAATCTGAGAAAGTTATTTTTCACTCAACGCACAATTAAACTCTGGAATTTGTTGCCAGGGAATGTGATTAGTGCAGTTAGTGTAACTAGGTTTAAAAAGGTTTGGATAAATTGTTGGATGAGAAGTCCATTACCTGCTATTAATCAAGTTGACTTAGAAAATAGCCACTGCTATTACTAGCATCAGTAGAATGGGATAACCTTAGTTTTTGGGTTCTTGCCAGGTACTTGTAGTCTGGATTGACCACTGTTGAAACAGGATGCTGGGCGTGATGGACCCTTGGTCTGACCCAGTATGGCAGTTTAAGTTCGTATAATCCATAGTGGAACTGCACCTTGAGTACTGCATGCAGTTATGGTCACCACATCTCAAAAAAGGCAGCAGAACTAGAAGAGATACAGAGAAAAGCAACAAAAATGATAAAGGATGGAACTGCTCTCTTTGAGATTAAACAGTGTAAGGATCTTCAGCTTCGAGAAGAGATTACTGAGAGGGATATAATAGAGGTTTATAAAATCTTGAGTAGGATGCAGCAGGTAAATAGTGGATGGTTATTTACCTTTTCAAATAGTACTAATATAGGGGGACACTTCATGAAACTAACAGCAGATTTAAAACAAATCAGAGAGAGTGTTTTTTTTTTCACTCCACTCGTAATCAAGCTGTGAAATTTGTTGCCAGAGGACAAGGTCAAAGCGCATCTAGCATAGTTGGGTTAAAAAGGGGTTTGGATGAGTTCCTGGAAGAAAATTTCATAAGCCATTACTAGCCTGGTAGATTTAGGAAAACCACCGTTATGCCAGGGAGTGAATAGCAAGAAATGTATCTACTCTTTTTGGGATCTGCAAGGTACTTGTGGGTTGGCCACTATTGGACAGGATGCTGTGCTCAACAGACTTTTTGGTCTAACTTAGCAAGGCATATCTTTTGCTGGATATATTTTGCCGAGATGTGTTTACCTGCCATGAGTACTTGTAAAGGCTCTATTGCTGTATTACATTTCTACTAACATTGGGATTAGGACAGAGGTGGGCAAACATCCAATCCACAAAAGGTTTCCCTCCAGTCTGCAACAGTGAGAAGGGTCCAGTCCTGTGTCAGCAAGAACACCTATTCCTACCTATTGTTATCTTTCGTTTACTTGAATTATTACTCTAGTTTTCCCTTTGTTAAACTGTAAACCGATCCGATATGGTTATTTACTATGAAGGTCGGTATAAAAAACTGTTAAATAAATAAATAAATAAATAACATGTTACTTCTCCTAGGACAAGCAGGATGGTAGTCCTCACGTGTGTGATAACATCCGTGGTGCCCAGCATGGCAAACTTGTCAAAGTTTCTAGAAGCTTTGACTGGCACACTGAGCATGCCCAGCATGCCACTATCTGTGCGTCCATGTGAGGTCCCCCTTCAGTCTCTCTTTTTCTACGGTGCAGTTGCCTCGCGGTTCTGGATCTCTTCTTCTACTTCATTTTTTTTCTTCTAGAATCGGGATTTTCTTCAGTCCCATCGCTGGGTCCCCCTTCGCGGTCGGTTCCTCTCTGAGTAGTAGGTAGAAAAAAAATTTCTGTCCCTTTTGCGATCGATTCTCGGGATCCCACTCTTGGTGTCCCCCAGTCATAGACCGTGTGCCGGTTACTTTTTCATGGCATTCGCCGGTGCCCCCAGTGCCTGAGGACCATGTCAATCATGAATCCACATGAGATTTGCATCCTCTGCCTGGGGGTCTTGCACGATGTCCAAGGATGTCAGCTGTGTGACCAGATGACCCCCAAAGATCATCGTGCACACCTGGATAAAATGAAGAAACTTTTTGGTTCCAAAAAGTCCACTCCATCCACACCCACGTCAGAGTCCTAGTCACCCAGGGGTTGGGGGGAACCTCTTGACACGCTTCCCCCTTGCTACTCCTTCGACTACTTCTTCAAAGGACTGAGGGAATGGTGAGCAGTCTTCTATGATCTCGCCAGTTTGCAGGACATCAGGATCTTCCGCTTCCTTGGCACCGGGGAAAGACCGGGCCGAGCACCGTGGGAGAACCTGCACGCATCGACATCTGTCACCATTGGCGCAAGCCTCTGGTTCTGGTGCAGTACCGGCGGCTGCCGTACCACCCCCGAAGCAGCCACATGGCCTGGAGGCCCCGTCCTCCAATATACCCGGGAGCCCCAGACATTCCCCACTGAGATCGGTGCTGGGCACCATGCCTCCTCGGAGGACTGAGGAAACACCAGTGACATCTTGTCCCCTTCCCTCAGTCCTGGCTTCATCGGACTTTCAGGAGGAGTTGGACCACAGGGTACACAATGCGATAGTTCAAGCTCTGAGGAATGTCGAGCTGCCCCTGCCACCATACCGGTGTCAGAGCCTGTTCCATCTATCTTGGCGCCCCTGCTTGAGCGTCTGGAAGTCCTTCTCAGCACCCTCCTGACACAGCCGCTGCCTGAGGGGCCTTCAGTTCCTTGGTCCCTTGAAGCCTTCGGCACCCAGGGCTAGGATCCTCCACTGACCTCGCCCGTGCCAGCCCCGTGATGGCCTTAGTGAGAAGGCCGTTATGACCCGTGGGGGGAGGATTCTTCAGAGTCTTCATTTGAATTCTCGGACAACCCCCTATCCAAGCCTTCCCCACCAGAAGAGAAGCCTCTGTGCCCCCCCACCCAGCGCATCTGCCCTTTGCGGGTTCGTCAGGGCCATGGCCCAGGCTATTCCCTTCCAACTTCTTATGGAGGAGGATGCGAGACATAAGATGCTGGAAGTACTCCAGTTTGTCGATGCTCCTAAAGAAATCGTGGTGGTTCCTATCCACATCTTTAAGGACCTTCTCCTTCAGATGTAGGAGCACCCGATTTCCATCTCTCCAGTCAGTAGGAAGGCGGATGCCACCTATTTGGTACAGCAGGCCTTGGGATTCGAGAGGTGGCTCCTCCCTCACCAGTCGGTGGTAGTGGAATCTGCCCTTAAAAAGGCCAAGTGCTCCCATACCCATGCCTTTCCCCCTCTGGGGTGGGAACATAGGGAGCTTGATGCTCTGGGCAGAAAGGTCTTTCAGGGTGCTATGCTTATCGCCCATATTACCGCCTATCAGTTGTATATGACCCAGTACAAGCGGAACTTGTGGAAATGGGTCCAGGACCTTGCAGAGAGCTTGCCGCAGCACCAACAGGAGTCACACTCTGCCATTGACCTGCAGGCTCTAAAGGCTGGCAAACATGAGGTGAGGTCCACCTACGATGATTTTGAGACTGCGGCCCGAGTAGCTGCCGTGGGCATCGGCACCTGCAAAATGGCCTGGCTCCGGGCTTCTGTCCTCCATCCAGAGGTGCAGGAGAAGCTGGCTGACCTCCCATACACAGGTGACAACCTCTATGGGGATAAGGTCCGGAATGTAGTGGCTCAGTTGAAGAACCACCATGAAACCCTCCAACAGCTCTCCACTTGCGCTTCGGACGGTCAGGAAATCTTCCAGGCCAAGTTCCAGGAAGTCCTTTTACAGGCAGAGGAAATATTATCCCCTCCGCCTCTTGAGCTCGCATGCCGCACACTAGCTCCAGGGTCCCCTCCCATCAACAACGAGCACCTAGTCCTCAACCAGCGCACCAGCAAGCCCCAGCTGCGGGCTTTTGACTGGTGGCGAGGAAGCACAAGTCAGCCAAACATACCCCTGGCACCGGATACTCCAGTAGGAGGCAGGCTGATCGGCTTCACCCACCACTGGAGGGCCATCGCTTCGGACCAATGGGTCCTTAACACAGTCTGTTAGGGGTACCGGCTCAATTTCAGACGGTCTCCAGAGAACTCCCCACTGTCCATTGTGGGGTTCATCTGCCCAGCAAGTCATACTTCAGACAGAACTCTCCACCCTTCTCACAGCAGGAGCGGTAGAGCCCATTCCGCGCCTTCAGCAAGGCCAATGGTTCTATTCAAGGTATTTCCTAATTCTGAAGAGAAACGGAGGCTTGCGCCCCATTCTCGACCTCAGGGCATTGGACAAATTTCTCTTAAGAGAAAAGTTCAAGTTGGTTTCTCTGGGCACTCTGATACACCTCCTCAAAAGAGGAGACAGGCTCTGCTCCCTCGATCTCAAGGAAGCTTACGGTCAGATAGCTATCTTCCCCAGCCACAGAAAATACATCCGCTTCGTGGTGGGGAAGGCTCACTACTAGTACAAGGTGCTGCATTTTGGGATGGCCTCAGCCCCTCGCATTTTCACCAAATGCTTATCGGTGGTGGCTGCGTACCTCAGGCGCTGTGCGGTGCACATTTTCCCGTACCTAGACAACTGGTTGATCAAGAGCGACTCCCGCACAGGGGTGCTGAGCGCTGTAGCCCTGACAGTGCAGATTCTGCAATCCTTGGGTTTGTAATCAACTACCCAAAGTCTCACCTCTGCCCATCTCCCCAACTGGATTTTATAGGAACAGGCTGGACAACTGCACAAGCGAAAGCGTTTCTGCGCCGCAGTCGGGCTCTTGCCCTTGCCTTGTTGGCAACCTTCGTGCGCAGCAGCCGGCATGTGACTGCCCGCCTTCTGCTCAGTTTGTTGGGCCACATGGTGGCTTCTATCCATGTTACCCCTCTTGCCTGCTTGTGCATGCGAAGGGAACAATGGACCTTGCAGTCGTAGTGGCAACAGGCCTCCCAGGACCTCGAGACCTATCTCTGTCACAGAACCTCCGAGGGCATCTCTTCCTGGTGGGAAAACCTCTCCAATTTGGAGCGGGGAATTCCCTTTCAGGCTGCCCCGCCTTAAATGGTCTTCACCACCGACTCATCTCCTCAGAGCTGGGGAGCCCATGTGGATGGCCTCCACATGCATCTCTGGAACGCTCATGAAGCCCACTGTCAAAATAAACCTTTTGGAGCTTCGGGCGATCCGTTACGTCCTCTGGGCATTCAGGGACCAGTTGTCGCACAAGGAATTCCTGATCCAGATGGACAACCAAGTTGCAATGTGGTATGTCGTCAAACAGGGAGGCACAGAATCGTTCCTCCTCTGTCACGAGACGGTTCTGGTGTGGCCCTGTGCCCTGTTACAGGGGATGTCGCTGTGAGCGACGTAACTGCCTGGGACTCTGAACATACTGGTGGACCAGCTGAGACGCTCCTTTTAGCCACACCAGTGGTCCCTAAATCCAGAGGTAGCGGCCAGAATCTTTCATTGGTGGGGAACCCCAGATGTGGACCACTTTGCCTCCCCATACAATTACAAGGTGAGCAGTTTCTGTTCCCTGTTGCCAGGGGGGGGGGCAGACTTCTGGCCTGCAACACCTTCTCCCTTCACTGGGGGAGGGGTCTCCTGTATGCATACCCTCTTCTTGAAGACCCTGCTGAAGCTTCAACAGGACAGAGGGACCATGATCCTCATGGCGCTTTATTGGCCCCGACAGATCTGGTTCCCTCTCGTTTGGGATCTGTTGATCAGGGACCTCATTTGGCTGGGGACCGCACCCGATCTGATAACTCAGAACCAGGGCACCCTGCGCCAGCCAAACCTCTGGGTGTTAGCCCTAATGGCATGAATGTTGAGTGCCTAGTTCTTCAGCCTCTGGACCTCTCAGACAGTGTCTCCCAGGTGCTTGTGGCCTCTAGAAAGCCTTCCACCAAGAAATCTTATAGTTTGAAATGGAAGAGGTTCACCACCTGGGGTGCGGGGCATGACCTGCATCCATTCACATGCCCCCTTCCCAAGCTGTTCGACTGCTTGTGGCACCTTTCGGAGTCTGGGCTCTAAACCAGCTCAGTCAGGGTCCATCTTAACGCAGTTATTGCATACCTTTGGAGTGTTGTTGGCACACCCATGTCAGTGCAGCCTTTAGTGGGTCACTTTATGAAGGGCCTGCTTCAGTTGAAGCCCCCTCTTCAGCCTCCTTTTGCGTCCTGGGACCTCAATATTTCCTGGCACAGCTCATGCGTCCTCCCTTCGAGCCATTGCATTCTTGCAACCCGAAGTTCCTCACCTGGAAAGTTATATTCCTAGTGGCGATTACTTCGGCTCGTAGAGTTAGTGAGCTTCAGGCCTTGGTTACATACCTGCCATACACGAGGTTTTTTCATGATCGTGTGGTCTTGTGTAAGCACCCTAAGTTCCTACCTAAGGTGGTGACTGATTTCCACATTAATCAGTCCATGTTTTACCCACCTTCTTTCCCAGGCCTCATTCCCACCCAGAGGAACGGACTCTTCATACTTTGGTCTGCAAGAGGGCCTTGGCTTTCTATTTAGAACGCAAAGCCGGTCACAGGCAGTTCACGCAGCTCTTTGTATCCTTCGATACCAATAAGCTGAGAGTGGCGGTGGGTAAATAGACTTTATCTAGCTGGCTGACGGATTGCATCGCCTTCTGCTAATCACAAGCAGGCCTTCAGCTGACAGGCCAAATCAAAGCTCACTTTGTGCGGGCCATGGCGTCGGTGGCTCATCTGCGAGCGGTTCCCGTCATCAAAATTTGCCACCTCGCAAACATGGAGTTCCCTTCACACGTTCGCGGCCCATTACTGCTTAGACAAAGATGGTCGACAAGACAGTGCCTTCGGCTAATCTGTCCTATGCAATCTCATCCAGACCTGAACCCAACTCTTCCTGCCTAGAACCCCTGGTTGGAGCCAGGCAGTCCCCTGCCAACCAACAGCTCCGCAGTTGTTGTGACTGTTGGCACTTTGTTCAGTAACTGTTGGTCTCACCTGTTAACGGGGACAGCCTAGAGCTTGGTATGAGCGAAAAAATAAAACAAAATGGAAGGAGAACCCAACTCCGTGGGGAGGCAGGCAGAATTCCTGACAACTACCATCCTGTTTGTCCTAGGAGAAAGCACAGTTGTTTACCTGTAACAGGTGTTGTCCTAGGACAGCAGGATGTTAGTCCTCAGGAATTCCACCCGCCTCCCTGCGGAGTTAGGTTCTCCTTCCATTTTGTTTTATTTTTTCGCTCATATTTTTCTCTGTTACGAGACTGATGGGCGGACCTCACGTGGATAGTGGCATGCTGGGCATGTTCAGTGGGCCAGTCAAAGCTTCTAGAAACTTTGACAAACGTTTTCCGTGCCGAGTTCCATCGGATGTCACCCACATGTGAGGTCTATCATCCTGCTGTCCTAGGAGAACATATGTTACAGATAAGCAATTGCACTTTCTACCTGCTTTTCAGGCCTCCTAGGGGGATCCACATCCTTCAGTCTTTAATTATCCCACCCAGGCTTTGTCCCCAGTGTGGTCATTGGGCCCAAACGTTTGCCCATACCTTGGATTAGTATTTTTTATTCACTTCTACAAAGGTCTTCCCTAACCCATAAAGTATTTAAAACCAAATTGATTTCTGTTTGTTTTGCAGGCTGCGCAGTCTGTGTTAATTGCCTTGTTCCAACTCAACACTCCAGAGTTTACAATGTTACTGGGAGCTTTACCAAAAACCTTTCAAGATGGAGCCACCAAGCTTCTTCACAATCATCTGAGAAATACGGGCAATGGTAGCCAGGTACTGTCACTGATAATATTCTCTACTGTTTTGATTACAAGTAGAGCCACAACACATTTAGCTTAAAATGAGAAGCGGCAACCTTAGAGGTCTAAAGTTAATAACAGGGGAGATCATTTTCAAAGGAGTTCCACGCATAACACTTTTCAAAAGCCCATTTACATGCTTGGGGGTAATTTTCAAAGGAGTTACGCATAGCAATTTTCAAAAGCCATTTACTCAAGTAAAATGCACTTAGGCAGGTAAATCATATGGACAATTCAATGGATTATATTGTAGCAGTTTTCAAAAGCCCATTTGGTGAGTAAAGTGCATTTACATGCGTAAAACCCAGTTATACGCATGTATATGCTTTTTAAAATCAGGCCCTTAAAGTACAATTACATGTGTAAAACTTGACAATTCAGTACAATATATTGTAGTAATTTTCAAATGCTCACTTATATGTGTGAAGTGCATTTACATGTATATAACCCAGTTTTAAGCCTGTAAATCCTTTTTAAAATTACCCCCATATTACATATTCTTGGCAGAGTTCACTGGCTTCCATTTCATTTTCGAATACAATTTAAATTGCTAATCTTATTGTTTGGAGCACTGAAGGGGGACTGATCAGGTTTCCTCAAAGAATGTTAGTCCTGGTACAGCACTGCAAGACTGTTACATTCTGCTGATTAATTTTTATGTCTCATTCCCTTATGAAAGGTCATGAAGTGCGTTCATACATGACAAAAAGCTTTCTTGTATTCAGGCTCTTAGCAGTGGAATTTCTTACCAGGAGAGAATAGAACTAAGAAGGATTATTTCTATTTTAGCATTGCTTAAATATTGCTTTTGTAGGTTAACATTTGATTTTTCATTGATAGGTTGTTTACACAGTCACGTTTGAATTTTTATTTACCTAAAGGTAGTAATTGGTTATTTTTATCCTTGATTCATTGTGGTTCTATTATTTGTTTTATTGGTTTATATTTATCTATTTATTTTAGTTTTTGTTTAACTTGTATTTATGCTTGTACTGGGGGGTTTTTTTTGTTCAAAATGATTTGCCTATGTCTATATTTTTACATTTTGTATATGCTGTTTTGTTTTATAAATTCCACCTTGAGCCTTGGGAAAAGTTGTTAATAAATTGAATTGAATTTGCTTAATAATTGATGTGTTTTGTGTGGACAAATTTCTGGAAGCAGAGTTTAGCTAGCCAATCTCAAAAGTTTGCTTCTCAGTAGTTAAATTGCAATTTTGACTATCTTTTTACAGCTCTCGCTCTCTCTCTCTCTCTCTCAAGAGATATTTCTTAATATTAGGACCAAGAGTTAAGTGTGTAGTAGTCTGTTTTTTTAAATATTCACTTGACAATCTCTGTTCCAATGTCCTTAGGTTTATATACTGCATCTTGTGATTTTCTTCCTCATTTTAAGATTTCCAGAGTAATTTCTCATTTTCTCCTTTGCTCAACTGAGACAGTTTTAAAGGAAATGGCAAACCAAGTACACAGGCTCAAAACGTGCTTCCTTCATTAGCCTACCATCTGCATCCTCATTGGAGTCCAGTTGCTTATATGCATTTTCAAAAGCCATATTTTGAACTTAATCTTGAGATTCATATATTAGAGAAATAGTGATCCCTCCTTTTCATGCTCAGAAGGTCTTATTTGTTTGTGTTCTTAGTTTTTTAACCTTATTGTTATGCATTGGATTTGATGTATTTATTTATGGTTTTGAAATTTTTAGTCATTTACCTTTCCTCACCTTGAACACTGTGGGGTAGATTTTATAAATTTGCGCACACGCGTACTTTTGTTCGCGCGATTTCAATAGGTACGCGCGTAGCCGCGCATATCCATTAAAATCCGGGGTCGGCGCGCACAAGGCTGCCCAAAATCGGCAGCCTTGCGCGCCGAGCCTACTCAACATAGGCTCGGCGCGCGCAGGGGGAGTTTGGGCCATGTTTATACGCGCGTACCCCTTTGAAAATCTGGCCCTGTGTGAACTGGAAAGTAATACATTTTTAAATAAGTAATTAACAAGCCATATGTTTGTTGCTAAAGTGTTGAAGAGAGTCAAAAAAATAAAGATTTTTTTTAAAACTAGTTGCTTTATTTATTATTATTATTGCTTTTTGCAAATGCTGCACTGGTTATAGTAAACTGCTACAGCAACAGATGCTTAGTGTGAGATGTATATGCATCAGAAGATACAATCAGTTTATGGTGTGTTTTTCATAAAACCACATTCTGTGGTAAAGCTTTACACAAAGCAAGTGATAGTTTACTCAGAAGAAATGTGCTGTACATAGCAGAGACTCTTTTGTTAGGATAACACTTATGCTTTCAATTTATGGTCAACTTTTAATGAAGCAACTTGTGATCCTTTACCCATCTGACAATGCAATCTTTTCACTTTCATGTTTTTCAAATTGGAAAATATTTCTTACTAAATTTTTGGGAATCCATTTAAAAATATAGCCTGAATATCTCTGATTTTTCCAGTTTGTAGCTATCCCTCTTATTTGCATTGTGAAGTATGAGTTCCTAGTGACTTAACAGCAAGAATGAGAAGAGAGGGTTATTGGTTAAGCAGAAACAGAGGACACACTACAGCCCCAGGTTTTATTGCAACTGACCAACATGATCTTAAAATTTAAATGGAAAAAAATGTAAGAAGATGAAATGTCTAGACACAGCTTAAATTTCAAAACAGAAATGTAAAAAAGAAAAATCCTAATAAACAGTAAATATTTCTTCTCCCTTTGGATTGAATTGTTAAAAATTATTTTCCACTAGGGTTCAACAGGAAGTCCTCTAACAAGGCCTACACCACGCTCACCCGCCAGTTGGGCCAGTCCCCTCACTTCCCCAACCAACACATCTCAGAATACATTATCTCCAAGGTAACACAAAATCCATAGTAACATATTAAGTTTTATTATTGAAAATTGTATTCTACACAGGTTATCTTTAATAAAATGAAAAAACAAAAGGCAGCAATGTGTAAGTATTGTGAACAAATCAATAAAATATATTTTGATGGAGGGGGGTCAACCCAGTGGGTCAGTGACTATGCTGAGTGATTCTGTACAGAAGACCTGGGTTCAGATCCTTCATGCTGGCAAAGGTTTAGGATGCAGCAGCAGCAGTGTTCATAACCTAGGACGGAAGGAGTCCAAGTCATAGTACCACAACATCTATTGATTTTCTCCAGGGCATGCTTTGTGCCAGGTTCTGAAATGTCTCTCAGCTAGCTGACTGTTGTGATGGCTGAGCAAAATAGTAGGTGTTAATGAATGCATATAGTTCAGTAGGCCCAGTAGGGTAGAGATCGGATAGTCCAGCTGTAGCAGCCAAATAAGTTCAGGCTTGCAGGTCCTGAGAGTACTGTTGACACGTTATTCTTAGACCCTGTAATGCAGTGGTTCTCAACCCTGTCCTGGGGACCCCCCCCCAGCCAGTCGGGTTTTCATGATATCCACAATGAATATGCATGAGAGAAAATTTGCATGTTATGGAGGCAGTGTATGCAAATTTTCTCTCATGCATATTCATTGTGGATATCATGAAAACCCGACTGGCTGGGGGGGTCCCCAGGACAGGGGTGAGAACCACTGCTGTAATGGAACTGTAGCCATTGGTCTACTTGCCAGCTTAAGGGTGTACCTTTATCAGCTCCTCAGGGAACCACAATCCATGAGCTGGGGAAAGAAATGGCACTGCTATGAGAGTTCCTGTCAATCTAACTAGAAGGAAAACCACTAGCTGACATGACCAGTAGGAAAAAATACAAGAAAATGAAATCTCTAGGCACAGCTTTGGCCTCCACCATGGTCAGAAATGGCAGCAAGCAGGAAAAAAGTTGTTTCTAGTTAGAGTGAAAGACTCCAGCAATTTTATTCCCATACTACTTAAGCAAAATTGATGTTGACTTTAGAATAATAAATATACTTAGTGTAATAAGTGAAGTGTTAGAATTACTTGTACATTACGTGGTAGCCTACTTACTTTACAGCAGAGCGAAGAATAGTTCAAGCCATATCCTTTCATTACTGATAGAGAGTAAATGTAATGGTTGGAAAATTTTACTGCCATGAACAATGTTCAAGCCTGGTTTAGTTAATGTTTAATGGAAAGTCAGTGAAGCAAGTCATTACTAACTTCTCAGCTAATATGTAGCTCTGTGGAAAATACTTTTTTAGCTGTTGAAAATTATGTTTTATATATTTTACAATTAAGTCAATGTTGACATGAAATGGAAGTCACCTCATTTTTAAAAACATTTGGAATATAAATGAATTTTTTGGTGCAGTTTCATTGTTGAGATCTTCTGATTCATAAAGAATATCCAGGCTTTTCAAGTTTGTGGTTGGAAATGATGTACAGAAATGTACTTTTTATCATTTCCTGTGTCCTCCCATGCTATCTATAAAATCTGTGCACCCCACATCCTGCCATGAGTTAGTGCATATATAACAGTCTGACATATTTGAAAACAACTTCTTGGTTCTATTTCTGGCTTACTGAAGCTAGTATCTGCTAATATATTAGTATCTGCTATCCAGAGAGAGTTTTCTGCCTGCCATCTGTATGGTCAATATAACCACTTCTCAAGGCTTGGAATATAGATGCACCCCTCACATCTAAATAGATGGTCTATGCTTTTGGAGAGTAACTTATAATAAGTAGTCAGGCAGGTGGCATGAATTCAAGAAATAAGCCAAACTAGAAATGAAAGGCGATTTTCTCAGTTAGCATCTGAGTAGATACAAGGCTTCACATTTACATGTGTTCCAAGATAAAAAATTAACTAGTGTGCTTTGACTTCTCATCCTCTTCATTTTCCAAATATCCAGATATTCACTCAATTAGTAATGAAATCCATGTATATTAAAGAACATGCTACATGTACTTTTTTCTTTTCCACTGGGGAGGAAACTTCTGTTGTTTCTCATATTTATCAAATCTAAAAGGAATTGGTCAGCAAAGCAGCATAGTAAAAGTAAATAAGATCATTAGGTTTCAATGAGGGAAGAATTAAAAACAGACAGCACTATAGATACCAGATTGCTGCTGTCAAATCCTTGCTGAAGAATGTGTAAAATTCCTAAATCCTAGATGGAAACCTGTTGTCTAGACCATATACAAAACTTGTCATGTAATAAGGGGGCTGTATAGGTTGTATGACCATGTCCTTCCTTTTTGTCCAACAACCAGTGCATTTGACTATGACACAGAAAACATGAACTCTGAAGATATTTATAGTTCCCTTCGAGGAGTAACCGAGGCCATTCAGAACTTCAGCTTCCGCAGTCAGGAGGATATGAATGAACCCCTGAGACGGGATTCCAAAAAAGATAACGACTCTGACTCTGTGAGTATTGAATAAGGTAGTGATAGTGTCAGCTAGTATAACTAGCAAGCCATTCCTTTTGTTCCAACTAAATAATGCTTACTTTAATGACCAGTTTTGGGACTTCTTGTCTTGAAGCCTCATACAATGCATCTTTTTGTTTCTATCTGATTTACAGGGCATATTAATGTTGGATTTTCTACTTGAATTCAGGAACCTTCAATATCTAAGGGCCATTAGTGTATCTTCTGACATACTGATTGAAACTTTTGTTCCCAGTGTGTCATTAGCATAGAAGAGATTTATACTGTCAGAAGTTTGTATTGATCACAATATAATGAAAATACAAGTATGCATGTGGAAACCACCTTTTAGCACTCATAAGAATATTACATGTTTGTTAGAGCGAGATGGAACATTTCTTTATCACACTCTGCACAATTAGTGTTTGGTAAGAGTCATAGTGACTTAAGACCAAAGACAACTCCCCTGTGAGGGACTGAGCATTCTCCTACTTTTGGTTCATGCTTAGCTGTTACATTGCAAAGAGCATCCCACCCAGTTTTGCTTTAGTTTCCGCCATGGTCAGACTGTGCATGAGTCTGTGCATGAGTCTGACTATGGCAGCTCTTATGATAGGAAAAGCTGCTATTTTTGGAGGAAAAATAAATTTAAAAAAAACAAAACGTTAAGGTAAGAAATGAAAGAACTTGCTGCGCAAGGGAAAGCCAAAATAATTGGTGGTACAGGGAGGGCAAGCCTTTTTTGTTTGAAGAATGTCAGCAAAGCTTGTTGAACCCACGTTGACCATTTATAATTGAGAAAGCTGGCAAATCTAAAGGGATACTGTCATGTTGATAAGGCTTCAGTTTTCCTGGAGTTACAGTCTTCAACAAGGAGACAAAATCTGCCCTTCAACCCAAGAGTCCTCGCTCAGGGCAAAGAAGCTAGCAAGAGCCACAGTTGCTGTGGTAAAGGACACTTTAAACCTCTCCTGTATAATGTATCAAGTTCATCATGGCAGAAAAGGGATTTTCTAAAGAGAAATCAGGTACACTAGGGTCACACAAGAGGTTCACGTGACCATGCTTGGTGCCAAACAGAGCTACTTCCAGAGTATTCTGGAAAGGCCTAAAAGTCATTCACTGCTCATATGTGGCAGTTCTGCACTACCGTAGCCCCAGGGCTCTCTTCAGTCCCTAGATAGGTTTTTTGGCACTTCAAGGAAGTTGTCTCTTTCTTGGTTTCCTGCAAAGCTCGAATGTCACTTGCACAATTTTTTTCTCCAGCACAGTTTCACCATCAGTCTGTCCAGCTGAATTTCTTTTCTGCTTCTACCTTCCAATCTCCCTGTTGCAAATGTTGTATTAATTTTTATTCATCCAGATGAAACTGTATATTGTAATGTTGTGCAGTCTTACTCATGGTAAATGAAATTTGACTCTGCTTAAAAATTAAAACTTTTGAAAGGGAGATTTTATTTTTTGGACATCAGGATTATGATCCAAAAAGGTCATACCAAGTTTGGTATTATCAGAGATCAGGCTTCTTTTTAATTGGGATTCTTAATCAGAAATTGTGTTTTCCCTGTTCGGATCTTTTCATGTAATCTGCTAAAATCATGTAAAAAAATTAACCCAGATTCTAGTTTCGCCAGGTGCATTTTTCTAATAGGTCTGATTGAAGTATGGAATATAAAACACTCAGTGAACCAATTCATATCTTGATTGTATAATGATTTATGTATAAGGGTGAGAACTTTGAAAATTATTCTAAATCCAATCGGAAGCCAGTGTAGGAACTGAAGAGCTGGAGTAATGTGTTCATAGCGGTGTGTATTCGTGAGGAGTCGCGCAGCTGCATTTTATTTATTTATTTATTTATTTAACATTTCTTATATACCGATATCCGTTCGCACATATGTAGCATCTGTAGTGTCCTGCTTAATGTATCCTGCTTAATGCTTTCATTCCCAGTACTTTTAGTCTCTCCCTCCCCCACCCACTTCCCATGGCTATATCCCCCAGTTCTTCTTTGGATATCCTCCCCCCCCCCCCAGCCATCAAGAGTGGTATTTAATAGCGCATCAGCTTCCTCTGCTGCACAGGGTCAGTCTTGTATTTTATACTGCGAGATTCCATAATCTTGTATATCATACTGTGAGACTGTCCCAGCACAGTAGAGAAAGCAGATGCATTATTAAGTGTCATTCCTCCTGCCCAGCCACAACCATGGAGGTGGGGAGACATAGAGGCAGACCTAGTCCATTAGGCTTTAGGAGGAGGCTTAGCTTCCTATACCTTTGTCTTACAGTGAGCACATATGATATCCACTGCTGTCTTGCCCACCGGCTGATCAGCTTAATGGATGATGATAGCAGTGCCTAAGAGTCGTCCTTATCTCATGGCACCCTGGTCGACCACCCAGCATGCCCTACCCAAAGGCTAGCCCTGAGTAGAAGGAATGTTGTTCAACAAAACAATAAAACTAGAAGAGCTAAAATTAAAAATAGAAACTAAAACAAATTAAAGTTGGTTGATGAGTTTCATAAAAACAAGCAATTCAGCTTCATTATGTACTCCTAGATTACATCTGCCATTTTCTTATTGGTGATGCAGTGGTCAGTGGGTGGGAGGAACATGTGTACGGTTTAATTTTTGTTTCTTTTTAATTATCAAGTTTAAGCAGGGCTTCCCAAACATACACCGTGTTTGGTTTTCAGGATATCCACCATGAATATGCATGAGATAAATTTGCATATCACGGAGACTCCGTATATGGAAATGTATCTCATGCATATTCATGAGATATTCTGCAAACCTGGCTGGCTATGGGGCTCTCAGGACAAGTTTGGGAAATCCTGAGTTAAAGCATTGAAAATGTTGAGCATTTTTTCTTTTCTTTTTATAAAGCAGAAACAGGCATTTTTGCCTATTGAACAATAACTAGCTGAGATGTCTGCTTCTTTATCTAATTGCTCAATTCTTTGCTGTACACATTGGAGGTACAAAGTGATGTATGTTTTAGGTATCAAACAAACTGTGTCTTTTTTCCCCTAAAGAGTTTATATTCAAAGTTCTTGCTGCTATTCCTACCAAAATTGCCTTATAATCTGATGTGTGATAAACAGGCTGGTTAATTGTCCTGTGTTTGGAAAAAACAGTCACATTTTAGTTTAAAAAATGATCAGGTATTTTTATTCATTTGGCTCTGTGCTGCAAAAACCATCCATATCCAATGTATTTCATTGGGACTGTAAAACATGTGCTTTTCTTCCCTCTACATTCTAAAATGTCTGTCAAAATAGTATAGTTATGGTTTCTTATATTCCACTTATATAGAGATCCACTAAGCAGTTTACATAAAGGACATTCATAATAAAACAGAAAACATACAACAATAAAAAAAAAAAAAAAGAGAGAGAGAAATCAATGGGAATTTCTAAAATCTCATAGGGAAACAGCTAAAATATATCAAATTGCATTAAAATCTGCTAAAATACATTAATCACATCAACGTCAACTAAGTCTGTTAATAAGCTTCCTGAAAAAGGACAATTTTTAAATGAGTTTTAAAAATTTTAGAGTATGTGGTAAATTGTTCCATAAGTCTGGTGCAGTGACTGAAAAGGAACATTGTCAAGTCACCGATAAACGAACGTGACGAACGCTAAGTATCTCCAGAAGGCTTTTTTGGGAGGAATGCAAGGTTCTGCTTGAATGATACCTTTTTAATAGAGCATCACATTCTGGTAATGAATTCTGAGCGAGTAGCTTATGTACTGTTACTACAATTTTGTATTTAATTCTTGAATGGATAGGAAGCCAGTGCAAGTTCTTCAAGGTAGGCAAGACATGTTCACGGAATGACTGCCCTGAGATCAAATGAGCAGCTGTATTCTGTAAAAGCTGCTTGGCATAGATAGTAACATATGGTAAACCCAAATATAATGAATTGCAATAATCAAGCACAGGTAAAATCAGCATCTGAACAGCTCACTAGATGACAGTTGCTCACCCTAGTTACATAAGTCTATCTGCCAGAGTGCAAAATTTCCAATCAGTTCACCACTGGTGACTAGAAATTCGAAACTTGCAAGCAAATAACCAGTTTTGCATCCTTGCTCCGATGTGGAGAGCAGGCAGGAATCACTGTCACTTCCACTGTTTCCTGCAGCCTGTTAGCCCTCCATGGAGGACACTAACTAATAGGAAATGGGAGCAGCAGTACCACTTGAAGCAAATGCTTCTCCCCTGTTTCTATATGTCACACAGAGAGAGTGAAAGCATTGGAGGAAGCAAAGAGGGAGAAAGGGATGAGGAGGTGCAGAGGAGGATCTGGGGTGCTGGAGTGCTGTGGAGAGGAGGGAGCAAGAGAGAAGTTATGGTGGGGAAGAGCATTAAGAAGGGAAAGAAAGCATAGATAGTGGCGGTGTTAAGTAGGAAGAGGGAAGGAGAAAACCAAGAAAGGAAGGAAAACATTACTCCGCGTTCTGAAGCACGTGTGCCAGAAACTCCCACTTTTGCACCAGTATGCAAGCTGGGTTTCTGCCTATTTCCGTCACTTAGCTATCTGGATGAAAGGGCTTGCATGGTGATTTGTGATAATATTAGATATATAGCTATAAATAGATAATAGATATAAATCTTAGGATAATAGATAATAGATATAAATCTTAGGATAAAGTCTGATGAGTAAAAAAAAATTGTATAGCTGATACAATCAGATCTGAAATTTTATGTCCTCTACTCAGCATATATTGAGGGGACACTGAAAAATGGTTAAATTAGCACAAGCTTGAAACTTGTGAGCAGTAATTCCTTCACCAAAGTGTCAAACCATTTATAATAAATTTTCAGTGATTATTTCTCTTACCTCAATTTATGCCCTTTCTTCTCTACCGCTCTTCTTTTTTGATTTACTGTTTTCTTCTAGTGTTTTTAAGGTGGTAGGGGAAGAGGAGTTTCCTTCCAGTTTTCTCTGTGTTTTTTGTTTTTTTTATCAGCCTTTCAAATTTTTCATACTTTACTATCTTGTCTCTCTCCAGTACCCCCATCAGCTTGTATATATTTCAGCATGGCTTTCTCCCAGTATTTCCCTACTTCCAGTTATTTTCAACTAAGACAGTGTTTCCCAACCCTCTCCTAGAAGCACACCTAACCAGTTGGGTTATCAGGATACCCATAATGAATATGCATACAATTTTTTTAGAAACTGAGTGTCCAATGTATGTTAATTTATCTCATGCATATTCAATGTGTCAATCCTGAAAATCCAACTGGATAGGTGAGCCTCTAGGAGAGGGATGGGAAACAGGATACCTAAAACACTCTCCCTTTTTTCTTATTTCATTCTGTCTTTCCAGGATTATCTCTCCACCAAGACTGTCTCTTTCTGCTAATTTTGGCCTAGATTAATCATTTTGTTATAAATGTAGCAGAAATATGGCACAGTAGTGGCAGCTTTAAGAAAGAGGCGTGGTCATGCAAAATTTAGATTTGCTGCATCGAGTAGGCAAATAGCATCACAAGCGGTATGTTATCATGTAGCTTGATGCCTTAGTGCGTCGCGTGTGTCATTTACCGCGTCACATGTTTTTTTGTTTTGTTTTTTTTTTGTTATATATGCAGGCTTCCTGTAGATGCCTCTTTAAGGGAGTGTCAGGCATTTGGAGAGGAGAGTGGGTGAGTGGTCTAGAAGGGAGTAGCTTATTTCTCTTGATTACCTGAGTGCGTTGTCTTGTCTTCTGTTGTCCTCTGTTTCCCTTTCCCTTTCCCTTGAACCTTTGTGTTCTTTGTTGGAGTGAAAGTTTTTGTTAGTTTGTCCTGTTTGTCTGTCTGTCTTTGTGTTAGGAGAAGTGGTGAGGCATGGTGGAGAAGGAGTGGTGGTGAGGCAGAAGAGGAGTGGTGTTGAAGCGTGGTGATGAGGTGGAGAAGGAGTGGTGGTGAGGCAGAGGAGGAATGGTGGTGAGGAGTAGAGAGGAAGGAGCGTGAGAGGTGTGAAGGTAGAAGAGAAGACCAGCATCAGGAAAGAAAGAAGGGAGGACAAGGGCAAGAGTGTTAGGAGGAGGCATAAGGGCAGGGACAGGAATATGATAGGCGGGGGGGGGGAAGGGATAGGCAGACGAGTATGGAGTGAGGAGGACGGCAGACCAGGGATAGACACATAGGGCAAGAGGGGAGAGGAGAATGGGAGCAAGAATGAGGAAAGGGAGGACAGCTCCTCGGAAGTGCAAGTGGCACCCTGTTCTGGCCAGGAAGCAGGCATGTTCGACTGAGTGCTTTAAAGTTCAGTGTTAAAGACAATGACATAATTGCAGGGGTCCTCGAACTATACAATGCTCTTTGGCAACTGTGTGGCCAAGACATCAAGGGCATCCAAGGGTCAGATCTGACACACGATTACCCAGAACGTATCCAGGCGCAGCAGAGTGAAACAGATTGTGGATCAGGTGGCCCACAGGTACATAAAGCCCCGACTGAAAACCAAGGTGGTAAGCCGCAACAAATAACTATGACAGACTGGTGGAGGAGCCCCTTGTCCCATTGTCAAGACACCAATGGAGGAGCGCCTCATCGAACTGCTGGGACCAGATATGTTCGAAGGGTTGGATAAGCAGCTGGACACCATATGAGCTGGAGCCAGTAAGTTCACCTCACCTGTAAACGTCAAGGCTGCTACAAATGTCTACAGCCTTTGGCATAAAATGCTCATATTGATTGATGCAAAGTGCTCATCTAATGCCAAACAATATATGTGACTTTAATATTATAATCTGCAACAATATGATGTATACTTCTATATCAAATAATATGGAAACATCATATTTTGAAAGCTGGTATTGCTCTATTGCTCTTCAGTTTACTGGAAAAGCTTGGGAAACCTCATAACGTTTTTTACGTCTCACTTTAAAAACAGCCGTTACACTGCCTTTTGCTGTGTTAATTGCTTAACACTGCCTTTTGTTATGTGTGTTGGCTTTATTTTTAAGTGTATATTACAGCCCATAAATTGGCGTTGTAGAGCTGTATAATTTTAATCATTGGTTTCCAAGCTGTAACTTTGAAACTGAAGCAAAGATGTTGAATTTTTTAGTTTTTTTTTAACTTTTTTTTTTTAAACATTTTTAACTTGATTAAGACACTAGCACTTATCATTTAAGAAGAAACCAGCACTTCAAAACCGCTCAACCTGACACGGCTCGTGTTTCGTACACTTCGTGTACTCTGCATTAGTACTTATGTCGTCTTCTCTGTTTCCACAACTCTCATCCAGGACTCTGCCAGTCCCAGCCATCAAGCCCTAGGGCCCAGCAGCATAGCACCACTTTTTTGTGCCCCCTTACAAGTTGAATGAGGAGTACAGCAAAGAGGAGGAGCAGCAGCTCCAGCCTCCTGAGCAGCTACAGATGCTGGCACCCCTTGGCTCAGCAAGCCCTTTCAAACGGGCCAGTGCAATACCATGCACTGCGGGCAGCATTTGGCTCAAAGCACGATTGAATATGCGTCCATAACACCCAATGCAAAAACTGAGTTAGCGCATCCAATTGCGCACGTAGCTAATAGCACTTATCACATGTAAATTCATGTTGATGAAGCTGTTAGCTATTCCCCCCGAAGCAAAAAAAAAAATGTCCTGGAGCAGGCATTAATTTTTGAGGTGTCCAAACAGTGTACAGAAAAGCAGAAAATACTGCTTTTTCTGTACTTCTTCCGACCTAATTTCTTGGCAATATTAAGTCAGAGGAACTAAAAAATAAGAACTGTCCAAAAAAAAAATTTAAAGAAAAAAAAATGTGTGCAGCGGCCAGATTAGGAAAACGGACGCTCATAAAATTGCGTGTCCATTTCCCTAACCCACTGACAGCCACCTCTTCTGGGCGCTCGCTGCTGGGCGCAGTTCCCCCTAATGCCTCCTTTTTACCGCATTGGCCTGTTTGCATATTGCATCGGGTGTCCCGGAGAGGTCGATTGGCGCTCATTTTCTACGTGCCGATATTGCATCAGCCTGAATGTAAGCCTGAACATATCAGGCACACTGGAAGACCCCAGCCTGCAGTGGGAGGCAGTAGAGCCATCAGAACCAACCTCCAGCAGGTCATGTCACCTGCAGGAAGAGGCACGGCACCAAGCAGGAGCAGTCCATCAAGCCCCAGCATGTCACTTTTGGAGGACCGAACTGCAGCTCCACCCAGCACTGCACTAGCACCAAGAGAGCCCTCGATGCATGAGCAGCTGGAAAGGAGGCATGGGGTACACCACCACCACATACGAGCAGAGCTAGTGCACCTGAGGAGGTCTGCCAAAAGTCAGACCTAGGCCCTGCGAAATCAGACGACAGCCCACACACAAGCTCTAACCACTGTGGCTACAACCATAAACAACATGATGAGTGTGTTGAAACAAATTCTTCACCACGTGCCAGAGTCTCTACCTGTGCATTCCCTAGCATCCCAGGACTCCAGGCCCCGCAGCAGGCTCCACCCAGAGAAATGACCCAGGGGTAGGCTCCCCAAAGAGATTCTGCCCCCAAGTGGAAAGCCCCTCAGAGGAGAAGGTCCATGAGACAGTGGTAAAAGGGAAAAAAGAAAGCCATCAAAGAACACTTGTGAAAACAAGCCTGGCCAGGCCTCTGTACAGAGTTTCTGTGCTGGCTAGATGGAAAACACCTGCTGGGCACATCATGACTACAGATTTCCTGTGCCAGCCAGTTGAAAGAAGCTGTTGGGCCCGTCCTGACTACAGAGTTTCTGTGCCAGCTTGCTGATGAGAATGGTCTACTGGCTGCCTGCATTATCCTGCTGCATACTTCTAATGCCCTCCTCGATGCTGTACCCCTACTCCAGCCTCCTTGATGCAGTCTCCAGTCACAGTCCTGCTACTGTCTCTTCTCATCATGTCTTATCTTCTGCTCCTTTTGCTGGTGCCTCATCTCATCATTATTCTGCCTCCATGGTGGTGTCTCATCCCATCTCATGCTGCTGCTGCCTCCATGCTGCGCTCTTTGGTCCCGGTCCTGGTCCTGCTGCCTTCTTGTAGAACCCTGCTGCCTTTGCCCTTAGGCTGTCCCCTCTTTGAGTGCACTCTTTCAGCATGTTCTGTCTCGGCCTTTTTCTTGCCAGCACATAGTTGTGCTGCTATCAGCTCTAACATTAGAGATATACTGTAGCAATTGGGTTGCCACTTCCACTTTCTATGTTATTTGCTGTAATCATGATTGTGCAAAAGGATAAGATGCTAATATTGTATATGTTATGTTGCCATTTGTAACAATGTATGTACAGGCGTACTCTCAATGTTCTGGTCATTTCAGTTACAATGTCCTTGCAGAGTGTGATTACCAAAGACATTGACTTGCTTTGAATCTGTTGATATTTTTTGTGTAATAAAGTTATCATAGGTTTTGAAAACTATCTTTCTGGTAGTGTATTTTCAATGTGTGGTTTTTGTCTTAAGGGGTCACAAGGAGAAAGGTTTGGAACCTATATTACCTTGCAAGCTAGAGTGCCATTGGTCGTTCTAACTAGGCGCAGTTATGGCATGCAAGACCATATGGCCTAGGCCATACAACTGAAAACTCATTGTATGATCCCAAGGAAGACAGCAGGAGCTAAACAGGAAACTCCTTACTGTGGAGCTTCACAATTGGCTCCTGTTGCCTTTTCCAGAGAGTATACCCTAGATAACTCTTGGGTACATGGACATGTATGTGAGATGTACACTGTCCGTTAGAATGAGTATAGAAATGCTTGGCTAGAGATGCCATAGCTATGTCTTTACTCTGTTAGGGACCAATAGGTTGTATAGCCTCTTCCTTTGTGCAGATATATCTTCTCTGACCAAACAGGCCTTCTCTCTGGCTCTAGCACCAAATGCTGTCATTCAAAAGTCTTTAGTCAGAGGCTTACCTGAAAAGTACATAAAGCCCTAGGTCTGGTGCATCTCTAAGGAGCATAAATGTGCAGCTGCAGGTGTTAGTGTCAGAGAGTACATAGTGTACATGTAAAATTGTGTGTGGTGTTAAGATGAAGTTACACTAATCACTCCACAAGACTTTACATTGGGCTCCTTACTAGTGCCCTCACTCCACTTAAAAGGCAATCTGGACCAAACCCTTTTGAGATTTCATACTAAACAAAATATGTCATCTACTTGCAGCCTGCTCTAACACTGTGTCAGCTGCTGTGTGACACCTGAGGAGGAGTGAGGGAGTTGTGTAGGATAGAGAATCGCCACAACCCAAGAGCAGACAGCTATAAGGCCTGCTGTTGCTTGGGACTGACCCACACCCAGGCCACTACAGGGGTGGCAGCCAATCTGTGGAAGTCTACCAGGTCCCAAGCAATAGCAGGCCTCATAGCTGTCTACTCTTGGGTTGTGGGGATTCTGTATCCTACACAACTCCCTCACTCCTCCTCGGGTGTCACACAGCAGCTGTCATGGTGTTAGAGCAGGCTGCAAGTAGACAGAGGTGATAATCATGAGGCTGCATAGTGGACAAGTGATGTGGCTCCAGTTAGTAGCTGAACCTATCTCCTATAATCAGGTGTAGCTAAGTGGCCCCTATTTTATGCACCCATTACTTATGCTGCTACATAGGGGTGGATAATTTGTTGGCCAAATCTAGCTGCATGTACATATGGCAGAGTAAGCCACAAGTGAGGGGGACCTTGTGTGGCAGGCTCTAAGTCTAGTTACTAGGTTCTACAGATAAGTGCTGACATTGTCATCTGTGTTGAAAAAGATAACCTTTCATAGGAGTGCTGGCAGGTCTTCAGCCACCCCCCCCCCCCGCCCCCAACTATCATCCACATACTGGAACAGAACCCTCCCCCCACCCTTTTATCAGGAGAAACTGATAGAAGCTGTCATGAAGGCGCCAGAGGCCCTCCCGCTTCTTTCCATCACTGCATCCCCAAATTCAGTAGACATCTTAACCCCCCACCCCCATCCCCCAAAATGCCACTGCCTCCCTGGTATCTGAAGTCCTTTCAAACTGGCACACCCCCAAATACCAGTAGAAATAGGCCCACTCTAGTTATTGGGTGGGAGACCCTCAGATTTTAGGGGCGGAGGGAGGGCAGTGTACATTCTAGGCAGATATGTACTCATCTGGCAAAGTCCTTTAGGGAATCAGAGTTCAGACACTGCCATTTTTCAAACACCCCTCTCAACTCTATTAATAAACTGTCAGGCCAAGATGGAATATTAGGTTACAAAGCGTGAGGCTGTTTTCTTCCCATCCTAGACATTCACATAGAAGAGGCATCCACCATAAAGAGTAGAAGCCCAGGCTTATTTATGTCACAAGCCAGTGTGCGCTAAATGTGTGCACACAGTGTATGCTGTGGTGTATGCATTGTTGTAAGGAAGGGAACAATAAGCCCTACATCAGTCCCATACATCAATATAGACAGAGGATAACACAGCACATCACTCACACAGACCCACAAATGTATTCTGTCATTGTTTGAACAGACAACCTCCAGCAATTAGGTTACCTACCCAGTCCCAGTTGTGATGTTTCTGGACAGTTCGTCATCAACCATCAATGATGTCTGTGCCAAGCTTATCCCTACTTGCTAATGATGTCTGAATCACTCCTCACAGAATATTTTCTACACATGGCAGCATGACAAACTTAGATTGTAAGTCCCCTGGGGATAGGGAAATACCTACGGTACCTGAATGTAATCCACTTTGAAGTGCTGAAAAAAGTGCAAAAAGCAGAATATAAATTTAAATAAATAAATGACAGACATCTGTCCGAGGAATATATGATAACTAACATGTATGAGTTACAAACAGGGGCCCCTCCAGCACTCGGTGGGCCTAAATGTTTGTCTTTCTACATAACCACACTGAAACTGAACAAGCCATAATGCCTACCACATGATACCTCTGGGATTAGTTGGCTTATACATTTAGCACCATGCCAAGCTTTGGATAGAAAATGGAGGGTGGGAGACTCACTGAGACCTCATATGTGATATGCCCAATATTTAGGCTTGATGAGAGCTTATAGTGGCATAAGCTTCTCTATGGTATAATCATAGGTCTCAATGAGCTAGATTTAGCGGGACGCTTATGGAAACGGCTGCCCCAATGCACTAATAATCTCCAGAGTGCTGAAAAAGTTGTACTTAACTTGCAACTTCGAAATCCGATGTCACGTAGACAAAAGCTGGTGATGAAGATGGTAAGATGGTAAAGTCCGACTTCTTTCCGACACGACGTGTTTCGGAGGGGAAACCTCCTTCCTCAGGGGGTCTGATACCGCTATTCCCTGCTTCAGTCTCTTGCCGAAAACACTTGACTCTGTGTATGCGATGCACTGACTTAAATGCTGTTCTGTGCGGCGTCTCTATTACGCTCTTAACAGGATGCTGAAGTCAATCGCTGTGCTTTGGATGCACTATCGGCCTTTACCATCTTACCATCTTCATCACCAGCTTTTGTCTACGTGACATCGGATTTCGAAGTTGCAAGTTAAGTACAACTTTTTCAGCACTCTGGAGATTATTAGTGCATTGGGGCAGCCGTTTCCATAAGCGTCCCGCTAAATCTAGCTCATTGAGACCTATGATTATACCATAGAGAAGCTTACGCCACTATAAGCTCTCATCAAGCCTAAATATTGGGCATATCACATATGAGGTCTCAGTGAGTCTCCCACCCTCCATTTTCTTCAGGAATATCTCTTTATAGTCCTTATCGTTTTGTTTCCTGACATTTGGGGATTCTTTAATTTTTGTATTTAAGCTTTGGATAGAGGCAGTTTGTGGGCTCTTGAGGGCATGGCCTGACACCCCCTTTCTAGCCTTAATGCTGTGCACAAAGTTGATGAGTGAGAGTCTGTTAACATACCTGCCTTGGTCTGGGTATCCATAATGTACAAAATGCTAAAACACCATAGGAGATCCATCCTATAGAATATCTACTTTGCTATAATGGCCACAAGTCATGCCTGCCATGTGGACAAGCATGGGCCTTAAACCAGAACATATCTGAAAGGCGACAACTCTGCTTGGAATTTTACCATTCTGCAAGATTCTTTTTCCTGGGAGTCTGTAGCCTAGGTGTTTTAAGAGTGGCCACAAATAGGATAAGGAATGTAACAGCTACTACCAATTTGAACTTACCAACTACTCTGCCTATTTGTATGTACCTACCCAAAAGCAGAACAGTATGAATAGCCCTGAGCTGGACAGGCTAAAGCCCAAGCAGCATCCTCACATCTCTATATTTCCCAGTGGCTACCTGTGACAAGTCAGGCTAGGTCCATAGCTTAAAACACTACTTTCCCTTGGGTTCAATGAG
The DNA here is from genome assembly GCF_901001135.1 of Rhinatrema bivittatum. Lineage (NCBI taxonomy): Eukaryota > Metazoa > Chordata > Amphibia > Gymnophiona > Rhinatrematidae > Rhinatrema > Rhinatrema bivittatum. The sequence goes on from NC_042616.1 coordinate 294,369,694, forward strand.
GGGAACCTTTTGTTAGGTGACATGTGGGTGCTGTTATATTCATCACCCAACTTACTCTGATTTATCCATTTCAGAGGTGACTTTCAAAAACATGTGAACGCATAACAACATTCTATTCCCAATCCAGCTTTCAGATAGACTAGCATCCTTGCCTAGCCTCCCCAAGCTGCTAACATAACCAACATGTCAGCCCAAGGGCCAAAGCTCTCTCCATCTGTACATGAGGGTTGACAGGTTGCTTATCTAGTTGTAGCAAGGCCCAGTGGTGTATGGTAGTGTGCAACCCCAATGACCTATGCTAGCTTGCAGTGACCTGTGAGAAGGTTACGCATTGCCTCTATCTTTGACAAGTGCTTTCCAAAAGGCTTTAAGTGAAGGGCTGCTGGGTCAGCAGTCCGATATCAGTACTACCTCTGAAACAGCTGAGCCAATGCTATCATCTGTGTCTTTGCAGGCCCATGTGACACAATGCGTCTGATGTACAGGTGCATATCTTCAGATGCACACAGATGTCAGATAGAGAATGTGGCTGATAAATGGCAAGTCTATAATTGATACTTTAAATTTTCAACCTCTGGCTTTAGGCTATGTCTTTAACTAGCTGAGCTACTTCTGATTTATATGATTTCTAGTACAGTTGGGCTCCATGTTCAAGACCCTGCTGGAGTTCCCTCATACCTATGCCACTATCTCACCCATGCATGAGGCCTAGGACAGGGTACAAGGTGTGGGGCCAACAAGCAAGACAGCGCAAGCTATATACACTGTGTTGCCAGTCCTATGCAAATACTATTGTGAGACATGGCTCTTTTAGACTCACTGTCACTCAGAAAACATTAGGCCAGCCACATGTCTTTGGTGTAATGTTTACTTTGAGAACACTTTTTCTACTGTAGTCTTTTGCTCCATTGTCAAGATATAGGCCTACATGATTTCTGTTACACACTAAGCCTGACAGAAGAGCAGTGAGTAAAAGAGAGGAGAGCAGCTGGAAACAGTCTGCTGGGTTGGCTTCCATGGAAGGGGAAGGAAGGAGTAGTTGAGGAGTAACAGGCAAAGTAGTGTTGTATGACGCTTTGTCGAAGCTGGCTGCCAGTCAGCGTGGTGTCCTTGGCCTCTGTGAGTGGACATGGGGTATCCTCGATTAGAGTTGGAAGTATGTCTATTGGGATACCATGGCACAAAGCGAGATTATGGAATACACAGCAGAGCAGCACTATCTCTGCTACTCTGAGTGGGGCATACATTAAAGCTCCCCCTGTTTTGTCCAAACAGTGAAATCTACTTTTGAGAACCCCGAAGATGCATTCTGTGACATAGCGGGTAGAACATAAGGCCTCGTTGTACATCATCTCTGCCGGCGTGTTGGGAATAGCTATGGGGGTGAGAAGCCAGGTCCTGCAACCATATCCTGAATCTCCTGCGGCAAAGAGAGAAGGGCTGCATCATTCACATCACCGTGACTTTCTGATATTACTGCCAACCTAAGCCATGCTCGAAGACGGTAGAAGCTAAGCTCTAGCTTACCATGAGCCTTAAAAGCCTATTTCTAACCCAAAGTCCATGCGGCCTCTTTCTGTTACATATGAACACTATAGCTCATGCTGTGTCAGACCTTCCAGAATGGGAAACTGGAAGTGGGGTTCCTACCAAATGTGTGCATGTCACTCACAACCCACCTATCACTGCCCGTTTCTAGCACTCATCAAACCCTGAAGCAGTATATCACAGCTGCCACATATAGCAGAAAAACATCCACCTCGTGGTTTGATTGTGCAAGCCCCTGGCTGTACTGCAGTATGTCCTCCAGAGATACTGCCCTGAAACAGTGAAAATGCTAGGGCCAAAATGCACAGGCCGCAGCTTCTGTTTTACCTATGAGATGGTCCAGACATCCTGACTGAGTGATCACTAACAGGACACACCTGATCTGGGAGCCCCTGCAGTGTGAACAATAAAAGGGTGTGATTAACAAGTGAAATTTCAACTGCTCTAAATGAGAGAATTGGAAAAGTCACTTATTTACAGTGAAACCCGTACAAAGTGTGTAATGGTTGGTCACCTACAAAGCTTTTGTGGCAAGTACATTGTTTGAGCATGCCACATTAGCACGCCTTTCCAGCATGGAGAGAGAAAGCCGAGCCCTGGCGCAATGGCTTGGAGACCTACCTGTACAAGCCACTTGTCATGTAACCAATGCTGTCACATTCCCCACAGCCCCTCATGTCTGTGCTGTTTGCTGGAAGAACACAGACAGAGAGAAAATAGAGAAAGAAACATCTGTCTTACCTATGAGCCAACCATCACTATGGAGGCCAATCTCAGAATTTTCAAACAGGCCTGATTGCCTAATTGCTACCGGGCCACCACATCAAGGATGCGCATTTGAGCATCACAGACCACGTGCACGTTGATGAGGTGGAAGAACTTTCTGTTGCGTTAGATCTCCCTGCCATGAGCTGGAATGATGTCTATGTGAGTGCAGTCATTAGCTCCCTGAACATTTGGAAAGTTGGCAATGGCATAAAAGCCTCTCTTCATATCCATCAAGTCTTGTCTGTCCTGAAGGAAAGCTATGTAACGATTAATGCAGTCTAATACCTGCCCAGACAGTGGGAAAAAGAGCTTTAGGACTTTCCCTTGATGACCCCAACTGTTTGTTGTTTGGAAGGAGCCATATGCTATGAAATGCAGGGTGGAGAAGAGTTTGGTAAGGCTTGGTATAGCGTGGGATCTTTCCATATCCAGATCCCGTCTGATTTCTTGATAAAAATCCAAGATAGCCTGAGAGCTGAGGCGATATCTACTAACCACATAATCTTCTGGCATGACCAGCAATGTGGTTCTTGGAGGAAATATGCCCTTCCTGTATTTCCGGCTTGCCCACCTGCGTGCCAAGTGCTGCCATGGGCCCCAATGCTCTCCCTCTGGGGCCAGTGGCTCTGGCTTCGGTGCAGGGACTTCTCTAAGAGGGGTTTGAACTTCCCTTGCCTGTTATTGTGATGATGGATCTTGTTGTCTGTGCCACAAGTTATTAGCCCCAAACATAATAGCTTTAGGAAGGCAGGCCAGGTAAGAAAAGATGGTTTTATTGGTCCAAGAGGGCTTGGTAGGTGTGTCTCATAGAAGATCTCATTGTATCGCACGCGATAATAGCCATGATCCACGGTAACGGTCGTGGTCAAACAATAAACATTTTTTGCCCCTCTAACACAAAAAAAAGTGTTATTTCTGACTTTAAATCACTCATTAATGTGTGTTAAATCAGCATAATTTGTGATGGGAGACCCTAATTTGCATTAACTTGCATACTCAAAATAAAATTTGCATTCTACCTTGCATTGTGATTTTTATTTCAAAAGCAACACACATTAGGACCTTAACACATTTTTTAAAATGACCCTGTATGTTGTTTATCCATCCTTCTCTTGCCTACAGCAGCATCTCTTCAAATCTTTCATTGTCATCACTCCTAGACCTTATCTTACCTTTTAAAATATCTAACCTCCCTTTATTTCTTTTCCCGTCTCCCATTCCTCTTCCAGAGAGCTGTTTCTGCTTCCTCAGCCATCTTCTTTGTCCCGTACTCCACTTCTTCCCTTTTTTGCTCAAAACTCTGTCCTCCTCTGCGACCCGCCAGCCTGTTTAGCCTTCCGTCTTCCCCAAAACAGCCTTTTTCCTGAGATCTGTCTTTCCTTTACCCTCCCTAATCCAGTCTCTCTCAACTCCTCTCCCACCCAACCCTGTTTTCTTCAAAGGCACTTTTTCTAATTTCATTGTGTACTGTTCCTGCATTCTTTCTCATTCCTTGCTCTCTTCTGCTATCCATCTCCCTCAAGGCTTCTCTTCTCTGTTTCGTGCTTATGAGCTACCAAGCACTGATTGTATCTAACAACACTTCATTGTGCTTTCAGCAGTACAGATATAAAATTTCAACCTTTAGCATGCTGTCCTGGTTGGAAGCCCAATCAGATTTATTTTTTTTTTTTGTGGGGAAGGGAAGTTGCAAGTAGTGTTAGAGGTGGTTGATTTCATGGTTTCACAGTTTTCAAGATGTTCTCTGTTTTCTCCATCTCTTCTTGGATTGAGGGGTTTTCCAGTTTGCATTATTGGTCAGTTAAAATTTCTTTATTTTTCCAAACACACTGAAAGCACCATCTTGACTGTTTCAAAAGCTAAAGACATGGTTACTGGTGCTTAGGAGTAGAATGTTCTACATTTTTTATCTCCATAGTTATTTGACTCCAGTTCAAGATTCCCTTTCCTATATTGATGTCTCTGGAAACATATAACAGACTGGATGCAACATTAAAGGCATTATTATTTCTTTCAATAAGGGATATAAACCACCAAGTACCAGTGTTGATGAAATTTAGACTAAACAGCAAATTAGAGTTCTGAAAATTGTTGACATGCCAAAGGCTAGTAGGCTAAGTGACTTACCATGACATCTTGCAAGTATATTTTGTTAGCTTGGGTGGTCCTGTGCTATGTTTTCCTTGATAAATGACAGGTTTCATATCTTTGAAGCTGAGGGGTTTGTTTGTTTTTTAATTTTCCCTGCTTATATTAGAGAAGTTGAATAGTTCATGAGCAGCATAAACGTAATTTTTAGTAAAGGGAAGCTGAAATAATAAAAAAGGAATATATCTGTGTTTTTCCTTGCCAGGTGTGTAGTGGGTTTGGAGTGACAGATCCACGAGGAGGCGGTGACGCTGCTGACACAGGAAGAACAGCTTTAGATAACAAAACGTCATTACTTAACACTATGCCGCCTCGTTCAACCCTAAGGCAGCGAGATTATAACCCCTACAACTATTCGGACAGTATTGGATCCTTCAACAGATCTGCATTAAAGGAGGCAATGTTTGATGATGATGCTGAGCAGTTTCCTGTTGGTAAGTTCCAGATGAGACTATAAAGCTGCACAGATCTGGATGGGCCATCATGTTCTATGCTTCAAGCAACTGAATATAATTACCTGCCTTTTGGCAGCAACAGTGATTGTGATAATATGGAATTAGAAAAGTGCCTTTCATCTAAACAGATTCACAATACAGTCTACAGTTTTTTGATGCTTTAGGTACATACAGTTGTGATCGTATGTTTACATACCCCTGGCAGAATTTGTAAGATGTGTAGCATTTTAAAAAAACATGAGTGATCAGTCAAAACACATCTGTTATTTTTAATGTTTCAAATTAAACTATTATGATTCACAGAATAACACAATCGTTAAGCAAACCATAGCAATAAAGGAATTCATTAAATGGTCCTGTTCAAAAGTTTGCATATCCTTGAATGTTTGGGCTGATAATATGCCTCAACACACACAGGTTGATGTGGCAATGGAAGAGTAGGTATACACACTTGTGCCTTATTTGATTGTAATTATTGTCTGTGTAGGAAGCTAATGAGTTTATTAGCTCTTGAGAAATCCTCGTGCATTTTATCCAGGGTTGCATTGACTTTGGTGGTTACTGAAACATGGGGAAAGCAAAAGGACTGGCAAAGGATCTGCAAGCAAATAGAGTTCAACTTTATAAATAAAAAAAAGGATATAAAAAATTATCCACAGATTTGAAAATGTCAATAAGCACTGTTCAAACTCTTATCAAGAAGTGGAAAATTATGGGTTCTGTTAATACTAAGCCACGGTCAGATAGACCAAGAAAGATTTCAGAGACAACTACCAGGAAAATTTGTCAGGATGCAAAGAAAAAACCACAAGCAACTTCTACTGAAATACTGGCTTCTCTGAAACAAAGTGGTGTGGGTGTTTCAGCACCCAGAATAAGGAGATACTTGAACAAAAATGGGCTGCATGATAGAGTTGCCAGAAAAAAAAGCCATTGCTGCACAAATGCCACAAAACAGCCCACTTACAGTATGCTAAACAGCACCTAGAGAAACCTAAAAAGTTATGGAACAAAATAATTTGGAGTGATGAGACCAAAATTGAACTTTTATGGTCACAATCATAAATGCTGTGTTTGGAGAGGCGTCAGCAAGGCCTATGAAGAGAAGCATGCCATCTTTACTATGAAGCATGGAGGTGGATCTTTGCTGTTTTGGTGGTTGTATGAGCTACAGCGGTACATGGAATTTAGTCAAAATTGATGTCAGGATGAATGCAGCATCTTATCAGAAAATATTGGAGAAGAATTTGGATTCATCGGCTAGGAAGTTGCACATGGGGCACACGTAGACTTTCCAACATGACAATGATCTGAAACATAAGGCCAAGTTGACCCTTCAGTGACTGCAGCAGAAGTAAGTGAATGTTTTGGAGTGGCCATCAGTCTCCTGACTTCAACTTCATTGAACCACTTTGGGGGTAACTCAGACATGCAGTTCATGCTAGAAAACCAAGAATTTATAGGATCTGGAGGCTTTTCGCTAAGAGGAATGGGCAGCTTTACCACATGAGAAAATAAAGGGCCTCATTCCCAACTATCACAAATGACTGCAAGCCATTATTGATGCAAAAGGTGGCAATATTAAGAACAAAGTGTAGGCAAAGGTTTGAATAGGACTATTTTATTATTTCCCTTATTGCTATGGTTTGTTTAATGATTGTGATTCTGTGATGCATAATAGTATAATTTGAAACACATGAAAAATAACAGACGTTATTTTGTCTGATCACTCATGATTTCTTAAAATGCTACACATCTTACAAATTCTTCCAGGGGTATGTAAACTTATGAGCACAGCTGTAGATGCAGCCATCTTTGGGATGTTTAACTTGGAACATATTTCTGTCATCTAAAACCATATGCAAGTTTCAGATAGCAAGAGGAGAGGAAGAATGTTGTTACTGCTTAGTGATAGGTGGGTAATTTGCTCAGTCACACACATTTTAACTCATTGCTCAAGATTTCTCCTGACATAATTATATACTATAATAGCAAGACCACACCGCTTCCTTTGCTACATAACTATCAGCTGAGAATTTAATTATACTGAAACCTTATACACGGAATAATTTTGTCAGTCTATAAAAAGTAGACTAGTCATTTTCTTGATAAGAAGTATCACTGAATAGTGTGTGAGCAGTGATTATAGACAAAAAATGTATAGTAAATTGTCAAATCAATAAACATGATAAATGGGAATTAAGATGATGAAGCAACAGTATCAAAAAAGATCTTGTGGATTACCTAGATATGTTTTAAAATCAACCAATAAACCTTCTAAACAGAATCAAAAAAATCTCAACAGCAATTAACATCTTAAAAAATCGATCACTAGGGATAAGTATAACTATTGCACAAAACATATTACATAGAAAATGCTGTGAATTTCCAAAATATGCACATAGTTCCTTCTGAATCACTGTAATCATTTATATCTGAACAGATTTCTCTAGAAAATTTCCTTCAATTCAAGAGTTCGTATAAAACTAAATAAAATCTCCTTTCAAGACAGTTTTTTAAACAACCATTTCTTAAAAAAAAAAAAAAAATTTCACAGAAAAGCTTCACAAAAATATTTACTAAAATGTATTTTTACAGAAACATTTTATCCACAAAAATGTGACTTGTACACTGTTGACTGTACCTAAACTGTCACAAAAATGAAACAAAATGTATGTAAGGTTAGATGGGATTATGGACCCTTGATTGTGAGGTGTGGTTGGTGTTGCCTAGTGGGGAGGCCCACACCATCAGCTGGCAGAGAGACCCAGAGGCGGGACCAACTGAATCTTCGCCTATACTAGCCACCTCCAACACAGGTTAAGTCTTGGGTTCTGGTGGCCAGCAGTTCTTACATGGGTCGCTAGGGCAATCCTGAGCGGAATTCAGCATGATGCGGGGACCGGATAGGCAAAAGACAGCGGAACCAGAAGACAGGCCGAGGTTGAGACCCGGAGCAGATGGAATAACCAGAAGACAGGCCAGAGGTCATGATGACCAACGGGCGGAGCGAGGTCAAGTCCAGAGCCAACGTTGAAGTCCAAGATGGCAAGCCAAGGGAACAGAGACGGACCAACAAGACAAGGATAAACCAGACAGGACAAGGCAAGGCACGGGACCAAGAACATAGTACTGGACAAGAAACCAGAAACAAGGCAAGGAACAAAGCAACATATACTGGAACAAGAAGCACCAGGGGACCAAAGTAGACTGATATAGGTGCCACGGGGACTTTCCTGCTGTGGCACAAACTTTAAGGAGGGCATCCTTAATCAGAGGTTCTTGATGCTTAACCACACCAGGGTTCCAGGATGCAAAGTTGGTACCGCACATTGTTTATCATCTGCTTGGGCCTTGAAGCAAGTGACAGTTTGGGATAGAAGGTGATGAGTCTTATGCCATAAGGCATGGCATTGTTGGCCATTAGAGTAATTGTCAGACAAGTATCTGTTGTAGGCAGAGGCTTGGGTATCTGGGGTTGGCGTCCGAAGGCAAGGTAAAAGGGAGAGGAGCTAGTGGACAGGTTATGATTAATATGGGCAAACTCTGCCCAAGGGTGTAGGGTGGCCCAGTTGTCTTGTCTCAAATTGATGTATGCCCATAGAAAGGTCTTGAGTTCTTGGTTTGTAAGCAGGTTTACGGGTGCAGGGATCTGTCTGCTACTAGATACTACCAGCTGCCGTCCTACCTTACTTGCGATCCTAAGTCAGGAAGAAGACAACGTATATTCTCCCCAGAAATAGACTTTTATTTATCAGATTTGGCAGGATATAGCATTTAGAAAATAACAATTCCTGGTCACTAAACATTATACCCTAACGAAAGTTCTGTACCATGGGTGAATTCACACATGCCATATGCTTTAGACTGCTTAAAATATATTAAAACTTATGACTAACTTACTTACCCTTGGTGTAGGCTTCAGGCGATATTCTCTGTTCACCTCTGAAACAGGTTCTGACTGGAGGGCTGGAGAATGTGGGCAGGGGAGAGGCTTGGTTCCTGGGCTTGGTACTGGCAGAGCAGGCAGGTGGTCCCGGAAGGAGACTTGCTTCTGGCTCTGCTACTTGTCGGATGTCTGTCTGGACTTGCTCTTGCCCTTCACTGACTCAGACTCCATCCTACTCTCTGCTCCTGATCAGGCACCTCGTCTCTCCAGTCTCCAGGCCACACTTAGTCTTCTCCTTTCTTGATAGCAGGGAGTGCTGGTCTGCTTCTGGCCCCCCTTTTGCTTTCAGGAATGCTTCAGAACAGGTTTCAGGCTCGCTCTTAGGATCTGCTCTCCAGGTTTTCTCCCAGGGTTTGCATTCAGGGTTTGTGCCTCTTTCTCTCTGGTTTCAGGGTCGCTCTCTCCGGGGGGGGGGGGGGTGCGTCATCCTTCAGTCTCCCTTTTCTCTTTCATTGCCCTCCTGTCTTATACTTCCCAGCTGATGAATATGCATATCCTCATGCATAACCTCATGGTGGGTGAAGGGTTTTTTTCTGCATTGTAGGTCTTCAAACCCCCCCTCCCCCCTCCCCATTTCTTTGGGGGGAGAACTTCCACATCTGTATGCCAAGTTGTCTTGCCAGTATCCTGGCCCTCCCTGACATTTGCTTAGGAGCTTAAGTTGTTGACTCTTTATCTGCTTTGCTCCTATTGACACAGGAACATGTAAACAAACAGATCTGATAAGGTATCCTTCAGTGTAACAGGAGAAAGGTTCTTCATTTCCACTGAGACAGTGCAGTTTTAGTTCACCTGGATAAAAGTCTGTCTTCTTTCTTGCTGTGACAGTGCCTTTTGGGGCCTGTCAGAATTTGACCTGTACATGGTTATAATAATTCATAATTGGTGAATCACTGATAAAACATGAGATAACCCCCTACAGGTTAACCTGTTCAGTCTGCCCATTGCTGTGTGGGTAATAGGCAGAAGTAAAGTCTAAGGGAATTCTAAAGTTTTGGCACAAAGCTCTTCAGTTTCAGGCTGTGAACTGGACCCTGTGGTCTGAAAGTATATGACAGAGTAGTCCATGTAGGCGGAAGATGTGCTGTACAAATAGTTTGGCTAGTTTGGAAGCAGACTGAAGCCCAAGAAGGGGAATGAAATGGGCCATCTTGAAAAATCTGCCCACACCGAGCCATATAGTTTTGTGGCCCCTAGAAAGAGGAAGGTCACAGACAAAATCTGTAGCCACTTGGATCCAGGGTTCTGTGGGGGCTGGCAGCAGCTGCAACAGCCCCCATAGTTGTGCTGTGACACTTTTGTGCATCGCACATTTGGGGGCATGACCCCACATAGCGTTGCACATCTGTTTTTAGCTGAGGCCACCAGTAACATTGCACTATAAGATCCAAAGTCTGGGTGATGCTGGGATGACCAGAGAAACAGGAGTCATGGGGCCATTCCAGTACCTTTTGCCACAGGTGTCAGAAAAATACTGTTTTCCCAGGGGGGACAATATACATGAGAGCGGCCATGATTCTGGCTGGGTCAGTGATTGACTGTGGTGGTTCTTGTGTCCCTTCCACATCAAACGATCGGGAAAAGGGCATCGGCCTGTCGATTCTTGTTAGCCAGTCGGTACATAATTCAAAATTAAACCGGTTAATAAATAAAGATCGGCAGGCTTGCCGGGATTTAGTCTCTGCACCTAAAACAGGTGGTTAAGGTTTTTATAGTCTGTGTAGTCACTGGGGATTTAGCATCTTCCAACAGATGCCGCCATTCTTCCAGGGACAGCTTGATTGCTAAGAGTTCTCAATCTCCTATTGTATAGTTTCTCTCTGCTGAGGAAAATTTTCGTGAAAAGTAGGAGCAAGTCACCAGGGTGTCTTTGGTATTGTCTTGTTAGGAGGACAGTGCATACCCCAAGGGTGGATGCATCTACCTCTAAGATAATGGCCTGGTGGGATCTGGATGGTGCAAGCATTAGCCCCAGATGAACTCCTCCTTAAGTCGTTCAAAGGCTTTGATGGCTGACATGGTCCAGAGTTTGGTGTCCACTCCTTTTTTCATTAATGCAGGAAGCGGGGCTGCCACAGAGGAGTAGTTGGGAATAAATTATCTATAATAATTAGCAAAACCCAGGAAGCATTTCAGCGCCTTGAACCCCACTTGGATGGTGCCAATCCGTGATGGCCTTCACTTTGGCCACATCCATACTGAGCCCTTGACGGGGAGATATGTCCCAAAAAAGAAATTCCTCTCATTCGAAAATGCACTTCTCCAACTTAGCATAGAGGTGATTTTCACAGAATCTTTGGAGAACTTTCCTCACCTGGTCTCAATGTTTGGATAGGGGTTTGAAGAACACCAAGATGTCAAGGTATACTACCACGTGAGAGTAGAGCAAATCTTTGAAGATCTTATTCATCATAAACTGGAACACTGCTGGACCGTTGCAAAAACCAAGCAGCATCACCAAGAAGTCATAGTGACCAACATGGGTGGTGAAAGCGATCTCCATTCATCGCCCTCTCAGATCCTGATAAAGTTATATGCTCCTCAAAGATCCAACTTGGTGAATATTTGGGTGCCCCACAGAGGATCGAATAGCTCCGAAATCAAGGGAAACTGGAATCGTTTTTTTTCTTATGATGGCATTGAGATCCAGATAATCAATATACAGGCATAATAAGCAGCTCTTCTTGCCCACAAAGAAATACCCTGGCCTGGCAGGCAAGGACATCAGGCGAATAAATCCTTAGTTCAAGGTTTTTCTTTAATATATTTGCTCATCTCGTCTGTTTCTGGGGCAGGCAGCAGATACATGCGACCTCGAGGTGGCATCTTATCCGGAAGTAAGTTAATGGCACAATTGAGAGCTTGGAGCAGTGGCAGGGTCTCTGCCTGCATTTTGGGGGGAACATCTTTGCATGCCGCATATTGCAGCAGGAGCCCTAGCAATGTAGCTGCTACTATTAAGACAGCTGGGGGTTGCACAGTAGAGAGGCAGGTGGTTACAACAGAGAGACCCCCTATTGGGTCAGATCCAGTGCCTCCCATTTGATCACTGGTTGATGTCTTTGCAGCTAGAGAAGGCCTGGGATGATGGGTTCACAGCCCATGGTATAACGAATGAAATGGCCTCTGTATGGTGGACACCAGTCTACATAGTGAGTAATTTGGATGAAGTTCCTACTGACGCCTGAATCGAACGCTTCTGTTGAAATTGTTTGTTTCATGGTAAGGGAAACCAGGACAAGTAGTTGAGGGGAGGACGGAATGCAACCTAGAGACACCCGACAGTTTCCCAGTTTCTCAGGACAGCAGAAAGATGTGCCCTTTTCCAGCACAGTATAAGCACTGTATAAGCACAGACCTTGCTGTCTTCTCTAGAGTTTTTCTTCTGGAGAAAGTCCGGATTGGCCCAGCTGTATGGGGTGCTCGGGCATCTCAGGAGCCAGTGGTGGTGCCAGTGGGTGTTGGAAGAAGGGCGCCAGGGTGACCAGGCAGCATAAAGCCTTGCTTTTTTGGGCCTGCTCTTGGAATCGCCGGTAGATGTGGTGTGCCAATGTGATGAGGGAGTCCAACGATGTGGGAAATTCCTGGCCAGTTCATCTTTTATTCTTCCAGCCAGGCCTTGCCAGACGATGGAGGAGTCTGTCTTCGCCCCAGTGCAATTCAGAGGAAAGGGTATTAAATTGGATAGCGTAATCTCCCATTGTTCTAAAGTCCTGTCACAACTGCAAGAGTTCCGCAGCTTGTGAAGATGGTCACCTGAGTTCTTTGTAAACCACTTGGAACTGGGACAGGAACTTGGGAAGGCTCCGGAGAAAGAGGTCATCGCACTCCCACAAGGGTGATGCCTAGGCGATAGCCTGTTTGGGCCTTTGTGGAGTTATGTTATCTTTGTGCTCTTTGTGATGGCCCACACTCTAAGCCATAGGTGTTTAGATAGCTTTGGATTGTTGGCAATTCCCCATGCTATAGCTTGGGCATCAGTGCTTGTAAGCATGTATTAACTTGACAGTCACCACAGTTATACAAGTAACAGATGGAACTATAACTGATTTAATGAGCCATTCACAGTTTCACTGTACTGGCCATTTGTACATAACACATGCCTGGCTTGATCTTTACAGTTTGACAGAAGCATATGCTACTGGTAGGATCAATTATATATTCCTTCTACTGAGAGAGGCATCCCCCACTCTGGCTATGTATTGGAAGCTCTTTCCAAATTCCCTTCACCTAAGGTACTTGCTAATTCTTGGTCTTGCCCTGGTCGTCTGTTGCTTTGCACGCTTGTTGCACCACTCCTTGAGCTTCTGATACCATTCTGCCTTCTGCCTCAGCCCTTGAAGTACACGTTGGGGGTATTTAATCTTCTCTTCTTCCTGCATTGCTCTCTGCTTACTATTTCAGTTTTTAATTGCCAGCTCCACTGTTGCCACTCTTAGCCAATCTTTGATGCCTTAGGTTGCTTCTTGTACTGCTCTGGCTGGCTTCTTTCTCGGTGCTTTCCAAATGCCAATGTCGTTTTTCCTCCTCATGCCACAGCCCAAGAGGTACACCTTGAAGGGTTTTAGTATATTTTTCTTAACTGCATTGCACTGCTTCTACTGCATCAGTTTTTAATAATCATGAGCACCACTGCTGCTGCCACTGCTCCAAGCCAGTCTTGTTACTTTAGGGCACTTCTTGCCCTGCTCTGAGTGTGATGGATCTTTGATCTGATTCAGCATGGTATTTCTTATGTTCTTAGGTAAGGCATAGCCCCACCGTTGCCTGTGGCAGCTCAAGAGTGGGTTGACAGGGCAAATGAGGGGGGTGCGGAGACAATATATATCTCTACCATGCTCTACTACTGCTCCCTCTTGCATCCCTAATCTAAACTCTCACCCAGTTTGGCATATATACACACTTACCTAGTACCAATCCTCTCTTTCGCATTTACTCTCTGCACCCTTCTCCTATTCCACCCTCTCGTTCTCGCAAAATCACTTGACCCTCACCAGCTGATCTCTCATTTCCCAGCCTCTCTCCTCACTCTCCATTGACTCCCCTCTGAGCTCCTCCTGACCTCCCCAAAATGATCCCGCTTTGCTCTGTGTGTTCCAGGCTTGACCTCCTTCCCTACTGAACCTGAATGACAGGTGGCAAGGAGCTGGGTTAGGGAGTAGAGTAGCTTTTCTTTGATCTTCTGCGTCTTCTCCAGGCTTCTTTTTCCCTTCATGATGCCTAGGAAGCAGAGGGCTGAACTCTGTTGAATGAGATTCATCACAACTGGAAGGCAACAAATTTTCAGTCAACCTGCTGCCCCCAGATTTTTGCCATCCTGGATGCAAGCCTAATGTGTTTATTGATGAATCCTGGCCTGAGTTAGGGTGTAGTAGAGGAAGACGAATAGAATATGGGAGGGTGGGGACTGGAGGAGAGAGAGGTTTATGTGCATGAGGTGGGGAGTGTGGGGCGGGTTGTTCAAACTTGTCAGGGAAGAAATGCACTTGCTATATCCTCCGGTCCCCCTCCCCCCACAAAACAAAATTAATGAGGGATGGTGGAAGGAGTACATGGCAAGGGATTTTTGTCCCTGGCAAGTAAGCCCTATATAATTTTTCAGTCCTTGTGAGTGTCTGTGTATACATACACTCACATACACGAGCTTTCTCAAGGTAACTGACACCAGCACAACAGAACTAGTGCTAATATGTTATTACTGCTGGCGTGCAGAGAGAACATTAGCTTAATTTTTAAGCCAATGTACTTTCATCCAAAAATACATTAATTTGTAAATAAAATTTGGAGCCAGATTTTAATAATACCTGAGAGGTGCAGTACCCTGAAAGGAAAAAAAAAGAGATTGGAATTGTTTATTGTAAATGGTTTTATTTTTATGTTGCTATGGACAAAATATTTTCTTCATTTTGTAAAAGGAAGACAATAGATCTTAGCATGCAACATAACCAAATGTATGCTAGCTCAAACCTGTTTCAGCACAGGATTAAAGATTGGTACCATGGAAGCTTTTGCTTTGCTTTCATTTTTTGATAAAATGGTTATGTTTGAAACACTGGCAGACATATTGTGTTGACTAAACAATCTATTGAAAAAAAGTCATTTAAAAGGCTGTTTAATCCAGGGTATTTTTGCATTTTGTACGTTTGACCTGGCTTTAAAATAAGATCATTTTTTATCTCTTTTCCTTTTTAATATGAAATTGTATATTGTATTTTGATTCATTACCAGGTATAAATAAACTTTGTTTAAGAAATTTGTACAAAATTATTGGGAAGGACAAAGTAGTTGTGTATGATTACACAAATATCCGATAAAGTTAGGAAAGCATTTGCATTCATAGCATAAATTATACATTAAATTAAGCAAAAACATTAAATGTATACAAGAAATGTAGTTTCCTTCTAAAGAATGAGTACAGCCATATCAGAGTAGATTAACAAGTTCATTCAGCAATGTTTTCTATGCATGTATAAATATTCCTGATTCCATCAACTAGGCTATTCATAGTAGTCACTTCTTTTCTTGCTGGATGCTAGTTACCAAAATAAAAACAAGTAAATTGCTCAAAAGCATAGTCTGTTCCTAGAAGCTGGAGGCAGCCTGCTTAAGAACATAAGCTGCCATAGTGAGTCAGACCCCAAGGGTCCATCAAGCCCAGCATCCTGTTTCCAACAGTGGCCAATCCAGTTGCAAATACCCAAACATTAAGTAGATCCCAAACTAGTAATGCCATTAATAGCAGTGGCTATTCCCTAAATCATCTTGATTAATAGCAGTTAATGGACTTCTCCTCCAAGAACTTATCCAAACCTTTTTTAAACCCAGCTACATTAACTGCCCTAACCATATCCTCTGGCAACAAATTCCAAAGCTTAATTGTGCATTGAGTGAAAAAGAATTTCTCATTTGTTTTAAATGTGCTACTTGCCAACTTCATGGAGTGCCCCCTAGTCCTTCTGTTATCCGAAAGTGTAAATAACCAATTCACATTTACCCGTTCTAGACCTCTCATGATTTTATAGATCTCTATCATATCCCCCCCCTTAGCCGTCTCTTCTCCAAGCTGAACAGCCCTAACCTCTTTAGCCTTTCCTCATAGGGGATCCATTCCATTCCCTTTATCATTTTGGTCACTGTTCTCTGTACATACCATGTTTTTATTGCCTAGTCTGTATAGTTGCGGGTGGGTGTATTTTCCCACTTGTAATGGTCCTTAAAACAGTTATCCATCCCGTAAAGCAAGCAGAGTCATTTAGACCATTTTGAATACAGATCTGCTATAATTTATATTGTAATTCATTCCATTTTAAAACTGTAGGTTTCTATACTAGTAGTAATCGAGCACTGTATGATAAGGATTCTAGATTCATAAAAACTTTAACAATTTCAAGTTTCAGGGTCATCATTTCTGATATAATGCCCCCAGTATGCCATGTTAAGCTTGAAAGAATCCTTTGTAAGAGGTAGTGATCATAGGCAAAATATGCATTGATGAGAGCCTTATTTCTAAAACTGGAAAAAATGAGCATCAATAGATAGATTTTTTTCAAGACTAATGTAATTTATCTTCAGAGTAAAATGTTAGTACATTAGAGAAAATGTTATTTCTGCCACTGGTGCATTACTTGCCAGAGAAAATAAAGTGGAAAGCTCTGACAGTTAAGTCTCCAGTTCTTTGCATGTAGTATTCTCAGTCAACAGATGCAAGGATTACATTATTATATTACATAATGATAAAAGTGACATGTGTTGCCCATGAGACATTCCTACTAAATATATAAAGAATGTTATTACAGCATTATTTTTATGTGTATATATTTATATATAGATAATCCCCTGGACCATTCTGAGCTGGTTTCAGAGTTACTGAAGGAGTTGTCCAACCACAATGAGAGGGTGGAGGAAAGGAAAGCTGCACTATGCGAGTTGCTGAAATTTACACAAGATGAGTCTTTTGGTGTCTGGGATGAGCACTTTAAAACAATACTGCTCCTATTGCTGGAAACACTTGGTGACAAGGAGGTAAGTGCAGTCTGATCATGGATTCTAAGAATATAAGAACATGCCATACTGGGTCAGACCAAGGGTCCATCAAGCCCAGCATCCTATTTCCAACAGTGGCCCACCCAGGCCATAAGAACTTGTCAAGTACCCCAAAACTAAGTCTATCCCATGCTACTGTTGCTAATAATACAGTGGCTATTCTCTAAGTCAACTTAATTAATAGTAGGTAATGGACTTCTCCTCCAAGAACTTATAGAATTCTTTTTTAAACATAGCTACACTAACTGCACTAACCACATGCTCTTTTTCAGGTATGATGCAAGCCAGGTGCATCCAAGTGTCTCTACACAAAACTTAATGTGTTTCAGTGTGGAATTTAAGAGAATCTATTCCTACATGCAGACATTAAAGCATGTTATGAGCAAGTAGATTATAGAGAAGGCGGATTATAGAGAAGGCGGAGATTATAGAGATAGCCAAGAAGGAGATTCCAGTGATCCTTTCACTTCCTCAGGAATGTATACTTTTTCTTATCTGCCTCTGTTCTTCAGTATATTGGAGCAAGATAATACTGTTCTCATGTATCATCAGACAGAACCTAGTCAGAGTACTAGAGCTTTCTGACATGTTCTACTAAGCATGTGTGATATGTCCCACATGATGGCATTTGTACAGGGTGCCCTCAGTTTGTTTTTTTTGTATGGAGCTCACGTCATCCTTTTTTGCAGTGCATGTTCTCTCAGTATTTTTACACAATGATACTCCCTTGGTTCAGCTGCTTTTCCCTTCTTAAAATTATTAGCTTTTTTCACAAATGTAAAGGTTTCTCTTTTTTTTTTTTTTTTCACTGGTACAACTGCATTAAGTGGCATCAATGGCCTTCGTTTTCTAAGACTGAGTCATTTGATTTTGCTTTGACTATTTTTCACCGAGTGGCCCAGAAGGAAAAGGCAGCAGACAGCTTAAAGAAATGCACCCAGTGTAGCTGTATAATATCAGTAACCAACCCTCATAATTGCATGCCGTATCTTGTGCTAGGCATGATAACTCTGGATGGTGACACCTGTCAGAAGATGTCTTAGAGGGTTCTTCGTAATAGACAAGAGGGTATGGAAAGAATCTTTCGTTCTCATAAATCCAATCGAATTGTATCAATGGCATCTACCTCAAAATGCCCTAGAGCTGCATTGGATTCTTATGGTAACCAGTAAAGCCCGACTCTGGCCAAGTTTCGCTCATGTGACAGAGCTGCTTCAGGGGCTACAATCATAGAACATATAAATTAAAACATATAAAAACACGAATAAATACTTGTAAAATGTAAAATCATAATAAATAATAATTCAAAACTCAAGTTGACATAGACCCAAAAAACATATATACACGCACATGAAAAATTTACAAAACAATGACATCACGTATATTGCGACAAAGAATATACATTCCAGAACTATACTTTAATAATCAGACTGGTTTTATCAATGATGTTTCAAAAATCACATTTATGATCTCTTCTCTACTAGACACATTGTGTCAATGGGATTTCTACATTGTTGCAATAAACAAAGAAACATGGTGTCAACAAATAACACATTGCCCAAATTGCCCAAATTAGTAATAAAAAATGGTTTGGCAAAGTATGCGTAGTTTAATGCTGTTTCCTTTATTGTGAATCCATATCAGCTTACTAGCTCTTCGTGGGCCAATACATGTATGGCATCCTGCAAAAGATAAAAGGTCTGTCTGATTTTTTTTCACTCAGGAGAAACATGATGGTATTGATGCACTGGTAGACAAAGGTAAGGAGTGTGGAGAACACTTTGTCAGATTTACATTTACATTCACTAAAATTTGTTAATCACAACACTAAAAGGCCTAAGCAATGTACAATAAAACATACATAGCAAATATAAAACCAGTCAAATGATATTAACACTTAAAACTAAAATACTCTCTTAAAACAGAGAAATATTGTAACATTTTTTTATAAAATGTTTATGGATATAGGACATTACTGGAGATAGGCTATGTGATTACATATAGGTCAATCTTTGAATATTTTCAAAATAGCATTGAGAGCTTCTGTCTTAGGAATAGTTGCCCACAAACTATTATGGCTGCAAACCTCAGACCTTAGAGTATATGTATTGGAAAAGCATGCAGACATGCCTTGTAGGGGAGAAAACCTTTTTGAGACAAGGTCAAAGAAGCAGTGAATCATATAAAAGTCCACTGTGCCATGCTTCAGACCCTCTCCGCAGCCACTTCTAATCTGCTCTCCACGTTATCCAGGATGTATTCAAGTAGGGCATCGAAAAGGCCTTTCTGTCCTTGGAAGAGGTGTTATCTTCTCCCCCCTCATCCCCCTGAACATCATCAAGGAATTTACTGTCTTCCCAGATAGCAAAAAATCTTGAAGCCACAGACATATACCAAGTCAAAATCTGGCAGGGGTTTTCACTGGATCTAGGAAGATACAGCCAGTATTCGTCCTAGAGAAACCTCCCTTTGAGAAGGCTGAGGCCACGTACCTGGTATAACAAGCCCCAGGATCTCAAAAGAGCCAATTCCCCACCAATCTGTGGTTGTGGAATCAGCCCAAAAGAAAGCTAAAAGGAAGGTCCCGTCCTCACTCCTCTGCCCCTCCTGGAAAAGAGCCAAAGGCATTGGATGCCTTAGGCCGCAGGGTGTTCCAAGGGTCGATGTTAATGGCTGCCATAGCAGCCTACCAACTTTACATGACACAATATAATAGGAATCTCTGGAAACAAGTCCAGGAATTCTCGGAGACCCTGCCACAACAATTCCAGGAGGGCTTGGCCTCTATCCTGCAAAAAGGATTGGAAGCTGGGAAACATGAGGTCAGTGCAGACTATGAAGCTTTTGAGACTGCATCTAAAGTCTCGGCAGCTGGAATTAGTGCCAGACGCTGGGCCTGGCTCAAAGCCTCTGACCTGTGCTCAGAGGTACAGGACAAATTGGCTGATCTCCCCTGTACAGGAGACAACTTGTTTGGGGACAAGATCCAAGAAGCAGTGGCGCAGCTCAAAAATCATCACGACACCCTGCGCCAACTGTCCACTGCCACCTCGGATGCCCCTTCCTCAGCCCGAAGAGGCCTACACAGGGACTCCAGAAAGCAAATTTACAGGCCACGGAGGTACTACCCTCCTCCATCCCGTGCTCTGACAACCTAGCCCTCTCAGAGAGGCCAGCCTCGTCAACACAGGTCTCCTAGAGCGCAGCCAGCCCCCAAGTTGGACCTGTGGCTGGATTTTGACTCCCGGCCAGAGAGCAGCATTGTACACTCCACCCAGTTTACCGGTGAGAGGCCGCCTGTGCCACTTTGCCACCAGTTGGCTCTCAATTACCACCGACCGATGGGTGCTGTCCATCATAACCCACGGTTACCATCTCAACTTCCTTACTCTGCCCCCAAATTCCCTGCCAGTCCCAGCGTGGAGCCTGAGCGATCACTCAGTACTCCTCGAGGCAGAGCTATCTGCCCTACTGCAGGCCAGAGCCATAGAACCGGTTCCCTGTCCGCAGTGGGGAGGAGGGTTCTACTCCCAGTACTTTCTAATCCTGAAAAAGACCGGCAGCCTACGACCTATCATGGACCTTCGAGCCTTAAACAGGTTCCTCTGCAAGGAGCGGTTCAGAATGGTTTCCTTGGGCACCATGCTCCCGCTTCTACAACAAGGGTATTGGCTCTGCTCTCTGGACCTACAAGACACTCACATATTGCGATGTTTCCTCCTCATCGCAAATACCTGTGATTTGTGGTAGGACACTGACACTACCATACAAAGTACTGCCATTCGGACTCGTCTCAGCACCCCGAGTGTTCACCAATTGTCTGGCAGTCGTGGCGGCACAGTTGCGATGCAAAGGCATCCATGTCTTCCCATATCTGGATGATTGGCTCCTCAGAAACCAATCCAGAGAAGGAGCACTCCACTCCCTCCATCTCACCATACAACTACGCCACTCGTTGGGTTTTCTGATAAATTACCTGAAATCCTATTTGACTCCATCCCACCAGCTGTCCTTCATCGGAACAGACCTGGTCACCAAAGTAGCCAAGGCTGTCCTCTCCAGAGAACACACAACCACAATATCCAACGTAATCAGCTTGATCCGCCATCGATGGACAGCCTCTGCTCGTCTGCTCCTCACATTGCTGGGACATAGGGCATCTACAGTCCACGTCACCCCAATGGCCCGCCTTGCCATGAGGCTGACACAGTGATCTTAGTGGTCCCAAGCCATTCACAACTCTCAGCCACCGGAAGTTCAGGTAACATTGCCCATGGACGCCTCCAGCCTAGGCTGGGGAGCCCCTGTCAGCAGACTGCAAACACAGGGAGTATGGACCACAGCAAAGGCAGCCCACCAGATCAATTTCCTGGAACCCCGGGCGATACGGTATGCCCTCTACGCATTCCAGGACTGCCTATCCAAAAGGTCGTCTTGATTCAGACAGACAACTAGGTAGCCATGTGGTACCTAAACAAACGGGGGCACGGTCTCTTACCTGCTCTGCCAGGAGGCAGCACAGATCTGGGCCTGGGCTCTGTCACATTCCATGCTACTGTGAGCCACCTATCTGGCAGGCACAAAGAATGTGATGGCAGACCGTCTCAGCTGGACTTTTCAGCCCCACGAGTGGTCTCAAGATCCTTCTATCACGAGCAGGATCTTCCATCAGTGGGGTCAACCTAACATCGACCTCTTTGTGTCCTACCACAACCGCAAAGTGCACCGATTCTGCTCCCTGCACAAGGACCGAAAAACACCAACTATTGATGCCTTTGCCCACTCCTGGAGTGTGGGTCTGCTGTAGGTGTACCCTCCGATTCCGCTGATAAGCAAGACTCTCATGAAACTGCAGCAGGACAGAGGCTCAATGATTCTCATAACCCCGTATTGGCCATGCCAAGTCTGGTTTCCCATTCTTCGCGACCTCTGTCCAGCAACCTGGTCACCTGCGCACGGCACCAAATCTCATAACACAGAATCAGGGCAAATTGCACCATCCGAACCTCCAGTCTCTGTCTCTGACAGCCTGGATGTTGAAAGGTTGATTTTACAATCCCTCGACCTTTCTGCTGATGTCTCGCAGGTCCTTTAGCTTCATGAAAGCCTTCTACGCGGAAGTCTTACTGCTCGAAGTGGAAGAGATTCTCCTTGTGGGGCACGCAAGAAGGTCTAGATCCCTTCTCCTGCCCCACGGCAAGACTCCTGGACTACCTCTGGCACCTATCTGAGTCTGGTCTCCAAACCTCCTCCATCCAGGTTCACCTGAGTGCCATAGCTGCTTACCATCGGAGGATGCCCTGGTTTCGGCGCACCCCCATGTAGGACGCTTTATGAGAGGCTTACTACAACTAAAGCCTCCACTACGTCCCCCAGTTGCGGCCTGGGACCCTCAACGTTGTACTGGCATGGCTCATGCGACCTCTGTTTGAGACCCTTCATTCCTGCGAGTTGCAACACCTCACTTGGAAAGTTATTTTCCTAGTGGCGATTACATCCACTTGCAGAGTCAGTGAGCTGCAGGCCCTGGTAAACTACCTGCCTTACACAAGGATCCTCCATGACAGGGTGGTACTATACACTCACCCTAAATTCTTACCAAAAGTAGTGACTGATTTCCACCTGAATCAATCCATAGTGCTGCCCACCTGTTTTCCGAGACCTCATTCTCATCCAGGTACTGTAAGCGTGCGCTCGCCTTTTATTTAGACCGCACCGCAGCCCACAGCCAGTCCACCCAACTCTTTGTCTCCTTTGACAAGATCAGACTTGGAGTTGCGGTGGGCAAGCAAACCCTGTCTACTTGGTTGGCGGACTATATTGCTTTCTGCTACCAGCAAGCAGGACTTAAGAACATGCCATAGTGGGTCAGACCAAGGGTCCATCGAGCCCAGCATCCTGTTTCCAACAGTGGCCAATCCAGGCCATAAGAACCTGGCAAGTACCCAAAAACTAAGCCTGTTCCATGTTAACATTGCTAGTAAAAGCAGTGGCTATTTTCTAAGTCAACTCAATTAATAGCAGGTAATGGACTTCTCCTCCAAGAACTTATCCAATTTTTAAACACAGCTATACTAACTGCACTAACCACATCCTCTGGCAACAAATTCCAGAGTTTAATTGTGCGTTGAGTGAAAAAGAACTTTCTCCGATTAGTTTTAAATGTGCCACACGCTAACTTCATGGAGTGCCTCCTAGTCTTTCTAATATCCGAAAGAGTAAATAACCGATTCACATCTACCCGTTCTAGACCTCTCATGATTTTAAACACCTCTTTCATATCCCCCCTCAGCCGTCTCTTCTCCAAGCTGAAAAGTCCTAACCTCTTTAGTCTTTCCTCATAGGGGAGCTGTTCCATTCCCTTTATCATTTTGGTAGCCCTTCTCTGTACCTTCTCCATCGCAATTATATCTTTTTTTTGAGATTCGGCAACCAGAATTATACACAGTATTCAAGGTGCGGTCTCATCATGGAGCGATACAGAGTCATTATGACATCTTCTGTTTTATTCACCATTCCCTTTCTAATAATTCCCAACATTCTGTTTGCTTTTTTGATTGCCGCAGCACACTGAACCAACGATTTCAATGTCTTATCCACTATGACGCCTAGATCTCTTTCTTGGGTGGTAGCACCTAATATGGAACCTAACATTGTGTAATTATAGCATGGGTTATTTTTCCCTATATGCATCACCTTGCACTTATCCACATTAAATTTCATCTGCCATTTTGATGCCCGATTTTCCAGTCTCACAAGGTCTTCCTGCAATTTATCACAATCTGCTTGTGATTTAACTACTCTGAACAATTTTGTATCATCTGCAAATTTGATTATCTTACTCGTCGTATTTCTTTCCAGATCATTTATAAATATATTGAAAAGTAAGGGTCCCAATACAGATCCCTGAGGCACTCCACTGCCCACTCCCTTCTACTGAGAAAATTGTCCATTTAATCCTACTCTCTGTTTCCTGTCTTTTAGCCAGTTTGTAATCCACGAAAGGACATCGCCACCTATCCCATGACTTTTTACTTTTCCTAGAAACCTGTCATGAGGAATTTTGTCAAACGCCTTCTTGAAATCCAAGTACACTACATCTACCGGTTCACCTTTATCCACATGTTTATTAACTCCTTCAAAAAAGTGAAGTAGATTTGTGAGGCAAGACTTGCCCTGGGTAAAGCCATGCTGACTTTGTTCCATTAAATCATGTCTTTCTATATGTTCTGTGATTTTGATGTTTAGAACACTTTCCACTATTTTTCCTGGCACTGAAGTCAGGCTAACCGGTCTGTAGTTTCCCGGATCGCCCCTGGAGCCCTTTTTAAATATTGGGGTTACATTTGCTATCCTCCAGTCTTCAGGTACAATGGATGATTTTTTTTTTAATTTATACTTTATTGAAAAATCTCAAATATTTTACAATGAAAAAGAAAGAAGTAAATGGAGAAAAAAAAAACAATGATAATATTCCATAAGAAAACTAATAAGAAAATAACTACATTTGTTATTCCAACAAGTCCACATTAGGTGGGGAGCCTAACAATAAAAGAAAAATTTATTATGGAAATATTCATAACCTTTATGAATAAACAGTTACTTTTTTAAATGACCATCAATTAAATTCAACATATATCTATCACAATCCCTCACCCACCTTTATTAGTGAGGAATACTTCCAGATGAGAAGGTTCAAGAAAAACAAACTTATTTTTCTGAAGTGTAACAAGACACTTGCAGGGGAAACTTGAGAAAGAATGTTGCCCCAAGAGCTAACACTCTTTGTCTCATCGAAAGAAATTGTCTCCTCCTATGCTGTGTATTCCTTGACACATCGGGAAAAACTTGAACTACTTTGCCACAAAAGGAAAAACTTTTATTTTTAAAATACTTTTGTAGTACAAGATTTTATCCTGCTCTAATCCAAAGGCCACTATTAATGTGGCTCTTGTGGCAATATCATCAGTTGAAGCCTCTAAGAAGGATGTTAAATTAGGGCTTTTATCACATAGTATATCAATACCACCTTCAGGTACTATACATTCCCTTCTGAAATTAGATATATAATACATCTTTGATATTAATAAATCATTGGGAATACATAATATCTCGTTTACATATTTTCTAAACAATTCCTAAGCAGATAATAATCTTGTGTATGGAAAATTCAAAAAGCGTAAGTTTTTACTACGCAAACTGTTTTCCAAACTCTCTAGATTTTTATACATTATCAAGGTGTCTTTTATGAAGGTAGTCCCCGTTGCTTTTAAGGATGTTATCTGTGAGCCCATTGCTATATTTGAAGCTTCAACATGGTCTAATCTTTTACCATAGTCTTCCATTTTCCCTTTTACTTCATTAGAAAAAACAGTGGACTGAGTTTTTTTTTTAAAAAGCACCCATATATAAGACATAAGAGTTATGGATTGAGAAATCATCCTCTCCATCTTAGTGATGGAGAGATGTTCTACTAGAGAGATGTTCTCAGGCACAGACATTTCACACTCTTCCACTCTCTCATCATATGTAGCCTTCTCTAGAGACTTTTCTCCAATCTTCTTAGCTGTTATGCCCTCCTTGAAATTAGTGGTATTTAAAACACTTACCCCTTAATTCTCAGGAGTAATGTTGGATTTCTGGTCCTGGGCGGGACTGGCAGTAGCCCCCGATGAAAAAGAAATATCTTGTACAGCCTCCTTGGAGGTCTGGCTCACCCGTCGAACAATATGGGTATGCATTGGTCCTCTCAATTCTTTACCCACCAGTGTCGATGTTAGAACTTTCATTTTTCTTTTCTTCCCCATTGAAGAATACAGCCGGTCTTCCTTTCAAATTTTTCCCCAGGGGCGCGCCTCTTGGCACACAGCTTCGGCGGCTCGCTGACAGCTGTGCAGCTCTTTAAATCGGCACAGCGAGCGTCTGGTATTGATGATGTCAAAGGGGGGCGGGAGACAATTTGTTCCGCTCACCAGCTCTCTCTGTCCCGGCGACCCTCGCTCCTTGCGAAGAGTCTCTCTCCAGGTAGGCTCCCCACAATGGATGATTTTAATGATAGATTACACATTTTTACTAATAGGTCTGAAATTTCATTTTTTAGTTCCTTCAGAACTCTGGGGTGAATACCATCCAGTCCAGGTAATTTACTACTCTTCAGTTTGTCAATCAGGTCTACCACATCTTCTAGGTTCACCGTAATTTGGTTCAGTCAATCTGAATCATTACCCATGAAAACCTTCTCTAGTACTGGTACCTCCCCAACATCCTCTTCAGTAAACACCGAAGCAAAGAAATCATTTAATCTTTCTGCGATGGCTTTATCTTCTCTAAATGCCCCTTTAACTCCTCGATCATCTAACGGTCCAACTGACTTCCTCACAGGCTTTCTGCTTCGGATATATTTTAAAAAGGTTTTTACTGTGAGTTTTTGCCTCTACAGCCTACTTCTTTTCAAATTCTCTCTTAGCCTGTCTTTTCAATGTCTTACATTTAAACTTGCCAACATTTATGCATTATCCTATTTTCTTCTGTTGGATCCTTCTTCCAATTTTGAATGAAGTTCTTTTGGCTAAAATAGCTTCCTTCACCTCCCCTTTTAACCATGCCGGTAATCGTTTTGCCTTCTTTCCACCTTTCTTAATGTGTGGAATACATCTGAACTGTGCTTCTAGGATGGGATTTTTTAACAATGACCACGCCTCTTGCACACTTTTTACTTTTGTAGCTGCTCCTTTCAGTTTTTTTCAAGAATTTTTCTCATTTTATCAAAGTTTCCCTTTTGAACGTTTAGCACAAGAGCCGTGGGTTTGCTTACTGTCCCCCTTCCAGTCATTAATTCAAATTCGATCATATTATTTATTTATTTATTTAACAGTTTTATATACCGAAGTTCTGGTAACAGAGTTACTAATCATTTCGGTTTACATTACAACAATTGAATTGACAGTATATAGAATAATGTCTTACAATGAACAAGGTAAATTGAACTTGTAAAAAATAAATAATAAAATAACTTAAATGAACAAGGAGAGTATAATTTAAATACAATATATTTTGAGGAAAAGTGAACATAATTGCTGGTACTGATATTATGATCACTATTGCCAAGCGGCCCCACCACCATTACTTCTCTCACCAAATCCTGTGCTCCACTGAGAATTAGATCTAAAATTGCTCCCTCTCTCGTCGGTTCCTGAACCAATTGCTTCATAAAGCTATCATTTATTCCATCCAGGAACTTTATCTCTTTAGCGTGTCCCGATGATACATTTACCCAGTCAATATTGGGGTAATTGAAGTCTCCCATTATTACCACACTACCAATTTGGTTAGCTTCCCTAATTTCTCTTAGCATTTCACTGTCAGTCTCACCATCTTGACCAGGTGGACGGTAGTATACTCCTATCACTATAGTCTTCCCCAACACACAAGGGATTTCTACCCATAAAGATTCAATTGTGCATTTAGTCTCATGCAGGATGTTTATCCTGTTGGACTCTATGCCATCCTGGACATAAAGTGCCACACCGCCTCCTGGGTGCTCCTCTCTATCATTGCGATATAATTTGTACCCCGGTGTAGCACTGTCCCATTAGTTGTCCTCCTTCCACCATGTCTCTGAGATGCCAAGTAAGTCTGTCATCATTCACTGCTATACATTCTAATTCTCCCATCTTACTTCTTAGACTTCTGGCATTAGCATACAAACATTTCAAAGTTTGTTTTTTGTTTGTATTTTCATTCTGCTTTTTAATTGATAGGGATAAGTTCGAATTTTTTTTTAGCTCAAGTGAGATTTTAGTTACAGGCACTTGGACTACTTTTCTTATAATTCGAACCTCACTATCGGGATGCCCTAATTCTAATGCATCATTAGTATCCTTTGAAGATACCTCTCTCCAAACCATGCGCTGCTGAGTGACTGTCGGCTTTCCCCTTTGTTCTAGTTTAAAAGCTGCTCTATCTCCTTTTTAAAGGTTAGCGCCAGAAGTCTGGTTCCACCCTGGTTAAGGTGGAGCCCATCCCTTCGGAAGAGACTCTCCCTTCCCCAAAAGGTTCCCCAGTTCCTAACAAAACTGAATCCCTCTTCCTTGCACCATCGTCTCATCCACGCATTGAGACTCCGGAGCTCTGCCTGCCTCTGGTGATCTGCGCGTGGAACAGGGAGCATTTCAGAGAATGCTACCCTGGAGGTTCTAGATTTAAGCTTTCTACCTAAGAACCTAAATTTGGCTTCCAGAACCTCCCTCCGTTCCAAAAGGTTTATATAATGGTTGATTTCACAAAAACTTTATATTCAAACAGTCTAACTTCAGTTAGTCAGCCTGAGTGACTCACTGATCTCTTGAT
The DNA here is from genome assembly GCF_901001135.1 of Rhinatrema bivittatum. Classification (NCBI taxonomy): domain Eukaryota; kingdom Metazoa; phylum Chordata; class Amphibia; order Gymnophiona; family Rhinatrematidae; genus Rhinatrema; species Rhinatrema bivittatum. The sequence continues at coordinate 294,397,954 of NC_042616.1, forward strand.
TAACAAATGTTGGTACCTAATCAAACCAAATCACACTACCTCAACACCTTTCCAAGGTGATTAACTGAACTGAACTTTTCAACCTTTTTACTTAGGTATACACTGCTTCTAGCTTATTTCTAGCTTCTGGCTACTTTTTTTTTTTTTTTAATACAAACACTCAGTTCTGCTTACTAGCTGCCTTCAGACTTTTAAAAATAAACACACTAACTACTGCTTACTAGCTGCCTTACTGACTGACTATTTAAAAATACATACAGTCTAACTTGTTTATTCGCTGCCTTACTGACTATTAAAAGGACCAACACTCTAAATAAGTAGTGTTTTTAATTTAAAAAGAAATTAAAAACACTACTGTTTAAACAAGCTTATCCAGAATAGCATACCCCTCACCACCCCTGCACCACCCCATGGTGATCGCATTTTCCTTATGTTAAGGAGCTAACTATATTGCTATCTTATGTTTGTTCTTGTTTATTTTAATCTGTCGCTTCCATACTGCTTCTGGTTAACCCCCTCCTTGTTAATTTCCCCTGTTAATATGTACCTTCAAGTCTTTTGTTCAAATGTAAACCGGTATGATGTCCCCACTAATACCAGTATATAAAAGTTTCTAAATAAATAAATAAATAATATTCCCAAATAGTTAACTTTGCCCCAATACTTTTAAAAAGACAATGTCCCAAGCAAAAAACTTACTAATTCCTTTCAGCCACCAGCAAGGTGATCCTCTCCTCTCAGTGCTAGAGGGACGAGTGAAAGCACATTCAGTCAGGGCAATGGCAACGTCAGTAGCACACTTCCATTCAGTACCCATTGCAGACATCTGCAGGGCTGCGACAATGAGCTCTCTCCACACCTTCGCAGCCCATTACTGTCTGGACAAGGCTGGTCGACAAGACAGCATCTGGCCAGTCTGTCTTGCATAATAATTTTCCATTGTAAGAACCCAACTCTTCCAACCTAGGCCCACTGTGAATTTCAGGCCGCCCCTTCGTTGCTAACAGCACCCCTGTTGATGTGCCTGTTGCACATTTTGGGTTCTGATTAGCCTACTATTCCGGGGCAGCCTGAAGCTTGCTATTCACCCATATGTGAGGACTACCATCTTGCTTGTCCTGGGAGAAAGCATAGTTGCTTACTGTAACAGGTGTTCTCCCAGCTCAGCAGGATGTTAGTCCTAACAAAACCTGCCTGCCACCCCACGGAGTTTGGTTCGCCTACAGTTTATTTTATTTTTTCGCTCGTACTTTTTTGCTTTAAAACGAGACTGAAAGGGAACCCCGTGTGGCTACAGGGTTAGTGGCATGCTGGGCATGCTCAGTGTGCCCGTCAAAGTCCTAGAAACTTTGACAAAAGTGTTCCGTGACAGGGCTCCATCTGATGATGTCACACATATGTGAGGACTAACATCCTGCTGTCCTGGGAGAACACCTGTTACAGGTAAGCAACTCTGCTTTCATATAGTTTTACAATTATTTCTCTGTGGGATCTAAAGCAGCTTGACTTTTTCTGTTTTCCTAATTAGAGGTGTATTAGTGTTTAGGGCCTCGTTTAATATGTGTAGTGTTGCCTTTTCATAGGCAGGGTAATTGTAATTTGTGGTCTTTCTGTACTTGGTGAAGGTCGATTTTGTGTGTATGACCGAGGTGTATTTTTCGCTCCATAAGACGCACTTTTTTCCCCCAAAAGTGGGGGGGAAATGTCTGTGTGTCTTATGGAGCGAATATATATAAAAAAAAAAAACAACTAACTACAACCCCCCACCCTCCTGACACCCCCCCCCCCCCCCAAGACTTGCCAAAAGTCCCTGGTGGTCCAGCGAGGGTCCAGGAGCGATCTCTTGCACTTGGGCCGTCTGCTGCCAGTAATCAAAATGGCACCGATGGCCCTTTGCCCTTACTATGTCACAGGGGCTACCAGTGCCATTGGTCAGCCCCTGTCACATGGTAGGAGCAGTGGACTGTTTAGTACACCAGTTTTTTGTTTTTTTTTCCCCTCTGAATCCTAGGTGCGTCTTTTGGTCAGGTGCGTCTTACGGAGAGAAAAATATGGTATTTAACTAGCATGTAGGCTATTAAAATACCTCACCTTATTTGTTGTGTTTTTTCAATAGGACATGCATTGGTAGTGAACTGCTGTCTTTTTATAAGTAGAGCTATTGCACCTGGTAGTAGAATTTTTTTTTATATGGTGAGTTGTACGGGGAATGTTCTAGTTCTGCTTTATACCCATTGCTATGGGTCGGGGTGGGGGTGAGGGGGGTTCCTGTGGATGCAAAGTATACATTTACCTTGTGATTGTCATGTGTTCAGTGTGTCATGCATGTGAGAACTATCTTATCAGGTGTGTCCCGACAGAAAAAAGGTTGAGACCCACTGTCTTAGAGGATAAAGTGGTCAAGCCCATTCCACCACAAGAGAGTAGGGATTTTATTCCAAGTATTTCCTAATACCAAATACAGTGGAAGACTTGGTCCTATCCTAGAACTAAGGACCTTGAATAGGTACCTGTGAAAGGAAAAATTCAAGATCATTTCCCCTAGGCATCTTAATCCCTTTTCTAGAAAATGGAGACTGACTGTGCTCCCTGAATTTAAAGGATAATCTGACTGATACAGAGATACATCGAAATCAATACTCAAGGATGCTTTATGGATAGAAATTCCATGTGTGATAGGGAAGAGTTTAGCATAGGGTATGCTGACCAGAATAAACAGACGGACAATGAAATAACAGAAATTAAGGAAGATAATAAATTTGGCAACAAAGTAATAATGGGAGATTTCAGTTACCCCAATATTGACTGCGTAAATGTCACATCAGGACTTGCTAGGATGATAAAGTTTGTAGATTAAATAATTGATTGCTTCATGGAGCAGCTGCTCCAGGAACTAACAAGAGGGTCAGCTATTTTAGACTTAATCCATTGTGAAATGAAGGATTTTGTGCAAGAGGTAATGGTAGTAGGGCCATAATGATCATAATGCAAACAACTTTGACTTAAAGACTGCAAGGAAGCATTTAAATTTCAGAAGTGAGACTTTGATAAAATGTTAAGATTGAATTAACATCAAGCGTGAACCTTGTTTAAAAAATAACCACACACTACATATTCCAAAATTGAGTAAATTAATCCAAAAAACCAAATCACAAATATATTAAGATTTCACCATCATCAGTGCTACCTCTTTAAACAAGTGATGGATTTATAAAGGACTTTCATACACACTGCTCATAATGAGCCATATACAGGCCACTCAATTATTAACAGCCCACAGGTCCTGGATCATTTACAACCCTTTTTTTCTCTTTTTTGTATTTAAAACCTATCCATTTCATTAACATAAATTCATATCTTTCTGTTATAGAAGACTTAGCTTTTCATAAACATCCCAATGCGGGTTGGTGTTTCAAAATCTTCTGATATATTTTCTGCCTCAGAGGTATCACCACTACTCAACACTGCCATGCCAGAAGGTCCATGGTTGATTTCTGTTCTGTGGACCAGCTGGGGTTGCTGTGGAAGCAGCATTCACAGGCCCCCCATTGGAAGGTGGGCGGCAGGGAAAAGAAGTAGTCATGGTCATTACTCATTAGTAATACCTAGAAATCAGAATCAGGGCTCGTGATTGTGGGGTTCCAAAGGGCTCCTAGTCAGAGGAGCATCGCTGCAAATATGAGATTAGATAAAGTGATGGTGGGGTGAGGACATATAACATGAAGAAAATATGATGGTAGTTGTAGATGAATGGACATGGCACCATGATCTCAGACCTTGTGATGATCAAAAGGAAACTTCCAGGCAAAAAAGCATAAATTAAATAATAAGGGAATTTTTCTGGTCTCTGCTAGACATGACTCAGGTAAGAGCTTTTCTCCCTATCATCAGGATTACAGAATTGGTATCTACAAATGAGGTGGATATTTCAGTTAGCAGACTTCAGCCTGAGACATGTTAAGGATGTTGGACTATATGGCAATGATAGTTCATATAAACCCACCTCCCCCCACTCCCCACCCCACCAATAGAACATCGCCAGAAGTCCATGTAGAATCAGACCACGCAAAGATTTCAGAAGCACATTGTTGTCACAGGGAGCTGCTCATGGGTTTATCCTGTGAAATTCCACCCTACCAAACTGATCTGATAGGTAATACCTCAACTCTCGGCTTTGGAGCTCATAAACAGGAACTTAACATCTAGGGTCCTTGGTCTATCCAAGAAAAAATTATCACATCAAATTATTGGAACTACAAGCAGTGATGAACACTCTTTAAGCCTTCAATAATCAGGTGGCCAAGAAAATGTTCTTAGTCAAAACAAGCAACTAGGTAGTTATGTTCTGCATGAACAAGCAGGGAGGAGCATGATCTCTCCTTTTGTGTTGGGAGACTCAGTCTGTGGAACTGGGCTGTCTCCTGGAACGATTCTAAGAACCACATGCTTGACAAGAAAATTAAAACACCCCAACAAGACAGACTGTTGGTTGTTGGGTCTGCCAAAGTAATCTCTGGCCAGGAACAGGATATTTTTCAAATGGGGAACACTCATGATAGACTTATTTGTGACCATCCTAAACAGAATAGTATTGTGTTTCTGCCTAGAGGTAGGTGAGAGGGTCACCTAGTCTCAGAAAGCTTGTTTCATTTGAGGACAGGTTTTCTGTATGCAAGTCCTACCATACCTCTGTTTACAAAGATCTTAGTACAATTGTGAAGGGACTGAGGATATTCATAGCTCCTTCTTGGCCAAGATACATTTGGTTTCCACTCCTTCGGGAGTATCTGGAAACCAGTCAAGCTGGGCAATTTCCCCCAGCCCTCATCACAAATAATCTTATTTCATCCCAATATACACTTTCTTGCCCTCACAGCTTGGATGTTGCAGTGGTAGTAATTTGTTCTTCTGGATTCTCTAAGGTAAGTGTCATAGGTACTTCTGGCTCGTGGAAAGGAATCCACCAGGAAATGTTACTGTTTTAAATGGAGGAGTTTTCCCATCTGGTGTGAGAGCAAGGCTCTAGATCCTTGTCATGCTTGCATAACTTTTGCCTCTTTCAGAGTCTAGCTTCAAAACCAGCTCTGTGTTAGGGGTTTACATCAGTGGAGTTGTCATTTATCATCAGCATAGATTTATTTATTTAATTATTTTTATTTTGTATATACCGACATTCCTGTAAAAATACAAATCATATCGGTTCACAATGAAACATCAAATTCGCTCTAGGGCGGTACAAGGAACAATGTTGCCAGGTAAAACAGTTGAAAACATGTCAAAAACTCGTCTAAACATAACCTGAGAACTCATGAAACTCATCTCAACAAGAGATAAAATTAAATTGAATACAATAAATAAATCATATCGGGAAAAGGAAGAAACTGGAGGGATGGACGAAGGTGCAAAGAGTAGAAGAGGGGAGTGGGAGGGATGGTCGAAGGGGCAAGGAGTAGAAGTGGGGAGTGGAATTGAGTTGTCTGGCTGGAAAGTTCGTTTAGGGGGAGTTAAAGGCAAACGGCGATTAGGTATCCTGAAAGGCTTGGCTAAAAAGCCATGTTTTAAGTCTCTTTTTTAAGACAGAAGGGCAAGATTATCGTCTGAGGTCGGGGGGTAACGCATTCCATTGGTGTGGACCAGCAGTCGAAATGGCCCGTTTTCTGATTGATGTTTTGGCTTGGGGAGCGTACAAGGTGTCTTGGTAGGCACTCCTGATTGGTCTGGAAGAGATATATGGTTTTAGTTGGGTGGAAGTGTTGAGAGTGGTGAGGTTGTGGATGGATTTGTGAATAATCGTGAGTACCTTGAATAGGATCCTGAATTTGACGGGGAGCCAGTGTAGGTTCATAAGAGTCGGGGTGATGTGTTCCCTTTTTTTGGTATTGGTGAGGAGCCTGGCTGCAGAGTTCTGCACCATCTGAAGGGGTTTTATGGAGATGGCTGATAGACAGAGTAGCAGGGAATTGCAATAGTCCAGTTTTGATAATATGATTGATTGAAGTACCAGTCTGAAATCTTGTAAGTGCAGGTTTCTGAGGACTTGGAGTTTAAAGAAGCACTCCTTAGTGGTGGTGTTAACGAACTTCTTAAGGTTGAGCTGGTTATCCAGAGTGACGCCTAAGTCTCTGACATGAGGAGAGTGTTTGATCGTTGAAATGGTTGGTTGTGAGGCGGACGGTAAGGTGAGGTGGGTGGTGCGGTCATCTTGAGAGATAATGAGGATCTCCGTCTTGTTGGTGTTCAAAACTAGGTTGAGAAAGGCGAGGAGGTGGTTAATTGCTTGAAGACAGTTGTTCCAATGAATTATGTTTTTTTGTAGGGATTCGGTGATAGGAATGATTATTTGGACGTCATCTGCATAAAGGTAATGGGAAAGATTTAGCTTTGTAAGTAGGTGGCATAGCGGGCGTAGGTAAATGTTGAAGAGGGTAGGTGAGAGGGAGGATCCCTGGGGAACACCCATGTTGGAGCAGACAGCAGGGGATTCTTTGTTGTTAATCTTGACTTTATAGCACCTGTTGGAAAGGAAGGACTTGAACCAGCTGAGCACAGATCCCTTTATGCCTATGTCTATTAATCGTTCTAGGAGAATTGCATGGTTCACGGTATCGAAGGCGGCAGGTAGATCGAGTAGCACTAGTAGGTGAGTTTGACCTTTTTCCATGTTTATAAGGATGTTGTCTGCGAGTGATATAAGAAGGGTTTCTGTGCTAAAAATAAACCCCATCATTGTTCAGCCTTTTCTTGTCCAGTTTAGGTGGGGTTTGTTTCACTTGAAGCCGCCTATCAAGCAACTTAATTGTGACATGGGATTTAAGCTTAGTTCTGATGAAAGCTTCTTTGGAACTATTAGACTTCTGTGAGCACAAATACCTGACCCAGGAAGGTCATAATTTTGGTGTCAGTTACTTCAGTACACAGTCAGTGAGCTGCCAGACCCTAGTGACTTATCCACCCTGTGTAAAGATTTTCAATAATAGGATGGTTCTCTGTATGCATCCCAAGTTCCTGCCTAAGGAAGTGTCAGACATGAAACTTAAGCAATCAGTCATCTTTCCAATATTCTTTCCCAGGCCACATATGCAAAGGGGGATTGCAAAACAGCTCTTGCTTTGTACCTGGAACAACCTGAATCCCATAGAAAGTCATCCCAGCTTTTTGGGTCTTTTGATCCCAATAGACCTATTCTATAGTGAAATGGATGCTTTCTAATTTGATAGCATATTATATCTCCTTTTGTTATGCCTGGGCATGTCACAACTCAGCGTTAGAGCCATGGCAGTATTGGTGGCCCATCTCAGGTAAGCTTTGTTGAGAAGATTTGCAAAATTGCAACATAGCGTTCACTCCACACATTAATATCCCATTACTGTTTGAAAACAGACACATGATACAACAGTAAGTTTGGTCAGTCTGTTCTCCAAGGCTACTTCAAGGGGTTGAATTCAATTCCATTTTTATAATTTTCAGTTGTCTTTTTAAAAATAAAATCAGAAATAGTTAAGAATCAGGAGAGAAGATGGGGGAGGGGGGATTATAGAAACAAACTTTGTAGTTCTGTGGCATCTAAGACCTTTGATGTTAGTTTGTCAGATTGTGGTTCACAATATTTAATGGTAATTTTTGCCATTTATTGTGAACGGTACATTGTTCTTAAAATGAATAAAATTGTTTTGCAGAAAGGACTTTGCACAACAAAAATATGGTTCCTGCCCATTGGCAGTCTTGTGGTGGTTTTTCCCTGTTTTGTTAGAAGGCAACACTTAGCTCGGGACTCCCACATGCATAACTGTTCATCTTGCTGTTCTTTGGAGAAAGGAAAGTTGTTTACCAGTTAACAGGTGTTGTCTGAGGTGAACAGGATAAACAGTTCTCTTCCTTTTTCAGAATTGTATTCTTCTAAACTAAAAGAGTGAGGGGACTACATAGGAAATCCCACACTAAGCCAGGCAAACTTTTTCAGGCTTTTCTGGAATTCTCTTAGAGATGATCTCTGTTCAGTGCTGTTAGATGGCATCACCCACATGTGTGACTCGTTATTCTGCTGTCTTCTGAAAACCACTGTTACACCCAAACAACTTTGTCGTCTCAGTAGGTCCTTTGGCTGCTACATACAACTGTTGCAGGAAGAAAATTATGGTGCTTTAAAAAAAAATTTTTTTCCTTCAGATTTTTGTTCTTCATGTCATTAGTTTTGAGTCACAGTAATCTTGTACTCTTGAAAAGGTCTGGAATGGCTTGTTCAGTGAAAAAGATACATTTCTCTTCTTTTTATACTTCTCTTGAAACAGGTCCATATAGTGGTAAAAATGTGTTATATAGGTCATTGAAAGGTAGAAACATGTTTGTTGTGGTAGTGTGCTCCTTTTTAATAAAGTTGGATGTAAGATTGATGAGGAAAAACAGATGGACAGACATTGTTTCCATGGCTGAGGGTGACAGTGTGATGGAATGGCAATGATAAATGATAAAGCCAGAGCAGATGCTAGAAGCAGGAGTAAAATACATTAAAAATAAAATATCTGTATTTTCAGAATAAATGTTGTCTGCCACTGGAAAGTTATGATTCTTAGCTTTCTAATGATGTATGATACATTTATAGAATAAATTATTCTAGAAGTGCATTAGAAATATTTATTTTTATTCTTCCAAGGACTCATTAAATAGCTAATAGTGAACTGAATCTTTCTATTTGACTGTGCTGGTTCACTATTTTAATGAATTATTTGGAATTTTATATTGTTCTTATTTTACTGGAAATATCCAGCAAGCCACTGTGTAGGACATCAAGAAACAAATTCCTCGATACTCTTAGCCATATTGGACCTAGAGAAAACTGAATTATTTGCAAGATCTGATACCTTTTATTAGATCTGCAGAAGATTTATCCAAAGATAATTGTTTGTGAGCATTCAAGACTACACAGGAATCATCTTCAAAAGAAACATGTATGTTCTGCATGGTCTTGAATGTCTTTGTATAAGACTTCTGTTAATCCAATAAAAACTATCAGAACCTGAAAAGAATCCAGTTTTATCCATGACCAATGCAGCTACCAGAACTAGATCATAATGACATTTTGTTGTAAGTTAAATTTCTTTTTAAATTGGTATCCATATGCTAAAGACAATGTCATTATTGATTTTTAGTGTTTGTTTCTTTTTTTGACACTGATTTAGTAGTGAGCGGATGAACTTTATCAAAGAAAATACATTTTAGAAATGTTATAAGTGATCAGAAATATTTTGAGAGAAAAGAAACATAGGTTATCTAATAACAAGCAGCCTCAATGGAGATACACATGACCTACCATGTGCATCAGAAGAGGAATGTCTGAAGATTGTTCCAGAAAAAGTATGGCAAGATCATAGATGTCAGCAGATAAGGGCTATTTGCCTGCCCAATCTGGTCAGAAAATAAACTGTAATAAAGTTTATAAGTATGTGTGTTAAGTGACCCATGTCACACTGGACCAACTGCAACTCAATTTAGATTGTATCTATCACCTAAGGAGTGTTGTTTTGACAAACTTCTTTATTTGGTCATGAGCCATTCTCATTTTCTGTTGTGTTTTGCCGAGGAGTAAATTTGATTTAGTTATAGTTTGTGAATGTATTTTGTTGGTACCTATTTCATGTTTAGTATTTGTGGTTTTGTATAAAGTGTGCACTATCTTGCAGGGGGTTTTTTTTATCAGTATTGTACACTTGAGTGACCTTTCAGGTCAGGAAAGTGATTTAGAAATTTTTTTTAAATAATTACATTTTTTCTTATGCTTTTTTGCATTGCCTAGATTTTTCAATGTTTCATTTGGAGTGAAGAAAAAGGGAATGTTAATGTTTATTCTGGAAATGTTCTTTTTTTGATCATTCTTCTGCCAATCACTGTGCATTGATCACAGCATCCTCTGAGTGTGAAAGGAGGATCATACACTCTTTCCTCTTCCCCAATCCTTCTCATCTCCCCATACCTCTTCCTTTCTCTTTCTCCTCTTCCCATCCCCAGTCCTTTCCCTGTCCCCTGTAACTCATCTTCTCCTCCTCGCTGCCTCCATGAGGTTCTCTTCCTGTGTTTATATTTGAAATTGCTTATTCCCACCCAAAAAAGAATATAAATTATGCAGACACACAAGCTAGATTTGAAAAGTATTTTTATAATGTAAAAAAATTATTTAATATACAAAAATATGTACATTTTTTGTTTTAATTAATATCATTCTGAAAAATACCTGCCCCGTGAATGAGAAAAAATGCCGTGTGGCCCCTTATGAGAAGTTTGGACAGCCCTCAGTTAAAGATTCTGAATAGTTGCAAAGAAAGCTCATTGTACTATAGCCCTATAGAGGCTGGTTCTGATTGAGCTGGAAGCCCAAAGTAGCAGAAAGAAACTGCCAGGCCAAGAAAGAGAGAACCCTAATTGCCACTTGCCTAAAAGAACAAGAATATTGCATGGCAAACAAACTGAGTTGAGACAGACTAGCTGCCACTCCCCACCACCAAATGAATGGTCCTTGGATCAGGAGTTCGCAAACAAATCATTGGCTCAGTGTGCTGTGGCAGTCAAAAAAACAAACAATGTTAAGAATTATTAGGAAGGGAATGGCAAATAAAACAGTGGATGTCATAATGCCTCTGTATCACTCCATGGTGAAACTGCACCTTGAATACTGTGTGCAATTTTGGTTGCCACATCTGAAAAAAGATAGTTAGTGCAACTATCTCCAGTGCGGAGAAAGTGCAGAAAAGGATGACCAAAATAAGGGGCCCTGGAACAGCTCCCCTATGAGGAAAGGCTAAAGAGGTTAGGGCTGTTCGGTTTGAAGAAGAGATGACTGAAGTGAGATATGATAGAAGACTGCAAAATCATGAAAGGACTTGAATAAGTTAATGTAAATCAGTTATTTACTCTCAGATAATAGATGGACTCAGGAGATCTCCATGAAGTTCAATCTGCACATAGTTAAGCTTTGGAATTCATTGCAGGGGATGTGGTTACTGCAGTTAGTGTAACTGGGTTTAAAAAAGGTTTGGATAGTTCCTTAAAAAAAAATCCATAAACTGCTATTAATCACTAAAGAACAGTAGCTTGATACCTAATTTAGCCCGAATTTTCGATGGCCCAATCACGTAAAATATGGAGGTTTTACACGTGTGGCCAGGCCTTATGCGTACCAAGCACATTTTAGAAAGGGCCTGGCCACGCATGTAACCCCCGATATGCACAGAAGTGCCAGGCCATTGAAAAGGGGCGGGCCGGGGGGCACGTGGGGAGGAGACTGACCGGGACAGCGGCCATTAGACCCTGGGAAGTGCACGCCTGCAGCTGGCCAGCGTGCATAACTTACTTCTGCTCCAAAGGAGCAGGTAAGTTATATAAAAAAAAAAAAAATAGGGTGGGTAGGTAGGTAGGGGTTTGGGGTTGGAGAGGGGAAAAGGTAGGAACGTTAGGTAGGGGTATAGGGAACTGGGGAAAGCCTACTCGCGTTGCCACACATTGGTTTCTAAAATTCCCCCACCCCCGCGTGCAAGTCCCAACCCACCCGCACATGTGCTAGAACTACATTTTATAACGTGCACATCGATGCACGCATGTTACAAAATAAACGCGTCCATATGCATGCGCTGGGAACCGCGCGCACACAGTCGCACGCTCGTTTGTTTTAAAATTGATCCCTTAATGTTTTGGGTCATTCCAGGTACTTGTGACTTAGATTGGCCACTGTTGGAAACAGGATGCTGGGCTTAATGGACCCTTGATCATACCCAGTTTGGCAATTTCTTATGTTCTTATGCAAGATCTTTCTTGATGGATGAATCTGTTTCCAACAGTGCTGAGCGTGATGGAATTAGGCTTTCTGTTCTAGAAAGACATCACTTGGCAATCTAGCAATAGATTTCTTCTCCCTTCAATGGCAGAAATTCCTCTTAGATGTATATTATGCCCTTCCCCTGTTAGCTTAGTAGAACTCAGTAGAGATATAGTCTAGGATTCTTGTGGTGCTATATTGGCTAAAACAGATGTGGTTCTGACTTAAGAGATGTTGGATGTTTGAATTCATAGGTCCACAGTCTTCTCCAAACCTGATTATGTAGAATCAAAATATACTGTTGTGTCCCAGCATTGAATCCTAGCCATATCATGGTTTGGATGCCAAGAGGGTAGTGATAAGTAAGCTCGGTGTATCTGAAGAAGTCTCTGAAATCCTGGGAGGAAGTCTGCCAAGCATGTTCTGGTTTTAAATGGAAGAGTTTTGCCTCCTGTTGTGAAGGCAAGCCTTCAGATCCCTTTTCTTGTCCTATGTAAAAACTACTTGAATATCTTTTACATATCTGAGAGTGGTTTAAAGACTAACTCCATTTGGATCCATTTAACTGTCATTAGCAGTTAACACCAGTTTATAGAAAGTAACCAAATTTTTGCCCAGCCTTTAGTTGTCAGGTTTGTGTGGGTTCTGCTTCATTTGGACTCACATAGTGTTATGGAACAGCAGTGCATTTTAACCCATATGATGAAAGCTGCCTTTGAGCCTCTCAACTGCTGAATGCTCAAATACCTTATATGAAAGGTTGTATTACTGATACAGGTCACTTCAATCAATATCATTATGCACCAGGCCTTAGTGACTTATCCAAATTACACTAAATTTCATCATAATTGGGTGATGCTTCATGCTATCCTCATTTTTTGCCTGCATTGTTATCAGGATTCTACTTTATCAGTCAGTGGTCTTTCCAACATTTCCCCTTGCACTCATAAGAGAGAAGCTACACTTCATATACTGCCTTGCAAAAGAGCGCTAGACTTTTAGCTAGAGCATACTAAATTCTTAGACAGTCTACCCAGGACTTTTCATTTTAAAGACAATTTACTGTTTTATGCTATATGGTCACCCTTTATAGACAATGCAGAAAGAAAGATATGTTGTTGTCTCAAAAACTAGCCCTTCTGATTTTGTTTAATCCTATATAAATTTATCCAATTAAATAGTAGATTAATGGACTTTGTCGAAGCAAGCCATTTAACTGTAGGGATTTACTATTTGGTTCCAGATATTTTATTCCTACTCTAATCAGTTGGAGTGAGACTGCATTAATAACTGGTTTTAAATGAACTGTAATATCAGTTATGCTCTGCAAATTTTCCAATCAAAATAAAAACTAAGTTTGAGAGAGTCCACTGAGCATTTTGTTCTGTATACCAACAGATCTGAAGTTGTATGGGAACCGCAGCATCTCTTCGTGGCTAGCAGATAACATTTCTTATTTTAGTCCATTTTAAGCCTGACATGCAAGGGTGATGTCTGCTGTTAATCTCAAGTTAGCCTACTTAGAAAGATATGTGCAGGGGTGCAACATGAAGTTGTCTGTTCATGACACAAAAATGTTTGCCCTGATAATGTTTTTTGTTGGGATATAAGTTACAGATAATAACCAACTCATACCCTCCCAGGATGTTTTTCTGTTCATTTCCAGGATTGTCATCTGTTTCATGTTGGAGTTTTATTTCTGTAGGGAAAACAATGACTAAATTGTGATGAAAGCCTTTGTTGTGTTTTTGTTATTTGCTGACATTGTTGTTATCTATCCCTTTTGTTTGCCCACCGCCCTTAACTAGATAGTCCTGTAGGAATGCCTCCATGGAGGCTGCTTGTCAAGGAAAATGAAATTACTTACCTGGAATATTAGTTCTTTGTTAAAAGCAGCTTTGAGTTAGATATCCCTTCTCCATTTTTAAGAGGAGTTTTTCATCATTTGTTAGCTTTGCTTATCCTTAAACTGAATGTCACTTGCCCCTAGATTCATCAAAATGCGATAATAACAAAAGGATAACGCACATGCTAAGAAAAAAGGGCATGTTTATGGAAATTTTAGAATTACCGCACCACGCGATAACATACTGCTTCGCATTGGTAGTATCGCGAGGTGCAGTAAACTTTTCGTGTCCCGTGAGAATTCCTGTTTCGCATCTTATTTATTTATTTATTTTATTTAAGGTTTTTTTATACCAGCATTCATGAACTCGTTCACATCATGTCGGTTTACAGAAAACAGGGGTGCGAAGAATACAACCAAAAACATAATAACGTGGTGAAGAGAAGCAGTTACAATTAACAAGGGCTAATGAACTGGGATTGTAAGAAATAAAGAGAGATAGTAGATACACATGAACAGCACAGTCCTCCTTGGTGAAAATTTGACGACATCTGGAGTGAGAAAAGTCTCACAAAGATGACATTTCTACTGTGTTCTCTCACCCTAGCTTGATGGAATCTATAACAGGATACCATCAAGCTAGGCCAAGATAACATAGTACAAAAGTTAATCTTTGTGAGACTTTCCTCACTCCAAATGACGTCAAATCTTCACCGAGGTGTACTGTGCTGTTTGTATGTCTCACTCTACATGAAAAACTGGCCCCTAAACACTAAACCATCACCAACACCTCAACTTAAGCTATTAGATGCACTTCCTATAGGCATATAAATAGTTGCACACTGTGAGGGTCTCCCTAGAGGCACGCGGGCTCTCTCTCTCTCTCTGTCTCCCCTCTCCACTCTCCCTCTCTCTCCTCCACTTCCATCTCTCCTCCCAAGCCTAGAAATGGCCAAAATGCAATTAAAAAATTTATCGTGAATTGCGTTATGGCCGTTTCAGGCATATCGCACAGCTTAACGCCAGGAAAAAAGGTGTAGTTATTTCTGGCGTTAAAACTGTGCAATATCATGCGTTATGCTATCGCACGGTGCGATATTGCCCATTTTCATAAATCCCGCCCAAACTCTTCCCTAATCCTACCCCTTCCCAAAATTTGCATTTGCGCCATGCGATAGCATTATTATCGCATATGTTATGGCATTGTCATGTGCATTAACGCCATAACGCATTTATGAATGACCCTGTTGGTTTGGTGTTGTATAGTTATTTTTCTACACATGCTCAGAACCTTTTACTGGAAAGATCTCTGGACATTCTTCCTTGACCAAACACAAGTCATGCGACCTTTGTGTGACTACATTCAGCTGCTGTTAGAGAATGAACATTACAGGTAATTAATTTAACTTCTGTAAGGCACAGTTTAAAAGATGGGCTGTGGTAAAGCAGTGATCTGTTTTGCAATATAAATTACCAAGTTTTTAATATAAAAAAAAAAAAGTCAAAACAAAACAAGACTTATCCAAAATAGGAAACAATCTTGCCACTGCCTACATTTCCATTGACATCCCTAGAATACTAAATTAGAAGTAGAGGTGCCTTTCTTACCTTTATGCAAAAACTCCACTTGTTAGATCATCTTTTGAGGTTTTTTGTTAAAGTATGTTGGCTTATTTTATAGTGTTAAAGTTGGCTGGCGTTATTTTGATTCATGTTCCACTGTACTTTTATTATTGGTGTGCTTTCTAATTGGCTGAGCTTTTTATTATATGACTAAGTATAAACTGCATAAAATATTAAAATTATAAGTTCTATTACAATTAGCAATTCATTGTACACAATATGTGAACTAAGTAACAAGCCATGTTTGGCATTTCATATTTTCATTTTTAAAAACAAATTTCCTAGGAATTCAAGTTCATTTTTATTTGGGACTGGGACAAGAGATTATGGATCACATAATCTGATAATCACATAATCTCACATTATTCTGATTTTCTGTGAAAAAAAGTGATTTCTTGGGACCTGCAATACACACAATAATGAACAATGATATGTTGAAATCTGTGTGATTAAGATTTGAAAAAAACCTTTACTGCTCAATGAAAATGAATTCCTTAACCCCAAAGTTATCTCTGCTCATGACATCATCAGAGCTCTGATGGCATGAATATGTTGACTAGATCCTGAGCAGTAAGAGAGAATAAAAAAATCATAAATCATAAAACTCAGCTGATATGACCTGGAATACAATACACTAGGGACATATACATATAGGACCCAGCATCTCATTTTCACAGTAAGTATAGAGGACCCTGTAAATGAGACTCTAAGAAAGCATAAAAATCAGGTTAATGTTAATCTGTGTATATATATGCAGTTATTGATGCCACAATTTTTTTCTGCATGCCTAAGGGAAATATTAAACATATAGCTTCATTAAATAAAATGATTTTCTTTTTCAATTTTAGCATGCTATAAGAGCTCTGGCTCTGAGGGTTTTGAGAGAAATTCTGAAGAATCAACCTGCAAGATTTAAAAATTATGCAGAGCTAACAATAATGAAGACATTAGAAGCTCATAAAGATCCTCATAAGGAGGTTAGTAAACAAATGAGTTTTGCCTTTTGAATTGTTTGCATTATTTGTGTGTTTTAGGGAAGAAGACCCTTTGCAGTGTATGCAATGTTTTTTATATATGGTGGGTAATCTTGTTAAAAAAAAAAAAAAAAAGAGAGATGATGGGAGGTAATGTCCTGTTTACCTGTAACTGAGACAAGAAATGGAGTTGGGCTAAATAGTTTTCCCAGTGGCAAAAGGTAAATAGTGAAGTTCCCCATGGATCTAGGACCAATGCTGTTTAACATATTCATAAATGATCTGGAAAAGGGAGCAGTGACTCTAGATGATACTAAATTATCTAAAGTTGTTAAAAACACAAGCAAATTGTGAGGAACTGCAAAAGGATCTTACAAGATTGGAGGAGTCGGCATCTAAATGGCAGATGTCATTTTAATGTGGACAGATGAAAAGTGATGCACTTAAGGAAAATAAACTAGGTGAACAATAGTGGGTTCTACATTAGGAGTCACCATTCAGGAAAAGGATCTTGAGTCCTTGTAGACAATTTGTTGAAATCAGCTCAGTGTGTAGCAGCGGTCAAAAAAGCAAATAGAATGTTAGGAATGATTCAGAAAGGAATAGAAAATAAAACAGAGAATATTATAATACTTCTGTCATGATTCATGGTGCAATCACACCACAGGGCTCGACCACACACGTAACCTCCGTTTTTTACGCATGCAAAGCTCTTAAAATTTGGGCAATAGTGCATAGGGCTTCAGCATTAATAGAAAAGTAGTAAATCCAATGAACTAATGCATCACTTGGGTTCATTTCCAGATCAGCCCAGTCCCTGTGATTAGGATTTCTCTAGATTTGACAGTGTTACAACTGCAGGTCTTCAGTAGAGTTCACAGGAGCACCTTCTGTCATTCTAAAACTTCCACCCAGTGGAATAGATGGAAAAAATAAACAACAGGAGGAGACACAGGTGCCATTTTTGTCCATTGCGCCCACCATCCTGTCTTAGAGAGTGGCCAATCCAGATCTCTTGGAGCAAATACTCCATAGATCCTAATGGGAAGATCTATTCCTTATTGTTCACTCCCAGTTCACAGCAATAAGAGAGGTAGTACTCAAGCCAGCCTGGCTAATAACTTTTAATGAATCTGTTTTCAGAAATTTGTCCAAACCTTTTTTTAAAAATAGCTGTTCTACTGGCCTTGATCGCATTCTTTGTAAAAAAAAATTCTAGGAGTATGCAGGAAACTTATTGTTTCAATTTTTCTTTTGGGCAAGTGCTAAATATTTTAATACATGTTAAAACCAAAACAAAATGAAATTTGATTTGTTTTGAAAACGAAACAGCAAATGTCAGCATTTTTTTTGTTGTTGTTCTCAAATGAAATATCGTCCCTATCAAATTCCGCAGCTTAATTATGCATTGACTGAAAAAATAGTTTCTTAAATTTGTTTTAATGATTTGGATTTTAACTCCGCTAGTTTTTTGCTTTCATCTAGTGTTCCCTATTCCTAGTTCTATTTGAAAGGGTAAATCACTGTTATTTACTTTGTTCCACACCAATCATGATTTTATAGGTTTCTCATAACTCCTCTGTCTCTACTTCACCAAAACTGCATAAAGTATTGAAGAACTGATGGTACCATGGATTTATAAAGAGGGATTATAATAATCTCAGTTTTTATGTTTTTATTTTCTCTTCCTTCATAAATAATTCCTAACTTATTTGGATATTTTTTGACCTGAGAATTTAAATGCATTGTCCGCAGTGATGCCAAGGTGTTTTTCCTGAGTGGTAACTCTTAATGTGGAACCCAGCCTTTTATACATACAGTTGAAATTGTTTCCTTTTCTGCATCACTTTGTACTTGTCCACATTAAACTTCATCTGCCATTTAGCTTTCTAGTTCTCTGTTCACACAAGATCCTTTTTCAGTTTCTTATCCTGCTTATGTTTTAATTACTTTGACTAATGTGTCACCTGCAAATTTGATAACCTCACTCGTTGCTCCTTAATGATAGTCACATAGAAACATGATGGTGGATATATGGCCTATCTAGTCTACCCTTCACCCCCAATTAATTTAGTTTTATAGTTCCCATCACTTAAGAACATAAGAACATAAGAAAATGCCATACTTGGTCAGACCAAGGGTCCATCAAGCCCAGCATCCTGTTTCCAACAGTGGCCCATCCAGGCCATAAGAACCTGGCAAGTACCCAAAAATTAAGTCCCTTAGAGATCCCCTATATTTATCCCATGCTTTCTTGAATTCATGAGTACATGAAAGAACACTGGTCTGGGTAGTGATCCTTGGGGCATTTCACTACCATTTAGTCTTACTCTTTATTTCCTATTGTTTAAGCAGTTACCAGTCTACAAAAATACATTGTCTCCTACCCCATGATTTATTAAATACCTGAGGAGCATCTAATGAGGGATTATATCACTTTCTGAAAATCCAGATACATCATATCACCCTTAGTCACATACTTATTCACACCTTCAAATAATTATATTAGATTAGTAAAATATGTCTTCCCTTGTATAAATCCATGCTAGTTCTTCCCCCATTAAGCTATGATGATCCATATGCTATGTAATTGGGTACCTCACTGTCATTCCCACCATTTGGCCATGCACCAACATGCTTACTGATCTCTTGTTTCCAGTTTGGCCTCTGGAGCACTTTTAAAAAATTGGTGTCATGTTGGCTGCCTTCTAGTTCTCAGGTACCGGTAGTAGGTTTTAATGATGGATTATATATTATCAGAAGTGTGTATGTGATGAAATATTTGAGTTCCTTGAGAACTCTGAATGAATACATTCTGGGTCCCAGTGAGTTGCTACTATTTAGTTTGTCAAATTTGCACAAGCACCTCTTCTAGATTTACATGGATTTTGAATCTTCTCCAATTCCTTACCTACAAAGAATGATTCTGGTGGAGGTAAGGGCAGGAGCAGCATTGCAAGAGAGAAGTGCTTCTTGCCCTGCCCTGTAGCTGCTTGTGCTAGAGGTTAATATAGTATGATGTTTTGAAATTAGCCATGGATAGAGATTCATGAGAGAGCGCAAATGAAGATAGTTGGGAGGGAGTTAAGGGAGAATCAGGAGAAAAAAACAGAGTGAAAAGGAATGGGGGCTGAAGAGGGAGGATAATTTTCAGCCTTATACCAGTGCTGAGAGGAAAGGGTGGGATCCTGCTCCAAGCAATAAGGAAGAAGAGTACAAATAAATCTGAGGGAGCTAAGAGTATTTGGAGAGAGAGAAAAGTGAAAAAAGGAAGGTAGTGGTGATAAGGAGAAGAAAAACCTAGGAAATGAAGTGTAAGACACATTACTCAGCATTTTCTGATTGTACATGACTGTGCCAGAAATTGCCATATAGGTGCCAATTAGTTTGGTGCCACCATGGTGCATCTTTTCTTGTTTTCTTCTTGTTTTCTTCTGTGTATCTGTGTGGTAGCACTTACCTGCAGAAAAGATGTATGAGTTGCCTACACAGTGATTTCTGGTGCTGTATTTTTATTTATTTTATTTCATGATTTGTAACCCACTCGATCAGAGGTACTTGGCAATTCACAGTTTACATAGATGATAAAAGCTTATGCAATCAGAAAAATATACTAAAAAAAGTAAAATAACTAAAAACAAAAATATCAAATAAAAACAAACAAAAGTACAGTGAAATAATATAAACTTAAAAACTCATGACAATTAATACAAAAATAATACAAAGAACCATGATCAATGCAATTAATTCCATAATCAAACATCTATATTAGGTTTTAAAAACCTGCTGGAAATAGAAAGCTTTAACATGCTTCCTAAATGTAAGGTAACAGAGAAAAATTTGGATGATATCTGGTAAGCTATTCCATAATATTGGGCCTGCATTGTAAAAGGTACGCTGGTTTCATCTAGGTGTACTTGGTGAGCTGCAGGAACTTCCAACAGATTGCGACTGAAAAATCTCAAACTGCTCTGCGGTTTGTACATTTTCAATAAAGAGCTGTCACAAATGGAAGTTTCACTATTTAAGGCTCGATGTATCAGGGTGACAATTTTAAATTGGATCCTCCAGTTTATGGGAAGCCAGTGTAAGGAATAAAGCGCAGGAGTGATGTGATCATATAATCAGGTACCAGCTATTAGTCTGGCTGTTGCATTCTGTACTGTTTGCAAACATTTCAGCATATATGCTGGTGCACTGACATATCGGGCCGGATTTTAAAAGGGTTACACGCATAAGGTAAGCGCGTAACCCTTTTAAAACGCCCCTGCGCGCGCCGAGCCTATTTTGCATAGGCTCGGCAGCGCACATAAGTCCCGGGGCTTGCAAAAAGGGGCGGTCGGGGGCGTGGCCGAGTGCCCTGACACAGCGGCCTGTGTCGGGGCCTGCTGCGCCAGCAGACAGCCGGCGCGCGTAAGTTACTACTGCCCGGAGGTAGGCGTAACTTTTCAAATAAAGGTAGGGGGGGGTTAGATAGGGCCGGAGGGGTGGGTTAGGTAGGGGAAGGGAGGGGAAGGTGCTGTGGGGGGTGGAAGGAAAGTTCCCTCGGAGGCCGCTCCAATTTCGGAGCGGCCTCAGAGGGAACGGGCAGCGCGCGCCAACCCCAGATTTTATAAGATATGTGTGGCTATGCGTGTATCTTATAAAATCTAGCGTACTTTTGTTTGCGCCTGGTGCGCGAATAAAAGTACGCACGTGCGTAGATTTATAAAATCTACCCCATAGAGCATTGCAATAGCTATTTTAGGAATGATCAAAGATTGTATTATAATACGAAAAGCAGTTGAGGTAAAAAATGCCTTTAGTTCATGCAAAGCTTTAAGTTTTATGAAGGCACTAGTGACTACAGTTCTTGTTTGTTCCCTTAGGGACAGAAAACAGAGTAATCGTTCTCACTGCTGCTTTCTTGTTGCTTCCTGCTAATCATAGAAAAAGTAAATGGTAAAGGCTCCCGGGCATGCAAAGGCTTACCCCTGTATATTGTTGCCTTGTTATGGGCAGGCAACCACTGCACTTGGTACATTTCAAGCCAACTTACATGCCAGCTTGCTCTGTTTGTTCTGATATTTTTTGTGTTAAAAAAAAAAGTTTATCCAAATTATCTGTTTTTGTATTCATCAAAGGTGTCATATTGACAATACTGTACATAGAAATCTTCCATTTGGGTACAGAAGAGATGCAGTACAAGCAGCAGTAAAGCAAGATTCCCTCACACTCTGCTTTTTGTTTTGTTTGGAGGCACCACCTTGAGGGGAAAGAGCAAAGTTACATCTTTGGACGCTCTCAGTTAAATGAGAAACTCCAAATGCCATTGCTTGCAAAAATATTCGATCCCCTAAAAAGTCAACAGATTTGTATGGATTACAAATGACACTTACACAGATTGTTCCAGACAGTATGTTTATTGCAAACCAGTATGCTCTTAAAGAAAATTTTCAAAGTTACAATTCATTATTTCTCTGCATTTTTTGTAAAATCGAATTAAAAACTGAAAAATGCTATTTGCATAAGTATTCAACTGCTGTGCTGTGGAAGTTCCAAGTTTACACAATGAATGATGTTGTCCTAACAATTGGCTTGCAGTTGGCCTCTACCTGTGAATCATTTAATAAAAAGGTAATCTTTTTTTTAATAAAAGACCCCCCCTAATTCTAGTACCATTGGTTAGACTGAATCTGAAGGAAAGCTGTGAAAATGAAGACCAAAGAGCATTCTGAGGTAATTAAAGATAAAGTTATAAATATGCACAAGTTAGGAAAAGGCTACAAAATAATATCCAAGTGCTTGGATATCCCAGTAAGTACTTTGGATCAATTGTGAAGAAATGGAAGCTGCATCATGCCACCCAGACACTGCCTAGACAAGGCCATCCTGTAAAACTCAGCATCAGAGCAAGACGATGACTTGTGATGGAAGCCACAGAGAGACCAACAATCACTTTGAAGGAGCTACAGTGCTAAGACTGGAGTGGAGGTGCACCAGTCAACCATATCAAGAGCTTGGAAGGGTGGCTAGAAAGAAGCCATTATTGAATAAAAACCACATCAAAGCACATCTGGAGTTTGCCAGAAAGCCTCAGAATGATCTAGCTAAAATATGGGATAAGGTTTTGTGATTAAATGAGACAAAAATGGAGCTTTTTGTCCAAAATTGAAAATACTATGGGTGGCACAAACCTAACACTGCCCATTCCTCTGCAAACACCATCCCAACAGTAAAGTATGGGGTTGGTAGCTTCATGTTGTGGGGATGCTTTTCCTCAGTGGGCACTGGGCATCTTGTTAAACTTGAAGGACAGATGGATGGTGCAACATACAGGGAGAAACTGCAAGACAACCTGCTTCAGTCTGCTAAAAATACTAAAACTTGGATGAAAATTCACCTTTCAGTAGGACAATGATCCCATGCACAAAGCCAAAGCAACACAGGAGTGGTTGAACAGAAAAAAGATGAATGTTCTACAATGGCCAAGTCAAAGTCCAGATCTCACTCCACTCAAGAAACTGTGGCACAATTTGAAAATTGCAGTCCATAAGCGTCATTCAACCAACCCGAACAACCTGGAGTAAATCTGCCAGGAAGAATGGGCAAAAATCACTCAAACAGTATGCAAAGCTAGTAAAAACTTAACCCAGCAAAAGGTTCTACCAAATAGTAGTCTGAAGGGGTTGAATACTTATGCCAGCAGCATTTTTTAGTTTTTAATTTTATTTTACAAAAAATGCAGAGAAATAATGAATTGTGGCTTTGAAAATTTACTTTAAGAGCATTCTGGTTTACAATGAACATATTTTCTGGAACAATATGTGTCATTCGTAATCCACACATCTGCTAACCTTTTTAGGGGATCGAATACTTTTGCAAGCCACTGTATGTATTTTGTGCATAGTTGATACAGTTACACTTTACCGACATTATAAACCTTGTAAAGTAGATATCTGTCATCTCTGAACCTGTGTTTTTTAAGGTCTATAAATCTATAAAGTCTTGCATCATGTATAACTGTGTCCCAACTCTTATTTAGTATTGCCGTTAGGATGGCATTCTATAAATAATCATTATCTGAATATTACAGTGGCACTTAGCTTATGGGAGTACTTGGCAGTATTCCAAGTATCAGAGTGGTTCTGTATTTAAAAAAAAAAATACTTTATTAGCTCTTCAGTTGCTGGAATCTGATACTGAGCAGCATAAAAAAGTGAAATATACAGCTAGTAGATAGATGTTAAGCAGTTGGGTTGCAAGTGTGAACAACGAATCACAGATCAAAACTTTGCATGTGTGTAATTTTTGTTTTAAGTAATTAAAAATAGTTCCATGATTTTAATGTTAAAGAGAAAAAAAATCTGAGGCTACATATTTTGTCATAGCCAAATGTAGATTTATTCCTTTTGCATTTAGCTACCTACCAACAGCATATCTACCATTTGTTGCTGTTCCGTATTTTTTTTATCCATGTCTACAATAACATATTCACTTACAATATGTATTTTATAAGGTGCTTACTTTGACTTGTGAGGTATCAGAACTTTGCAAATGTTAAAGAATTGTATGCACTCATATTCAAATATCAGTTCTCACTGACAGATGCATGAGTTTGGTGCATATCAAGCAGAGAAATTTTATAAAAATACATTTTAACCTACACGGAGAAAGACAGTAGTGGGGTGAAGGGAGAAATGTTTAGGGCTTAAAGTATGAGGGATTTTGTACTGGAGCTGAAGGAGAACATGTACTACTGCTCTCAAACATTAAAGCATCCACATATTGTATTCAGATTTGCACTGATCTATATGAATGTATATGTCATTAATTGTAAACATATCTCTTCTGAATTCAATAGAGATTTGATTGCAGATATGAAAACATCCTTGTTTCTCAGTTTCTAATTTTCAGGAAATCCTCTTTTAGGTGATAAGAGCTGCAGAAGAAGCTGCTGCCACCCTGGCCACGTCCATAAGCCCAGACCAGTGCATTAAAGTGCTGTGTCCTATCATCCAGACTGCTGATTATCCCATCAATCTGGCTGCAATCAAAATGCAGACAAAAGTGATCGAGAGAGTACCTAAGGAAACTCTTACTCAACTCTTACCTGAAATTGTGCCAGGCTTAATACAGGTAAGAAGCCACAACAGGAAATCAGTTTAAAACATCAGGAAATATTTCTTCACGGAAAGGGAGGTGGATGCATGGAACGCCCTCCGGGCAGAGGTAGTTAAGATGAGGACTATAATGGAGTTCAAAAGAGTATAGGATAAATACAGAGGATCCCTGGTGGCTAAAGGTTGGAAATGAAGATTTATTTATTTATTTATTTATTTATTTAACACTTTTTTATACCGACCTTCATAGTATTAACCATATCGGATCGGTTTACATAAAACAAGGGTATAACTGAAGCAATAAATAAAAGTAATTAACAAGAGAAGTGCATAAGGTAAAGTTACATTTAACATGGAGTAAAAACTTGGGAAGCTTAAAAGCTGGAAGAGAAGAAAAGGCAGAAGGTAATTAAAAGATGCATAATACAAAAAGTAATTTGGGTTAGAGCATAAGATGCTTTAACCAGTGAGTGCCAGAGTTCTTCGTTAGAACGGTTGGAGGACCTCAATCTTCTACGTCCAAGTGAGGAAAAAAGATGACTAAGGATTGTCTGGGGGATCATCGAAGGCTTGGTGGAATAGCCACGTCTTAAGTTTTTTTCTGAATGTAATGAGACAGGGTTCTAATCGGAGGCTTGAAGGAATGTTGTTCCAAATAGACGGACCTGCTATAGAAAAAGCTCGGTCTTTGGTCGAGGAAAGGCGTGAGGCTTTAGTTGGGGGGTAAATCAAAGTACCTTTAAGATTATCTCTAATTGGTCTGTTGGAGGAATGTAGTTTGAAGGGTATTTCAATGTTGAGTTGGAGTTGGTGATGGATGGATTTATGTATTAGGGTGATTGATTTGTAGAGGATTCTAAAATTTACTGGTAGCCAATGTAGGTTTCTGAGGATGGGTGAGATATGATTTCCACGGCTGGTGTTGGTCAGTAATCTCGCTGCAGCATTTTGAATCATCTGAAGTGGTTTAATGGTCGATTTGGGTAGGCCAAGGAGGGAGGGCACTGCAATAGTCTATCTTGGAAAATAGCAACGCTTGGAGGACTGTCCTGAAATCCTGGAAAAAAAGAAGTGGCTTGAGACGTTTCAGAACGTGGAGTCTGTAAAAGCAGTCTTTGGATGTAATATTGACCATTTTCTTTAGGTTTAGTCTGTTATCCAGAATTACACCTAGGTCTCTCACCTGCTTATGAATGATGTATGCGTTGTGTGGATATGGTATGGGAAAATTTTCTTCATTTCCGGAGATGAGGAGGAGCTCCGTCTTCGAGGAGTTAAAGACCAGATTTAATCTATTGAGGAGGCTGGTGATGGATATAAGGCAGTTGTTCCAGTGGGTGAGTGCTTTTGAAATAGATTCTGTAATAGGTATAAGAATCTGTACATCATCTGCATACAGATAATGAATTAAATTAAGGTCGGTTAGCAATTGGCAAAGGGGGAGGAGGTAAATATTAAAAAGGGTTGGAGAAAGGGATGATCCTTGTGGTACGCCTAGGGTGGATTTTGTTAATGGCGATTCTTTGTTATTGATTTTAACTTTGAAGGATCTATTGTAGAGGAAAGATTTGAACCAGCTATGGGCAGATCCAGAAATACCAATATCTGTTAGGCGATCCAGGAGAATGGAGTGGTTGACGGTGTCAAACGCTGCCGAGATGTCTAACAGGACTAATAAAAAGTCCTGTTAGACATCTCGGCAGCCTTTGTCTAGACCCATTATAATATGATCTGTAAGTGAGATAAGGAGGGTTTCCGTACTGCGTGCTTTGCAGAAGCCATATTGTGAGGGATGAAGGATATTGTGATCTTCTAGGTATTCTGAGAGCTGGGTGTTTACCAGCTTTTCTGTTAGTTTGGCTAGAAATGGCAGATTGGAGATGGGTCTGAAATTGGCAGGTACATTAGGGTCTAGATTGTGTTTCTTGAGAAGGGGTTTGAGTGACGCAATTTTTAGGCTGTCAGGGTAACTCCCATGGGTTAAAAGGCAATTTATGATATTTGTTAAAGGTTCTGCGATCGTGTTTGGAATGAGAAGCAGAAGATTTGATGGTATGTTATCTGCAGGATGGCTAGATGGTTTTTGTCTTTTTAGAAATGATTCAATCTCTTTGGAAGAAATTGATTCGAAGCTTTCGAGTTTGGCTCCCTTGATTGATTGATGATTCTTGTCTGAGGTAAGAGGTAGAGTATTTGGTGGAAGAAGGGCGAGCGTATTCAGGATCTTCTGTTGAAAAAATGAAGCAAGTTCATTAGCCTTAGATAGAGCTTGTTCGTCTGGGATAGACGGAGGAGTTGATTTTGTGATTTGAGTGACGTATGCAAACAGGGCTTGGGCATCATATTGAAAATGATGAATTTTGTTGGCGTAGAATTCCCTTTTTGTTAGTAGAATAGAGGTCCTGTAGTGATGTAGAAAGCCTTTGTACTTAGAAAGGGTAGTTGAATTGGGTGTTTTTCGCCATATATTTTCCCTGTGGCGTAGCTCCTGTTTCATCTGTTTTAGTTTAGGGGTAAACCAGGGTTGATTACCTTTTTTTGTAGGATTGATTGTTTTAGAAATTGTTGGGCACCATTTGTTAGCAACCGTTTCTGTGATCTTGTGCCAGGAAGTTAGGGCTAAGTCAGGATTAGAGAGGTCTAGGTTTGTGAGTTCCTTGGACAGCTGATCACTAAGTATTTCAGATGGGCATGGTTTCCTGAATTGAATAGTAGAAAGGTGATGAGAAGTGTGTGTCTGTTTATCTATAGAAAAGGAGGATTCTATCAAGAAATGGTCTGACCAGTGGATTGGTGTGCAAGTAGGTACTGATGAGCAGGAGAAATTAGAATTGATGAAAATTAAGTCCAGAGTATGTCCTGCTTTATGCGTAGAGCTATTAATGATCTGCGTGAATCCCATAGCACTGAGGGAGGTGAGGAGCGCTTCGCAGTTCAAAGAGCGAGGTGTAACGTCAGTGTGAAGATTGAAATCACCTAAGATCATAGATGGGAGGTCTAAATTGATATGTTTCACAATGGATTCTATGAGTGACGAGGGGTCAGTTTCTAAAACTCCGGGAGGAGCGTAGACTAGTAGAATTTGTAGTTGTTTTGATTTGACTAATCCCAATTCCAGTTTAGAGTCAGTCTTGATAGTATGAGTGGATAGTTTGAGTTCTTTTTTGGAGGCTAGGAGAAGGCCACCTCCTCTTTTTTTGTGTCTGTGGAAGGTGAAGATGTCATATCTATGAATAGGAATTTGATTGATTAGAGCAATATCCGTATTTTTTAGCCAGGTTTCTGTAATTGCACAGATATCTGGATTTGTATCCTGGAGGGTTAACTTGCATTGGGGTAACCTGCATGGAGCGGCAGTTACTACATTAACAATAAAAATAAATAAATTAAAAAGAATAAATAAAGCAAGCTTGCTGGGCAGACTGGATGGACCATTTGGGGCTTTTTCTACCATTATTTACTACGTTAGTATGTTATGAACCTCTAGGCAGATCTCGTATGTCTAGATTTATTTTAATATTAGACCTTAGTTTATTTCTCCAACCTTTTTTGTCTGATTGTTTTTTTCAATTAATTTCTTAATTTATTCACTTTGCATCCTTTTTTCTTTCTGCCACTTCCTTTCTTTCTCCTGCCTTAACACCATTCATTACAACCTTTCTTCTCATCTCAAAGTTGGATTTCCCTCTCAACTGCTTCTTCTCTCCCAGTCTGTCCTCCTCTCCCTCTCCTCCAGTTTCACCATTAACGCCTCACTATGCCTACATGCCTTCTGTGACCATATCATCATCCCATCCACTCCCCCTCCCCAGTATCTGCTCCTTTCATCTCATTCCTCCATTCTTTCTCTTCCATATTCTCACACATCTCCTTCCCTGCCACACTCTTTCTCCCAGGACAAGCAGGATGTAGTCCTCACGTGTGTGTGACGTCACTGGACAGAGCCCTATCACGGAAAACTTTTCTTTCAAAGTTTCTAGACCTTTTGACTAGCACACTGAACATGCCCAGCATGCCATGATCCCTTGAGCCACAGGGGTCTCCCTTCAGTCTCGTTTGTAGCAAAAGGTGCAAGCGAAAAATAAAATAATAAAATGTTTCGTACCCAACTCCGCGGGGTGACGGGTGGGTTTCGTGAGGACTACATCCTGCTGTCCTGGGAGAACACCTGTTACAGCATATGGAGCAGGTGGGGAAAAGATGATCAGAGAGAGAGCAGCATGTGGAGGGTACAGTGTGGGTGCTAGCATCTGTAGGTGAGAGAGTATAGTATTGTTGGTAGGGTTGGATGGTGTGGAAATGTCACACAAGTAAGCAGAGTTACTTACCTGTAACAGGTGTTCTCCTAGGACAGCAGGATATAGTCCTCATGTGTGGGTGACGTCACTGGACGGAGCCCTATCACGGAAAACTTTTCTGTCAAAGTTTCTAGAACTTTTGACTGGCACACTGAGCATGCCCAGCATTTATTTATTTATTTTTTAATTTTATATACCGGAATTCCTGTATACAATACAAAGCATGCCATGATCCCTCGAGCCACAGGGGTCTCCCTTCAGTCTCTCTTTTTCCGCGCTGCAGTTTGCCTCGCGGTTAGGAGCTCTGTGAGAATTCTTACACAAATTTCCTCACGGAAAAATCTTAACAATTTCCTCAGAAAAATATTCCCTCATTGGGGTCTTCCATCAGGAAACCTTTTCCATCGTTCAGTGAGTAAAAAATTACTATCCCGGGTTGGTCCCGCTCCGATTTATTTTCAGTACCAGCAGGCCATCGACTGTTTTTGGGCCTCAACCTCTGCCATTATGGCAACAGGTTTCCGAAAAGTCTGGAATGCCCCCGAACCATGTCGATTACTGACCCACACGATGTCTGTGTGCTGTGCCTTGGCTCATCACACGACGTGTCTACTTGCCCAAGTTGTGCTCAGATGACTCCGAAGGGTAGGCGGGCTCTCCTCGACAAGATGGAAACCCTGTTTAAAATTAAACTCACTCCATCAACGTCCACCCAATCGTCACCGGCAGGAGCATCGAAAAAGTTGGTCATAAAACCTCGCCGGGATCACCAGGGCAGTGGTGACCATCCGTCACCGACTCCGTCAAAGGCATCGACATCATCTACCTCGGCGCTGGTGAAAGAGCGGGTCGAGCACCAAGGGAAGCACAGACGCGAGACTACCCCCGGTGCTGGTTCCGACACCACATCGGCTTCGATGGCTATCGAGCCGCTTGCAAAGAGGACATGGGTAGAGGAGCTGTTAACACCTTCTCCTCCCGAACAACCAAGGCGATCCCCATCGACATTGGTGCCAGGTACTGAGCCCCCACAGGTTCCTGCGGTGGTGCCAGTAATGCTTAGCCTGCCACCCCCTGTAACTGCAATATCTACACCAGCTTTCAGGGAGGAACTGGACGGTTTTATCCGCCAGGCAGTGCTCGATGCTCTCCGAGACCTACAGCCACCGGTACTGGCTCCCATACCGGCACTGACACCGGAGCCATCGATATTTACACTGTTGCTAACCAGACTCGATACACTCATCGGTGCCCTTCCAACGCAACCTGCGCCACCGATGCCAAAGCAACCCGTGTAGCCTCTGAAAGCCCCAATTCCCATTCCCGGCTCTTCAGACGATGAGGACTTAGATTCCAGTCCCATTTCACCGATGCCTGAACCCATGCCTGGTCCATCAGGACTCTTGGGACCGAGAGGCCCACATCTTCCGTCGATGCCTCCGGTGACTCCAAAACCTCCATCGGTGCCACTGCACCATCCATCGAGGCCATTGAAGGATCCATCGGTACCAATACGTCCTTCAGCACCAGCCTTCTCCTTCCTTCAGGGTCTCGACTAGAAACCTTTTCTGACACATGGGAAGATGTGGACACCGATACATCCACGGAGGATATTTTGTCGGAACCATCTCCTCTAGATGAAAGGAGAAAATCTCCACCAGAAGACCTCTCCTTTGCCAATTTTATTAGGGAGATGTCAGAGACAATTCCCTTTGATCTTATTACAGAGGAGGACACAAGGCCCAAAACATTGGAAGTTCTCCAATTTGTTGATGCTCCAAAGGAAGTCGTAGCCATCCCAGTACACGAGTACTAATAGATCTACAGCATCGCCTCTGGGAACATCCTTGTACTGTTCAGCCAGTGAATAAAAGAACAGATGCAACTTATCTGGTACAATATATCGCTGGATTCCAAAAACCACAACTGCTCATCAGTCAGTGGTAGTTGAATCTGCACAAAAGAAATCCAGAAGACTGACTACATTCTTCCACATCTCCTGGCAAGGACCAAAAATTCCTTGACATATTAGGTCGCAAAATGTTTCAAGGTTCTATGCTAGTGTTACGAATAGCTGCATACCAACTGTACATGACACAATACCAAAGGAATCTATGGAAGCAGGTTCAAGTAGTAGCTGACACTCTTCCTCAACAGCAGCAAGATAGTCTCAATGCCGTATTACATACAGGCCTAGAGGCGGGTAAACATGAAGTTCATGCTGCTTATGACTCCTTTGAGACAGCTTCTCGAATGTCAGCAACAGGAATCAGCACCAGGAGGTGGGCCTGGCTAAAGGCTTCTGACTTGAGACCTGAAATCCAAGACAGACTTGCCGATTTACCATGCATCGGTGAAAATCTATTCGGTGACAAGATACAAGACGCAGTGGCTCAATTGAAAGACCACAGTGAGATCCTGCATCAGTTATCAACAGTGACTACCGAGGCCCCTTCTTCTGCGAGAAGATCCACCAGGAGGGACCCTAAAAAAAAACCATTTTATCGCCCACGCAGATATTACTCACCTACATCTCGCTTGCGGACAGCTAGGCCGTCTCAGAGAGGACATCCTCGACAGCCCAAAACATCCAGGTCTCAGCCACCTCCACAAACAGGCCAAGCATCTGGATTTTGAAACCTTTCCAGAGAACAGACCAATGGGTTATATCCATCATAATCCAGGGATATCGTCTAAATTTCCTCACGTTACCCCAGGATTCACTGCCCAATCCACTGGGATACAAAAAGATCATACAACTCTTCTAGAGTCAGAACTGTCCACCCTTCTGGGTGCCAGGGCTGTAAAACTTGTTCTCACAGGACAAGCAGGATGGTAGTCCTCACATATGAGTGACATCACAGGATGGAGCCCAATCATGGAACACTTTTGTCAAAGTTTCTAGAACTTTGACTGGTACCTACTGGGCATGCCCAGCATGGCACTAAATCTGCAGCCAGCAGGGGGGTCCCCCTTCAGTCTTCTTTTTTCCGAGCAGCAGTAGCCACGCGGGTTAAGGAGCTCCACAGAGATTCCTGACAGGAATTTTCCTTCGGAATTACTAAGAACGTTCATACCCCACAGGGGTCCCTCCTTCGAATTTTATACTCCGCGGTACTCCAGTAAGTTTTTACCTGTTTTCAGTCGATTCCCATCGAGTTTGGCCCTTGCGGCCTACTGGCCGTCGACAGTACCGCGGCTACATTTTTCAAATGCCATGGCGTCGGGGTTCCATCGGTGCCCGGACTGTACTCGCACCATGTTCATAACAGATCCACATAAAGTCTGTGTAATGTGTCTCGGGTGCGAGCATGATGTCCTGACTTGCACCAAATGTGCCTTAATGACACCAAAAGGGTCACAAGACCAGAATTGAGAAAATGGAACTTCTCTTCCATTCTCAAACTCCGACGCCGTCTATTGCATCGACGTCGTCTGAACCGGCACTGTCCACTTCGCGCCAGTATCGGCCACCAGCTGGTGACCGTCCGGCGTCGACGACTTCTCGGCCTTCGACTACCTCTACTCCCCCCTCAGGACCGAGGGGATCGTAGAGAAAAATATCGGCATCGACACCGGAAGTCTCGGACCATCGAGGAAGGAAAATATTCGACCTCGCCATCATCCAAGCCGCCATCGAAGAAACCCCGTCCAGAAAAGGCACCGACCCTTTCTGCGACCGGGGCAACGAGGCAACCCTCACCCGGACAGGTATCGGGAACTGCGACTCTGCCTTAACGGTGGTCCCTCCGGCTATGCCTCTGCCTCCTTCTTTCCTTCCGGAGCCAGGGCTGCTTGCTCCAGGTCTCCATGAAGAACTGGACCAGATGGTTCAGGAGGTCATCGATAAGGCAATGCACAGACTCCAAGGTCCCCGGGCGCCGAAATCTTTGGCCTGTATGCAGGCGTGGAGAGTTTTTGAGATTTGGTGTGAAGAGCAGTGTGCTACTCCTTTCCAAGCGTCGGTGGCACACATTTTGTCCTTCTTACAACAAGGATTGGTAAAAACAATTGGCTTTTAACTCTCTCAGGGGCCAATGCAAAAAAAAAAAAAGTTGCTCTGGCCCGCTTTCCTAATGTCCCCCAGGCACCTCTCCTGGGGGCACGATGCAATATTTAAATTAGGGCTTGCACTGTCGAGGAGGCGCTAGGGTCGATTGTGCGCCCCTAGCACCTCCTTGACAGAATGCCCCTGAGAGAGGTCCGCTGTGGGCAGCTGTCCACCGGTTAAGAAAACGGACGCTGAATTTATCAGCCTCTGTTTTCCTAACTAGCATGCATGCACAGGTTAGGAAAATGGACGCTGATAAATTCAGCGTCCATTCTCCCAACCTGACTACCAGCACCTAAGGAGTGTATAAATCAATATTAAAGTGTCGGGCACTTAATGTTAATTTATTCACTCCTTCACTTATTGTCGATTGGTCCCTTCACCGTCACATGTCAGTGGAAGGACCAATCCCCTTTCAGAAGGCTGTCCTGAAAGGGGATTGGTCCTTTCACTGTCAATGCATAAGGGGATTAGTTAACGCCTATACAACCCACGTCCAACTGTGTGTTATAGAGTGCCTCGGCTGAGCGCACTGTGTTGAATCGGCCCCCTCAGAGTTCAAGTGGCGGCTAAAGTTTGTCTTAGATGCAGGGTGCATTTCTAGCTGCACATCTCGATGTGGTGCATTTTTTCCTGAGGTTGAAACATTTGCTGCCTCTGGTACGGAAGTTGTGATTCCTCTGGAATCTTGATTTGGTTCTCAGAGGGTCGTGTGCGGCTCCATTTGAACCAATTAGAAGGGTGACTTTGAAGGATCTTTCCCTAAAGTTGTCTTTCTGGTAGCAATTTGTTCTGCTAGAAGAATTTCGGAAGTATGAGCTCTGTCATGTATGGATCCTTTTAAAAAGATAACAGAGACAGGAGTCTCGTTGCGTACAGTTCCTTCTTTACTGCCAGAGGCGGTGTCATTTGAATCAATTGATGGAGCTATCAGCTTTTCCAAACCTGGACGCATTGGTACCTCATAAGAAGCTTTAGGCAGTCCGATCATCTTTTTGTGCTTTGGAGTGGCACAAAGAAGGGTCAGATGGCTTTGAAGGCCACCATTACGCAGTGATTGAGAGGTGATAAGTTTGGTGTACATATGTCAGGGCCACGTGATTCCTGTCGGCTTGAGGCCTCATTCTTCTCAGTCGCAAGCAGAATCCTGGGCCAAATGTCAGGTGTCACCACAAGAGATTTGTAGGGCAGCTGCGTGGAAATCGTTGCACGCTTTAGCCAGACATTTCCATTTGGATGTCCGCACTCCAGATACCAAGGGCTTTGGTGATAGTCTACTTCGAGCAGTCGTAGTCCCACCCTGTTTAGGGAAGCTTTGGTACATCCCAGGAGTCTGGACTGATCTGGTTACGTACAGGGAAAGGAAAATTGGTTCCTATCTGCTAATGTTTGTACCTGTAGTACCACAGATCAGTCCAGAGTCCCGCCCAGTTTGGGGTGAGAAATTTGGAGAGTCCGCTCGATCTGTTATTGTAAATACTCTGAAGGTTGGCACAGGTTGTCCTTTTGGTTTCCTTTTGATCTAACGGTTGGACAAGATCGTTTCCATTAAGGGGTTTTTCCACATCTTGCTGCTCGTTCGTGAGAGACATGTTAAGTGTAGGCATATTGGTTTAGGTACAGTAGCATCTTGGTTTGGGTACACGTCAATACTGGTGGACTTCAGTTGGCACACCAGGTTAAATGCCAGTGTCAACAAAACTTTCTCTATCTCCATCTGCTGGAAGCGAGGCAAAACCCACTGATCTATGGTACTACAGGAATGAAAATTAGCAGGTAAGAACCAATTTTCCTGTATTCTCTGCCTCCAACTGATAAAAGAACTACTAATTGAGCAGCAGTATTATATATCTTATTGGTCTGGCTTATGATTTGAAATGGAAGGAAATGGGAAAAAAAACATTTTTTTTCTGAAACATTTTATTTTTACAGATTAGGGAGCCTATATATCTATGTATATAGATATATAAAGGAAAAGAGGAAGTGTATTCTCTTTGAAACTTTTAAATCTTCATTACTTTTCATTTCTCAGTGGTAAGAGGAACACTGGAAGGTAAGGCTAAAGGGCATTCAACCAGAGAGTTTCAAGCTGCTTAAAATAATTTTAGCCTTCATCTTATTTATTTATTTATTTAGATTTTTTTATATACCGGCATTCATGAACAGGTCACATCATGCCGGTTTACATAGAAACAAGGGGTGCATCGAACAGTAGAACTATAACAAGTGCAAGGGGAGCAGTTACAAAAAACCTGGGGTAGCATAACTGGGAGAGGGAGTAGGAAGAACAGAAGGGGTAAGAAAGAACTGTATAGGGTTAAGATAAATAACTTAATAGTAATTTACAGTGTCAGATGGAAACAATGTTAAAGGAGAATGTCGGTGGTTATGGGTTGTCTGGGAAGGTTTGTTTGAAGAGCCAGGTCTTCAATCTTTTGCGGAAAGTTGGTAGGCAAGGTTCTAGGCGCAGATTCGTGGGGATGGAGTTCCAAAGTGAGGGTCCAGCTGTTGAGAAAGCCCGATCTCTTGCTGTAGTGTGCCGGGTGGATTTTGAATTCGGTACCTGGAGGGATCCTCGGTGGACTTCTCTGATTGGTCTTTGAGAGATGTAGGGGTTGAGCGGATATTGAAGGTCTAGGGATGTAAGGTGATGGATTGACTTGTAAATGATGGTGATAGATTTGTAGATGATTCTGGCGTGGATGGGGAGCCAATGAAGGTTTTTTAAGATGGGAGAGATGTGGTCTCTTCTTTTGGAATTTGTGAGGATTCTTGCTGCTGTATTTTGTACCATCTGTAGAGGTTTGGTGTATGAGGATGGAAGGCCCAGAAGAATGGCATTGCAA
Source organism: Rhinatrema bivittatum (assembly GCF_901001135.1). Taxonomy (NCBI): domain Eukaryota; kingdom Metazoa; phylum Chordata; class Amphibia; order Gymnophiona; family Rhinatrematidae; genus Rhinatrema; species Rhinatrema bivittatum. The sequence continues at coordinate 294,433,497 of NC_042616.1, forward strand.
TAATCTAATTTTGCGAAGATTATTGCCTGAAGTATGGTTCTGAAGTCTTGAAGGTGGAAGAGAGGCTTAACTCTTTTCAACACTTGTAGTTTATAAAAGCAGTCCTTGGTGGTGCAGTTTATAAAAGCTTTCAGGTTCAAATTGTTGTCAATTATGGCTCCTAGGTCTCTGACTTGAGAAGATAGGGGGATGTTTGATGTGTAAGTAGAGTGCTTGTTGTTTTCGGGAGTAATGAGTATAAGTTCGGTTTTGGAGGTGTTTAGTATGAGATTCAGGCTGGCGAGAAGGTCATTGATTTTTGATTGGCAAGATTCCCAGTATTCGAGTGTTTTGACTAGTGATTCTTTAAGGGGAATCACTATCTGAACATCATCTGCATAGATAAGGTGTTTGAGATTGAGGTCCTTTAGAAGGTGGCACAGTGGGCGTAAGTAAATATTGAACAATGTAGGTGATAAGGAGGATCCCTGAGGGACTCCTATGGGGGCATCTTAGAGTTCAAAGGTCCATTTTAAGCCCTCCATAGGCCAGTATTTTATCAATGTTATGCTCCCTGCAGCAGCAATAGATCAGCCATAGCAGACAGAACAGCCTGCACTGCTTTAAATCCTGGTGAATAAATTGTGTATAAAAATAAGGTATTTAAGGCCTTGAAGAAGCTCTTTGGTAATAAAAAGAACAGTAATATGCTTACCCTGCATAATTAGAATCAACAGTTTCATCCGTTTATAGAATGGAGGCCTTTTGAAAACAGCTCATGCACAGCACTTTACAACCACATAGAAGCAAAACTCACGTCCCATCTGTGTTTGAAACTAGAACTTTATATAAAATCGAATGTCTTATAAGATAGCATCCTATTTACTAGTTTTTGCTCAAAGAAGTTTTCCTTAATTAGCTTTCAGTGCTTTGTAAGCAGGATGAAGGATTAGATGCTTTAGCTCCTGCAATAAAGAATTCTTAGGCACATTTACCATGGTATCTATGTAACCGAGGAGGTTTAAAGTCTCAAATGAGAAATTTTAAAAAAAAAGAAAGAAAAACCCCGCTATTTATGCCATAGATTTTTTTACTGCAGACATTGAAAAGGAATATGACAACAGTTTTGTGTCCCTGCTAGAAACGTAAAATTTTTTTGAGAGGAAAGGGATTTTTTAATGTAATAAAGTGTTTACGACATTCTTCTTTAAGACTGGCAGAATATAAATTAGTAAAGAACCCTGACTGTGGGTATAAAAAGTATACATAGGTTACAGCAGCTTTTTCCATTACATCAGGAATTATTGATTATTGTTTCATCTAAAGGTCACTTGCCAGAAACGTGTTTCAGACGAGATATATCTCTAAGCTTTCTAGATCATTTATTATAAAAGCTTTCTAGATCATTTATCATAAAAGCCACTGTTCATTATTATGATGGCCCCTTTGAGAGAAAGTACATATCTATCTTGAGGTTTGGATGAGGGAGTAAATTATTAAAGTATGATTTCTCTCTAACTGTTTAGCAAAGCAAGTAGCAACCTTTTTGAGCTATGTCTTAAAAGCACTTCTTCAAAACTAGAAAAAAAAAAAAAAATTAACTGAGGGGACCTGATCCAGCCGAAAACAGTAGCTACTTGCCTATCAGATGACCTTATAAGGGTTGCTTCGGTTTTAATAGCTTTTTGGGGAAGAGCTAGAAGTCTTTTATGGCTATGACACTGGCTGTTAGTCTAAAGCAATACTTTTAAAATTGCCTTTCAGAGGAAGGCTAATTTTTTGAAGAACTAAAATTAAAAAAAAAAAAATAGTTCATTCTAGGACCAATTTTTGCTTTTACAGAGTTCATGGTCAATACCGTGATTCTAGAAGTTACAGTCTAAGTATTAATTATACTTCTCAGCCCTTAAGATACAAAAGTCAAAAGATGATTTTTCAAAAACATAGGAAAATGAACTCCAGGAACATCTAGGTCATCCAGTATATTTCTCAAATCCTCTTTTTATGGAAGCTAACAGGCAGTCACCCTTAAGGTTACAAAGATTGATTCCATATAACCACATACCACCTGTGCCTGAATGTAGTGCCGAAAGGTGGAATATAAATCAAATAATTAAAGTAAACAATGGACTTGTGGGTCCTGGATTTCTTACAATATAGATATACCCTAGAGCTAGCCTCTCTATTATAAAAGAGTTACAGGGTATTTCAAAGGGGCATGGGATAAACACTATGGATCCATAAAGTCTAGAGGAAGGGAATGAAGAGAAGTGCCATGGGGATGGCTTGCTGGAATGCTGGTTACTACCTGGTGATTACCACCCTTACTCAATAAGCCTTCACACTGTTAATGCAACTCCAACATTGCTCTCTGCTTCAACGGCAAGGGGAAATGTGGAAAAGAGGATTTGCATCCAGACAACCAACAAGGACTGAACTACACAGTCTGGTTATTCAAATAAGTGTGGGGGTAGCTTGCTTATTGAGGTGATTACTACCTTAAACTAATTAAGCCTGATACTTCACTTTGAATGCATATACAATGTTGCTCTCTGCTTCAATGGCAGGGGGAAATGTGGAAAAGAGGATTTACATTCAGACAACATCCAACAAAGCATTGATCTGTGCAGTCTAGGTAAACAAGCATCGGGGTAACTTGCTTCATGCGGCGGTTACTACCCTTAACCATTAAGCCTTATGCTTCACCTTTGATGCAACTCCAGCATTACTCTCTGAATCAACGGCAGGGGGTGGCAGGAAATTCGAATTAAACAGTTACCAACAAGGGCCTTCAATTTGGTGGTCAGTGAAACAGATAAATATGGGAAAATAAGTGTGGGAGCTTGCTGGGCAGACTGGATGGGCCATTTGGTCGTTTTCTGCCGTCATTTCTATGTTTCCATGTTTCAGTAAAAACTGAAGAAAATAAATCATTTAATCTTTCCGCGATGGCCTTTTCTTCTGTAAGTACCCCTTTAACCCCTTGATCATCCAGCAGTCCAGCCAACTCCCTTGCAGGCTTTCTGCTCGGATATATTTTTAAAAGTTTTTGCCTCTATGGCCAACTTCTTTTCAAATTTTCTCTTAGCCTTTCTTATCAATGTCTTCCATTTAACTTGCCAATGCTTATGCTTTATCCTTTTATCTTCTGAAGGATCCTTCTTCCAATTTTTGAATAAAGATCTTTTGGCTAAAATAACCTCTTTGACCTCACCTTTTAACCATGCTGGTAATCATTTAGCCTTCCTTTCACCTTTCTTTTAATGCATGGAATACATCTCGTCTTTGCTTCTAGGATAGTATTTTTTAAACAATGTCCATGCCTGTTGCATACTTTTTACCTTTGTAGCTGTTGCTTTCAGTTTTTTTCTAACTATTTTTCTCATTTTATTAAAGTTTCCCTTTTGAAAGTTTAGTGCTAGAGCCATGGATTTACATACTGTGTCCCCTCCTGTCATTAATTCAAATGTGATCATATTATGATCACTGTTGCCAAGCGGCCCCACTACTGTTACCTCTCTCACCAAATCTTGTGCTTCACTGAGGATTAGATCTAAAATTGCTCCCCCTCTCATTGGTTCCATTGTCAGAAATGAGAATAGAGCAACTAGTTTATCACTTGTTTCTGCATCTGAAGAGTAAAGTGAAGAGATTTCTATGTAATAATTCTACCACAGAGGCATATATAATCAAACAAAGTAGAACTCCTGCAATAGTTTACTGGTAGGCGTATATACATTTATATAGACAAATAATTAAACCTACAGTCAGGGGATATCCAGTGTCGCAAAACTTCTTGCACGTCGTATTGACGAAGGATAGAATTTACAAGCTGATTTCCAAAGCCAGAATCTTCTCTATACAAGTGAGCAGGAGCTCCTTTAGGAAGTTTAACAGTCTTAATCCCAATTAGTAAAATACAAAAATGATGCGGTTATTCTTGCGGAAGCAAGGCATGAGGCATCAAGGGAATAGTTACACTGTTACAGACTTTACCAAAGGGAAGCTTGAAGTATGTTTCCCCCTCCATGGCGCCTTGAGAGGATCTATTTTAACATTAAAAAAAGAAAGCCCTAAGCAGGTACTAGTGGCACCAGTTTGGCTCAGGTGTCCTTATTATGAACATTTATTTATTTGGGCATTTTATATACCATCGTTCCAAAAGAAGATCACAACAGTTTACAAAAAATAACAATATTCATATTCAAGGTCAGTATTCATAATCTAGGTCTTTACAACAACAGATACATGTTCTAGGTCAACACAACATTAGATACAAGTGTAGTGAAGGCTGAGAAGATGTGGACCCTTAGCCCGAAGAGGGGTTGGTACCACCTGAGGAGACGACTCCCCCAGGTTCCCCCGTTGGGAGGCGAGGCTGAACTGAAGCAAGGGCCAACTGGATCTTTGCCACTGGGAAGCCCGCGGTCCCCCTGGGTGGAGCCCGTAGGGACCCGGGCTGCTTGGACTTAGGTGAGCCCTTGAGAAGATGTAAGATTCGTCGAAGTCTGGTCCAGGGTCTGAAGCCAGAGAGTCACCAGTCCGAGGTCAGAAGCCAGAGAGTCGCCAATCGCCAGTCTAAGGTCAGAAGCCAGAGAGTCGCCCAAAAGCAGGAACAAGAGTACTGGAGGCACAGACAAACATACAAAAGTAAGCAGACTCGTTGCTAAGTCAGAGAACAGGAAGAGGAAGCCTCCTTAAGTATTTCTGTAATCCTGACATCATTTGGTGCAGCTGGAGCTGATTAGGTGACGAGGGCCCTTTAAATGTATGCTGGGGGCGCGGCCGTGCGTATAAGAAGGCAGCCCGAAGACGAACCATGAAGTGCTGCGGTGCGGCCCAACGCCGTGAAGAGGAGGTCGGAGGACGCTCCCTCTGTCGCAGAACGCGGCAGGGGCTCAGCAGGAGGGACTGCCCGGAGAGAGGAGAACAGGAGCCCACAATGGGAACGTCTCCCCTCCGTTGCTGGGGTGCCAGAGGCAGTCCCGATACCTCAGAGGGAGGTAGGAGGGGCCAGCCGCAGGCAGCCACGGCTGGGAGTTATAACAACAAGTTAATTAGAGGTCAGGACAGTATTTTGTAATATGGAAGTTCCACTTCAATGATCTTCACAGATTAGTCAATAAGTTGTTGTAATCAGGGCCGGTGCAAGGGTATTAGGCACCCTAGGCAAACCTTACAGCCTGGCGCCCCCACCTCCCCATACACAATAACAACAGATTTTATATGAAAAATAACATTCTGAGGTAAAAATAATATAATATACATGTTGTGATAGTTACATGCACTGTTGTGATGCCAAGAAGAAAACTTTGCAACTTGGAATTCATATGACATCACACCTATTGTAACGTTTCGTGTCGGCATGGTCCTCTTGTATCAACACAGTACTATTTGCCAACACTCAAACAGTAGCAACCCTACCTATGAAAAGGACTACCACAAATATTACACCAGAATCTAAAATATCAATACACCTCCTATCAGGAAAACAGAACAGGCCAAGCTACTACATATCCTTACAGAGAAACCACATGCTAAAAAAATGCTTCACCTCAGTCTCGCATGCAGAACACAAACCCTCAAGACCGAATACAGAATAAAGCCACAAAAAGTATAAATAGAAATGTGCAGACAAAAACTGAACTGTAAAACGCATCACGCCAGACTCTATACAATGCAACAATGGAAAAACAAACATTTCACCATTCCTCGTGAAACAAATCAATAAAATCAAGATATATAAATCATTAATCATCATTATAAAATCATACAAATAAAATAATATCAAAACAGCTGATGAATAGAATATCCAATAAATAGACTAATGCAAATTTTGAAAGCTTTCCCAAACACCAAAAAAATATTTCAAAACAGCAAACACTTAAACACTACCCTATAATTAAAAATAAGGATAAAAAATCTCCCACACTCATACCTGGGAACTTTTGATTTTCAGTCTGAGCTTGTCATGGATTAATGGGAGGAGGCAGTGGCTGTGATACAAAGACTTTCTCCTCTCTCTCACATACACATGCTCCAACACAAACATATACTCCCTTATTTCACACATATTCATACACACACTCACTCTCCCCCACATGCTTTCACATACACATACACTTGCTCTCTCTCCTCCATATGCTCTCACATACAAATACACTTGCTCTCTCTCCCCTACATGCACACACACACACATTCTCCCCCCATGCTTTCTCACACACAAATGCTCTCTCTCCCCCACACACTCACTCTTCCTCATATGCTTTCTCTCACAAACACATACTCTTTTTTTCCCCCCCCACATGCTCTCTCTCCCCATATGCTCTCATATGCATATGCACTCACACATGCTCACACACGTGTACTCTTTTCTTTTTACTCTCCCTCCTAGGTGTAGGCAGCAGCAACAGCTTGGACTTCCACAGCATCAGGAGGCCTCCACTGTCTTCCTCATTCAGCAGATATGCTGCTTCTCTTCTGCAGCGCATCCAGCTAATCCTTCCTCTCTCTAGCCGCGTGGCCCGGCCGATCGCCGACTCTCTCCAGCCGCGCGGCCCGGGTGATGCTGCAATTGACCCTCTCAGTCTTTTCTTCTGGCCACTCCTTCCAGCTACGATGATTGGGCATTCTTCTTCCTGCCCACGTTGGGCCCACAACACATTTTCTCTTCCAGTTCTCGAGGGCTAGAAGAAGGAGGTCCTGCAGCTTCCACCTGTGTCGGGAATCGGGTCAAAGTTTTTTTTCACAATTCTGAGCAGGTCCGATGGAAAGCAGTAGGTGGCTGCTGGGTCGCCCCCAAACCTGTGGCATCCTAGGCGATCGCCTAGTTTGCCTAGTGCTTCCACCGGCCCTGGTTGTAAAACACTTTACATAGCTCATTATTTTTGCTAATTCTACTGACATTGTCTCTGATTTTTGATAGTGAAGTTATCTTCATATTGATAATGTAAATAAATCATATGCAGTTTTGAAGAGCCAGGTCTTTAGTTCACATTTGAAACACTTTCTTTCTGTTATCAGGCATAATGTCTCTGGTAGTGAATTCCACAACTTGGGACCCGCTATAGAAAACATTCAGGGGTAGATTTTATAAATTTACGCACGCGCATACTTTTGTTCGTGCACCAGGCGCGAACAAAAGTACGCTGGATTTTTATAAGATACGCGCGTAGCTGCACTTATCTTATAAAATCGGGGGTCAGCGCGCGTAAGGGGGTGCACATTTGTGCAACCTGCGCGCGCCAAGCCCGGCGCACGCTGCCTGCTCCCTCCGAGGCCGCTCCGATTTCGGAACGGCCTCGGAGGGAACTTTCCTTCCGCCTCCCCTCACCTTCCCCTCCCTTCCCCTACCTAACCCCCCCCCCGGCCCTATCTAAACCCCCCCCCCCCCTACCTTTGTTGGCAGATTTACGCCTGCCGAAAGCAGGTGTAAATCTGCACGCGCCAGCGGGCTGCTGGCGCACCATCACCCGACCCGGGAACTGATCCGGAGGCCTCGACCACGCCCCTGGTCCCGCCCTGAACTGCCCCTGACCCCCGGACATGCCCCCAGACATGCCCCCTCCCGCCCCTTTTACGAAGTCCCGGGACTTACACGCGTCCCGGGGCTATGCGCGCGCCGGCAGCCTATGCAAAATAGGCGCGCCGGCGCAGGGCTTTTAAAATCCGGCCCTCAGTCATTTGTTTGTATTAGATGTGTAGCCGCATTGTAAGCACAGTTAATAGTCCGTTGTTTTGCAATCTTAATGTTTGCTGTGGTGTGTATGGTTGAAGTGTCCCTCCTACTAAGTAGGGGTTTGTGTCATTGATGATGATAAAAATTATTAATACTTTATAATGAATTCTTGATTGTACTGGAAGCCAGTGCAAAGCAATCAGCGAGGGGGTGATGTGTTCACATTTTCTTACCTCTAATAAAAGTCGTGCTGAGGCATTTTAATAGTCCTGAAGGTAGGCCTAGTAGAAAGGAGTTACAGTTTATTTATTTATTTTTTTAATTTTTTTATATACCGACATTCGGTCTGAGATATCACATCGGTTTACATTCAGGTACTGTAGGTATTTATCTATGTTTGAAAAGATTAGTGTTTGTAAAACAGTACAGAAGTCTTGTAAGGTTAATAAAGGTTTCAACTGATGCAATATTCTCAGCTTGGAGTATCCTGATTTAATTTGCTTATGTGCTTTTTCATTGTCAAGTTCTCATCGATCTGTATGCCTTAGTCCCGTACTTGATCTGAGGGTATAATGTTAAAAGTACCCATGTCTAGAGGTGGCGGTTTGACATCTAATAGAACTGAGGTTTGATCAACTTCTAAAATGTCTAGAAGCCAGAGATCTTCTAATCCAAGGCACAATATCATTAAAAGACCAATTTTATCTTATAACATGACTCTGGAAAGTTTGTTTTGTTAATAAGGCTTTTTGTCCTTCTTGCTATTGTCCCTGTTATAAGCAAAGTATTAAAATATAATATTTCCTTAGCATATATTTGTTTTGCATTCCTTTGGATCATTTTGAAAAGCTTGATTTAACTCTCCTAGTCATGCAGATATTTTTGCAATTTTAGCTTCTCTACAAAATTAGACTAGATAAAAAAAAAAGGTTTAAGCACACAGTTAAATTGAATGCATGTGTCAGTAATTTTATGTCACAAAGGCAAAGTCAAGGAAATCTCTGTTACTTGATAGGAGTTAGACTCTAAGCACATCCTAAAGAGTGGGGTATCCACTGTGGATGCTAAATTTGTTCATGAATACTCCAGTAATATTGCCTTTCTATCCTATTAAAAGGACAATAATTAAAGTTCTTATCTTAAGAACAGATACTCTAGTCTCAAAAACATTAGCAAGAAGTTTCTAAATGGATTTGTCAATACATATTCAGTTAATCCAGCTCAATCTATTTAACCAAATGTAATCTCACCTTTTACTTACAAGTAATACAAATCTTACTGAGATATTTAGAGGTCTCACATTTTTTTTCTAGAATCTTAGATTATTCATTTATTTTGGTGGAGTATAAAAATTTAGGCAACAACCAAACTAACTATAGCAAGTTGGACAAAGGAGTAGATAAGAACAGCACGTATGTTAAAAGGAAATTAGAGACCATTCAGCTAGAGATCAGGCATCCTCTTGGACATAAGAAGGAGCTTTATATTAGGCAAAGATTTATAAAGTGGCCCACATGGTTCATATTATATTTATGATCAAAACATTATAGATGGGATGTTTTCATGAAAAAAGAATACTACTTATAAAACAAGTGCTCTATATGCAAGTTTATTATACTCCCACCCAGAATACCACGCCGTTAGCTCAATCAAAAACGCCGCGGCTTTCAATTGAGCTAACGGCATGGTATCCATGTAAGAAAAGTGACTGGTACCAGCAGAAACGCTCTTGTATTAGATGTATAAATGGAGGAGGTTTCCGTGGATGAGAATCGGGCGACTTGAGGAGTTCGATATAGTAACATTCCTAATAATCAAACAGTGGAAACAATTTAAGTAATAATAGCTCCCAAGGAATTTGAAGGAACCTGTCCTTAAGAACCCACTGATTGATGAATGAAGATTGACAGTCTTAATATTAAAAGTTGAAGAAATATTAGCAATTTTGGAGTGGGAAGAATCGCACCATGGAATTCTTCAGATGGAAAATATTATTGTTATTAGAGTTGTAAATTGATTGCTGTAGAAAATCCCCTGAGGAAGCCTGATACAGGCGAAACAAAGAGGATCCTGTTTTGTTGGGTTTGGATTTTCATGATGATAATTTTAGTGTGTATGGTATGAGTGACTGTGTGAATGATGGAATATGGGGTATTAAATAGATATCTTTTGTATGGATTTTAAGTGTTGTGAAGAATTAATTTTGTAAGAATAATTTGATCTTTGTAAAATTTTGTAATAATAAATATACTAGCGTGAAATAAATTATATATTATTGCTTACTATGAAATGTTTAGTCTGAAGTGTTTTCTTAGGTTTTTGGGATTAATTGTTTTAGGAAACAATTAATATATACCACATGTTTTTCTATGACATGGCTGTTAATTTCTCATTATGTCTTCTGTCTTTCCAGGGTTATGATAATTCAGAAAGTAGTGTTCGTAAAGCCTGTGTCTTCTGCCTGGTAGCCATCTATGCAGTCATTGGTGATGATCTGAAACCACATCTCAGTCAACTCACTGGTAGTAAAGTAAGTGTATATTTCTGTATGTAGAGCTACTATGTGATAGATCTAACATTTTAAAATTTGTTGCACAGCTGAGAAGCTGCGTTCTAGTAGCCATATTGATCTAGAGAATTCTTTGTAGGTTGTAATAACTTTTATTAGAAAAAATATGAAAAGCAAATTACTGTACATTTTTGGACAAGTAATATACAATCTAAAGCAAATTCCAAAAATATTCATATAACCACCAGAGAAATTTATCTAAACAAAATTAATACAATTATAATAAATGAAAAATAGGAAGAGAAAAAGTATTTTCATATGCCCAATCTAGTCATAATAGATGATAAAAGGCCATACTGATAAATCATGATATACCAGAAGAACACTCCAAAAATCTTAATTCAGTTCAATGAAAATCAATTACTACAAAAAAAAAAAGTCCAAAACAGTCAACAGACCTCAATTAATCCAAAACACTTACCTTGAAATATTCAGGGTCAACCGTGGTCCTATTAATCAAGCCAGTGGTGATCCAGAAACTTTGTCTTCATCATGGACCATGTTTCGCCCTAATGGGCTTTCTCAAGAAGTATTTGGTCAAGACTACCAGGCAAGGGGAGTCACGTGATGCTGCTGTAGCAGCAGGGAGCGCACGAGCTTAGTTCCTGCGGTGTTACATATACTTGTACCTTCTGAAGGTGTTTTTCACTCCTAAAATGTCCAAAACGCTCACTAAGAACGGCGACAGTGCTTCCTTACCTGCTTTGTGGTCAGATCAAACCACAAAAGTGAAGAAATCTGTCAGTAAGAACTCTGCCAAAATATCTGGCTCTGAAGAAAAGATGGCAACTGAGTAATCTGAGCTCTCTCACTCACAGCTTCCAGAAGAAATATCTGCAATGAAAGAAGTGCTGCAAACATTATCAGCACACATACATACCAACTTGTATCCCCATCTTGAAATTATTGTAAACAAAGTTGTACAGCTTGTCTTTACAGCTAATGAAGCTAATACTTGTATCAACAATGTGGAACAGAGAGTAGATGAGATGAGCATTTCGACAGTGGCTACGCATAAAATGGAAAACTAGAAAGAATTGTCAAAAACTTGGCAGCTAAAGATGACGAATTGAAGAATAGGAGCTGCTGAAACAATTTAAGGGGGTCATTTTCTATTGCTTATCGCATGCGAAAAGTCCCTTTTCGCGTGCGATAGCTTGCCGGGGCCGGAATCGGGGCGGACTCAGTGATGTCTTCACTGGCGGCAGTAAGGTAAGACACGTTATCGTTGCCAGTAGCACGCCGAATAACCACACCTTTTATGGTGTAGCTATTCGGTGCGAAAGCCGGCAGCCAGCACACCACAGTGGTGCGAAGGCTGCGGGCTTTCGCAGGCCCGACCCCCATTTTCGTTGGATTCACCATTCTGCGATAGAATGGTGAATCCAGGTCTAAGTTTGATAGAGCTGCCTGAAAAGGTGGAGGGCCCTGATTCAGCGTGCTTTTTTTCTACCTGGCTGCCTAAATTGCTTCAGTTCACCCCAGTCAGGAAGAGCTTCATTGTTGACAGGGCTCACAGAGCACTGGGTCCAGCTTTGAAGGAGGGTAAGCAGTTATTCTCTGGTTACGCTTTTTCAAGGATAAAGTCAAAATTATGGCAGTGGCTCTAAAGGCTAGGGCCTTTTATTATCAAGGCGCCAGTGTGTTCTCAGGACTTTCCATAGATCTGCAGACTCAAAGACAATTGTATGTGGAAGTAAAGGCCCAGCTGCAAAAATGAGGGCTTTCATATGCACTTCTATACCCTACTAAACTGAAGGTTTTCAGTAGTGGCAAACCATGGGTGTTTGAGACAGTTCAGGATGTGGAGGAATTCCTTAAGCGGGATGGCGAATCTGAGGGGGATTCCAATGACTTGAGGCCTTGCCACATTTACTTTGAAAGGCCCATCATGAAGTAAATGTCAGGGGACTGCGGGAACAAAGCGGGAAATATTGTGTTATAAAACACTGAGTTTTAATTTCTCTCTCTGTTTTTTTTAATTTGTTCTTTATCTATGACATGACCCCAAGGAAATTTTAATCAACTGGACAGTGCTTTGTTTTATTTATTTACTAAATTCATAAACTGCCTATCTACAAGTTAGAGATATTGTCTCTGGGGATCACATGTTTTCCTCTTATGGGTACAATATGATTGCCTTCTGTAGTTCTTTTTTCTGGACTCTTTGCTGTCATGCTCTTTTCTCATCGATTTGTATTCCCTTCTCTACAAACTTCATCTTCCAGAAGGCATTGTATCTCATGACTTTCTTAGTCATCATCACGCCCGTCACCAACACATGAGCTCTGGGAGACAATTATTGGAGGTTGCCAGTGGCGGCATTATTCAAATCATTATTGCAGGGTTAAGGCATTTGCTATTTGATCGAGATTTTCTGATTGTAACTCGTGCGATCATTTTTCCTCATTTAGATTATTGTAACAGTTTGTTTATTGGTCTTCCTAAAACGACTTTACATTCGCGACAATTACTGCTTAACTCGGCTGCGCGTCTAGTATCCCATTCGAAGCGTTGTGAGCATATTTCTCCAGTCCTGTATAATCTGAATTGGCTACCAATAACTGAACGCATCACTTATAAAACAGTTATGATTGTTTTTAAGTTGTTAACTTCAGATCTCTCTTACTGGCTAAATGCTCTTCTACGCATTTATAAACCATTAAGATGTCTACGTTCCTCTCAATTGAATTTACTAGAAGTTCCTTCTGTTCAACATGCTCATTTATATAGTACTCGTGAGACCTCTTTTTCCATTGCTGCGCCAACACAATGGAATCTTATTCCATTTGAGCTCAGGTCTTTGGATGATGCAAAAAAGTTCAGACAGTTATTGAAAGAGCACCTTATCCATCATGCATACAACATATTCTAGATTGCTGCTAGCAGAATAAATACCTCTACAGATGTGAGAAGCCTGTTACATATTGTGGGTGATTGATTATTTCCTTTGTCTATATGAGACTGGTTATTTTTGTCTATGTGAAATATATGTAACTTGTGTGGTATTGTATTTATTATTTTATGTTTTATTATGTATGTTAATGCTGTAAATCGCCTAGGCTTCTCTGTGGTAGGCGATCAATAAATTTTAATACATGAAATGAAATGAAAATTAGCAGAATGGCAACAGCAGATCAGCGCTTCATTCAAGTATCCAATTTTGCTGGCCCTTTAGGGTGGTTGCAGACACAAGTCTGCAGCAAACGTCTGGCGAGAGCCAAGCAGTGCTTTTAAGAAACAGTATTTTGTTTCCATTTGTTTTTCACAGTTGGGGTTTATGTACTTTGTTTATCATTATTTTCCTAGTTATCTGTATCTTTCTTTTTTGCACTCTAGTTTCTTGGAAAAAGAGGTCCATCCGCTAGGGATTGCTTTATTGGACAAACATAGCTGTTTGGGAACATTTGATAATTGGTGCAACAGGGCTTCCTGTGGCTTTCTTTATCCCATTATTGTTTGGTGGAGGCAGTGCTGAGGGGGGAGCTCCTGTTTTATTTGGGCAAGTGAAACTTACAATTTTACCCTGAATGATGTCCTTCTCTTTAATAGAGCCCTTTGTTTTCTTTTTTTGCATCTATTCAGGGAGGGAAGATTATGAAGGAATGTTTCAGGGTTGGGTGGGAGGAAGTTTTTGTTAGAGTATTTGGGGTTAGGAGGCTGATTTCTATGTGCTGTCTGGTGTTTCTTTTATCGCTTTTATTTTTGTCTTTTTATTTCATATGTTTATCTGTCTTTATGGGGTTTTCTTTTAAATTGTTTTACTATATGGTGGGGGAAGAGTTGGGAGAGTCAAGTGGTTTGGGGGAAGTGGGAAGGGCTGTTCATTTAGATGGTTGGGGGTGGGGCAATTGTTTGGGGGTTTTTTGGGGTTTTTTCAGTTTTGAGTATAGTTAGAGAGTCCCAAATTATCTCCCACCCCCTTTTCCCTATGTGTCTGGAGGCAACTGGGGAAATATGCAGTGCACAGTGTGATTTGTACTTCATTTTTATAGTGCAGCTTCTCTTATGGTAGAGCCTTCTACTTTGTTTACAGAGGAGATATTCCTATTACTATCATTCAGTGCTTGTTGGCGGGGTTGGTTTAGTCAGGTTTTAGGGTTCTGATTCAAAAAAGAAAATTGGGTAAGACTGTAAATATCCTTTGTTCCAGCATATCACTTCTGGTTAATGTTCTGTTTTAGCCTGACTGGAGTATTTATTTAATGGGTAACTCGATCAAAGTTCTCTCACTGAACATGCATGGCATAGTGACACTCATCAAAAACAAGAGAGTATTACAGCTTCTCAAAAAGAATGGAGCCCAAATTGTCTTGTTCCAAGACACTCACCTCTCTAACATAAAACACTCAAAATGAAAAACCAGCTGGATAGGTCATGTCTGCAATTCTTCCTATAACTTGAAGAATAGGGGGAGTATGTATCCTAATCCCCAAGGGTTTACCTATTTTTATAAAAGAGCAAGTGAGAAACCCTGATGGAAGATGGTTGATCTTGGTCTGTCAGTTCTTTTCTTCCTGCTTTGTCCTTTCAAATGCATATAGTCCAAATGTCTGTCAAACTTTTCTACCTTCACATTTCACAGTACTTAGACAAATATGCTGCACTCCCTTTGGAAGGGGACTGAAATTCTTGTCTCCATCTAAGGATCGATCATCTGGTCACCCTCAAAAATATGACCAAAACAATGCCCTTTTGGCCTTTATAGCCAGGTATAACATTCACAATGTTTGGAGAGTGCAGAACCCTTCAGGGAGGAATTTCACTTGCTCTTCTGGGTGATTCAGTTTTACAGTAGAATTGATTATTTTTTGTGCTCTACTACATTGTTAGATAAGATTTACTCCATCGACAGTCTTTCAAGCTCTTTCACAAGAGTATCATCCCATTTCACTATTCTATTTTCTGACCTAGGCTCTTGCCTCCCCATGGATCATGAAGGCTGATTAATTCCCCTACTTGGATGAGTTGGGCTTCAGGAGTTGTTTCAAGATTTCTTACATCATCATACCTTAGACAAGTACTTTCCATTACTGGTCTGGGAAACTTTTAAAGCAGTGCTAAGAGCCACATCTTTGCATATGCGAGTCATGTCTGTAAGCAGAGGAAACAAAAGCAAAAAGATCTAGAAGCTAGAATCTGGAATTTATAGAAAGACAAACAGTATGGTAACAGGAGACTTTATGCAGCTTTAAACTTAATGAAAGAGGAACTAAAAACTTTACAAATTGAAGAAGTTGAATGAGCAGACAAACAGTATGGTAACAGGAGGCTTTATGCAGCTTTAAACTTAATTTATTTATTTTATTTATTTAGAGACTTTTTTATACCGAAGTATAGCAAAATGCCTTCACTCCGGTTTACATTTTAAACAACTTAATACATGTAACACTTCTGAATGCTAAATTTACAAGTTTACCATAAAACTAAAAACTAAAACTAGTTACATTTTGGTCTCTGTTAATAGAATCTATACTAATAAACGAAGCTTGACCGACGTGCCGCAAATGCGCAGTAGAGACCAGCTCTACCGCGCATGTGCGGGCGAGCACGTCAGTCTGAGCCAGCGTCAGAAAAAAAGAAAAAACAATGGCGGCGTCCAGTGGCAGCGGCAGCGGCGTTGGGTGGCGGCGTCCGGTGGTAGCGGCGGCGGGTGGCAGCGGCATGGCGGCATCCAGCGGCGGCGGCGGCATTGGGTGGTGGCGGCGTCCGGTGGTAGCGGCGGCGGCGGGAGGCAGCGGCATTGGGTGGCGGCGGCGGCATCCGGTGGTAGCGGCGGCGGTGGCGGCGGGTGGCAGCGGCGTCCAGCGGCGGCGGCGTTGGGGTGGCGGTGGCGTCCGGTGGCGGCGGGTGGCAGCGGCGGCGGCGGCAGCGAGGGAGGACAGAGAGAGGGAGGGACTGAGTGAGAGGGGAGGAGAGAGAGGGAGTGGGACTGAGTGAGAGGGAGAGAGGGAGTGGGACTGAGTGAGTGGGACTGAGTGAGTGGGAGGGAGGGAGATAGAGAGGGAGTGGGACTGAGGGAGGGAGTGGGACATAGAGGGAGGGGAGGGGGGGAGGGAGTGGGACAGAGGGAAGGAGTGGGACTGAGGGAGAGTGGGACAGAGTGAGAGGGAGGGAGACAGAGTGAGAGGAGGGGGGGGGAGAGTGAGAGGGGGGAGGGAGTGAGACTGAGAGGGAGGGACTGAGTGAGAGGAGAGGGAGGAGTGGGTGGGAGGTAGGGGGTGGAGGGGAGAGAGAATGAGGGGGAGGTGAGAGACAGAGGGATGTAGCCCTTTTTAACGGCGGTGGCAGCGAGGGAGGAGAGAGAGAGGGAGGGACTGACAGAGAGAGTGAGGGACTGAGTGAGAGGGGAGGAGAGGGAGGGAGTGGGACTGAGGGAGAGTGAGAGGGAGGGAGAGAGGGGGGGAGGGAGGGAGTGGGACTGAGGGAGGGAGGGAGGGAGTGGGACTGAGGGAGAGTGAGAGGGAGGGAGAGAGTGAGACTGAGTGGGAGGGAGGGACTGAGTGGGAGGAGTGGGAGGAGTGGGTGAGAGGGAGGGAGGTAGGGGGTGGAGGGGAGAGAGAATGAGGGGGAGGTGAGAGACAGAGGGATGTAGCCCGTTTTAACGGGCTTAACGGCTTGTATAATATAAGTCGGATATATCAAGAGAGACTCTGGAAAATTGGTAGAACATGAAATGAGGAACTAAAAACTTTACAAATTGAAGAAGTTGAATGAGCAATTAGATTTTCCAAAGGTTTTATGAACATAGGAACCAGGTAGGCAAACTGCTTGCTCAACTAATACAGCAAAAGAGACAGAAGACCTTTAGAGGGAGAATTCAACATTCTACAGGAAGAGTTTGCTATTTACCACTGAATATCTCTGAAGCTTTTAAACTTAATGTCAGACTTTATACTCTCCGGATTAGGTCACTGCTCCAGAACAGATTGCCGTTTTTTTTATACTGTAAAATAGACATTGTTAATTGAAAAGCAGAAAAAGGGACTAGCCAGTCCCATTCAGGGCCAAGAGATCTATAGGGCCGTTGTGTCTCTTTCCTCGACCAAGAGTCCTAGACTGAATGAGTACTCGATTGAATGGTACAAGCAATTTTTACCTCTGATTTCTCCCATGTTACTTAATCTCTTTAATTATGTACGAGCTCCCACTTCGATCGGTAACCTTCTAGATGCTGACAACATAGTTCTTCCAAAGAAAGATACAGATTTGTTATGCTGCAGCACATACAGGCTCCTCTCTCTTATAAACTCAGACATTAAAAGATGAATTTTTAGAACCCAACGCACGTCAAAATATGAATGTGTTGGGCCGGCACGCACCGAACGGATTTTAAAAGCTGCCCGAGTATGCATGTATCTCTCGCTATATGCACAAATGAAAAGTTCCAAAAAAGGGGCAGGGCTTGATCGTGATCTGGGTGGGGTATGGGCATTCCTGGCTTTCACTTTGAAATGTGCGCGTAAATATGCACACAGGCATGAGCCGGGGTCCCCTGCCGCATAACTTTACTTCTGCTCTGGATGGTGTGTAAGTCATAAAACAAGAAAATCTAAAATTAGCGGGGTTTTAAAGGTCAGGGCTAACAGGGGAGAAGGGAGGCTATTAAACTAGGGAGATTTTGAAGTCCTATTTCTTACCTGGGCAAACTGAGAACGAACTGCAAAACTGGTAATGGAATGTGCGCACTTGTCTTTAAAATCGCCCCACTTATATGGTAGAAGCAGCATTTGTGCGCGTAGGCACACGCCACTTAAAATTGCACGCAAGTGTGCATGTGCTCAGGCTATTTTAAAACATGCACATGTGTATGTTATAAAATGTCTGCGTCCCTGGGCACAGGCCAACAAACGCACACATGTGCACCTGTTTAAAAGTTACTGTTCCTGATTTTAGCTAAAATGTTACTGTTAAGACTGGAATCTCATATCCCTTTATTGATACATCCAGATCATTTGGGCTATAAGGGTAGGATCTAATGTTAATACCTGAAGATTGTTCAATTTTAATACGCAGGACCCAGAGACATAAAATTCAAGAAGTGATTTTGTCACTAGATGCTAAAAATGCCTTTGACCACGTTTCTTGACCTTTTATGTTGAGCACCCTGGAAAAATACAGCTTTCCCCTGAATTTGTGAATTTGATCAAGGCATTGTATGCTAATTCTCAGGCCAGTTTCATTGTTAAAGGATATTCTTCCTCTTTATTTTCTGTTCTACGTGGCACCCATCATGGGTGTCCTTTGTCTCCTCTACTATTTAATTGAGTGATTGAACCCATGGGTCAGCTTCTCCAACAGTCTAATTTGATTTCTGGGTTAAAGACCTAGTATCCATTATAAAATATCCTTGTATGCAGATGGTGTACTACTATTCATTATCAAGATTGGGCATTCTGTTCTTCATATTTTATATCTACTGAGCAAGTTTGGTTCAGTGTGAGGTTACAAATTAAATCTTAATAAATCAGAAATTTTTCCTGTGGCACCTAGCTCAACCATCAGTCTCTGTTTAGTGGGGTTTAGACTGCAAGCTTCAAAGTTCAGGTTCTTGAGGATTGGAGACATCAGAGATCTGAAAGCTCTTTATTCAACTAATTTCAATCTAATTTTTCCCAAAATTAAATATGATTTAAAATACCGGCATGATCTACTGGAAGCTTGGACTGGTCGGATTAATATACTTGAAATGAATATTCTGCCATAGTTAATGTATTTGTTACAACAAGTATCTTGTAAGGTCCCCCGAGGAAGGTCTTTAAGTATTTGAATGGGTTTATTTATTTGGGCTCAAAAACCAGGTTGGGTCAGGCTCAGTATCCTTTGGTTATTTAAATTTAAGGGGGCCATGAGTCTCCCCACTCTCCAACTTTACTGTTGGGCGGCCAGGTTAGTGTCATTACAGAACTGATTGCAAACTTCAGAGACTGGGGATTGACTTTCCATTGAAAAGGCTTTTTCTTCAGACAGGGAGGTTTCACATTTAATGACTGTCTTCCTCCCATCCCATAATCCGGAAGGTTTGCAGCGGGTGTCCAACTATAGTTCACAAGTTGTCGATCTGCTGCCAGGTTTACAAGAAACTAGGGCTCAGAGAGAAAAAAGTGTTGCCTCTGTCCCTTATTTGTCATAATTCAGTCATGTCAGTGCACACTCTTTTTGCCAAACATGGATTTGTAGGATACTAAAGGTCTAAAATTTATTTGGCAGGTTTGCGCTTTTGACCAAATGGTCCCATTTTGAACACTTAATACATCAATTTTGGATCCCTGTCAGCACACTGTCCACCTATGAGTGACTGCATAAGTCTCTTATCAAATTAAAAGGGGGGGGATCGGTTCCCAGATCTCTGAACTCGGTAGAATATGCTCTGTGTACATCAGTGGGGAGACTTAGTTAGTTTCTTGATTATATCAAGATTTGGTGGAACTCCTGATTAGTAATGGAAAATTGCAGTCTTTTTAGGAAATGGAACAATGAATACTTCCTGCATCTGGATAAGAAAGACTGGGCGATATTATAGAAAACGTTCTTCATAGTTCCATTTGTAGAAGGAGGAACGATCTCATGTTTTGGCTCCTTCATCAAATCTATAAATACCCTACAATGTTCCACAGATAAAATTCCACATATCCTGTCACCTGCTGGAGGCAATGTGGGCAAAAGGGTTCCCACTTGCATATGTGGTGAACTTGTCCTCAAGAGCAGGAGTTCTGGGTTGCAGACAATGAGGTGATTTCAAAGATACCTGGTCAGGAACTTCCTACTTCCTCTGAATTGGCCTTGTTAGGACACTGGACTTTGTTGCATCCATCGGTCTCAGACAGCTTCAACCCTTGTACCTCACCTTTTTCTCTGCTCTCCCCACTAGCCTTGGGAAGATGGCTACTGCCACGTCTGCAAGCCATGTTCTCCAGCGTCCCCAGCACAGCTGTGGCAAAGCCTCACGCCATGTTTCTCCTAAGAGCCTCCTAGGGTGCGCCCGCCCCCCACGTATTTATCCATGTCATGGCGGGAACCTCAGGGGCGTCCCCCTAGAAGTGACATCATGTCATCCGGGTATTTAGCCTACGCTTGTTTGCTAGCTCATTGTTAGCAAGGGTTGGACTTGTCCGGTCTAAGCTACTCTGCCACTTCCTTGCTGCCACTGGAAGCCCTCTCTGCCCTTCGGGGTATTCTCTAACGTGGGTACCCGCTCCTCAGGGGCCCTCTGCTTTCTTTCAGGTGTCTTACTGGGATCAGGTACTTGCACCTCGAGGGCCTGCTCTCCCTGCCTCGGTGCCTGTTACCATCTACTTCTGCCTGGTGGAATCATCAACCATACAGCTACCATCTCGTGAGTAATCTATTCTCAGTCTGTCTCATCTACAGCTCTGCCGTGCTGGGAAACCTACACCGGGATATTCCTATACCATCTTGGTGAGACGGGTTCCCTCTGCCAAGGGTCCCTGGACTGCTACCTCTGGGTCAACTCACTACTGCCACCTCTGGTGGTATAAATCAGCTGTACAATAAAAGACAAAACTCTGTGTTTGTGTGTCCTGAGTCTAGCCCAGTACTCTGGCTCCCCACCATGGGCGTGGTCATCTTCCACAGTACCCAAGTACCCAAACACCTCAAAACCACAACAGACTTCTATTCAGTATCAGGCACCTCAAAGTCCTTGAGAATTCACTTGTTACTTTTTTGCCAGATTTACTAATTCTGGAAACAATTGTCTTTATTGTAAAGTTGTAAATCTCAGATTTTTTAGATTGCTTGCATTTAGAGGCTGACACACACTCTTAATGGAACCTTCAGGCATTATGACTTCATCTGGGGCAGATATTGGTCTAGCCACCTTTAAAAGTCAGTCCATATTCATGGTTTCTACATGTAAGGCTTGATCACTGTAATGCTATCATTTGGTACATTTATTTATTCTTTTATGCGCCTAGGATCCATACTTATCCTTTTAGGTTATATTGGTGTTTTATTGTAGTTTACCATTTCTGGATTGAAATATATGCATAGATCGCATGTTGTTGTTTGAACCTTTGTCTCTGCTTCTTTCCTAATTAAAGAATTACAAAAAAAAAAAATACAAGGCAAAAATCATGAAAAAAACTCACAAATTTTGAGATAGAAATCCAAACAGTATTTGGTTTCTGTAAATAAATCACAGATACATATACTGAAATTTTTTGTCCAAACCCAAAGAAAGCTAAATCATTTTGAATTTAATATTACCAGCCAGTGTTTATTGATTTTGTATTTTATTTCATTTTGATTTCATGCATTATTTAAATAGAGGTGAAATTTCAAAGGATTTAGGATCCTAACTTTATGAATTAGGCTCCTAAATTGGCCCTTTAGAAAATTTACTAAGGCTGAGTGCCTAAATTTAGAATCCAAATTTCATTAGGATCCTAAAAGGTAGGTAGCTACCGGGCAGAGTTAGAGTGGGTAGGCAAAGTTAGTAGCTTAGTACTGGTTTTCAGAACTAGGAACCTAATATAGGACCCTAAATCTAACCAAATGAATAGCAGACCTAAATTTAGGACCTAAATGTATGTGAATTTTCAGTTAAAAACTTAGGCTCCTAAGTTTGGCTGAAAATACACACCAAATTTATGATCTTAAATTTAAATCTCAGGGTTTTTTTTAATATCGGCCCCCTTAGTATTTTATTCTATTTTTATTTTTTCTTGGTTTATAATTGATTTTTGTTTTATGCTGTTATGTGTATTTATTTGATTTATTGTACACCACTGTAGCCTTTGTGAAAGGAGCAGTTTAGAAATGTGAATTTAAAAATTGAAAAAGAGGTAAAAAGAAAAACTTGTTCAATATAAAGTTGTAAAAGCTCAAAACAGCCTGTCTAATAAGAATTTGCACCATAAATGGAGGCTGATTGCACACTCAGCCTTCCCCTCCCCTCATTGCTGGTCCCAAGCCTAGCTGTGATCTACAAATAGCAATGACATCATCATGGAGCCTGTGTGAGCTAGTGCAAGCTCATATGCCCTGCAGCAGCCTTGATCCATCCTTGTGAAGGTTTCTTGTTACCACAGAAACTCATGCAGGCCCATGCACACTCAGCGTACCCCTCCCCTCATTGTCGGTTCCAGGCCTGATGATGATCTGTAAATGGTAGCAGCTTTATCTGTTTATTTTGTAGATTTATATGCACCTGTGCCGAGGTTCTAGGCAGCTAACATCACAAAATAAAATAAATAAAACAAAAAAAAAAAAGAATCACATAAATCACAGAAATCGAAAGTCCCTGAGAACATGTGTGTATCTCTAATAGAATGCCAACTTGAACCAATAAGCTTTTAACATGTCTTTGAAAGTTTTGTGATCCTATTTAGGTTCTTTTTGTGCTCCCTCCCCAAATGTTTTTATGCTTTTGTTGTTTGCTTTGTTTGTGATTTTTTGTAAGGTTATTTTTACTTTGTATGTGAATTGTTACCCACTGAGATTGGTGGATCATTGAGCTATAAATGATGTAAATAAACAAATAAGGCTCAAGACGCAGATCATGTGGCAACAAGTTCCAAAAGGTTGGAGCGGCAACAGAGAGCACTAGTTCCCTTATCTCAACCAGACAAGTATGATGCTTTGACGGGATATCCAGCAGTCCCCTCTGCGAGGATTGCAAAATCCTTGTAGGGTTGTATATCCAAAGCATCACGTTGGCTCATTAGTGCTGACTACATGGGGCCTGTGAGTTATTGCAAGCTCATATGCCCTGCAGCAGCCTTGAGCCTTCCTTGTGCAGGTCTTCTTGTTACCACAGAAACTCAGCATCTGGAATACATGTATGCAAAGAAAGTCACATGACTAAAAAGAACCAATCAGCATACAATACACAAAGAAAAAAAAATTCTTTAAGCAAGTCATATAGTACCTAGCTACCAGTAAGCATGTAAGCTGGCTTATCTATTCATGAAATACCTCCACAAAAAAAAACTTGGTGTTCAATATCCTGATTCAAACCGGCAGGTTGGAAAATCTGCCATTTATAAAGCCACCACTGCTTGTATCTAAGAAGCATCTTAGGAATGTTACCACCTTTCTTAGGAGACAGAACATAAGAATATGCCATACAGGGTCAGACCAAGGGTCCATCAAGCCCAGCATCCTGTTTCCAACAGTGGCCAATCCAGGCCATAAGAACCTGGCAAGTACCCAAAAACTAAGTCTGTTCCATGCTACTGTTGCTAGTAATAGCAGTGGCTATTTTCTAAGTCAACTTAATTAATAGCAGGTAATGGACTTCTCCTCCAAAACTTATCCAATCCTTTTTTAATACAGCTACACTAACTGCACTAACCACATCCTCTGGCAACAAATTCCAGAGTTTAATAGTGCGTTGAGTGAAAAAGAACTTTCTCCGATTAGTTTTAAATGTGCCACATGCTAACCTCATAGAGTGCCCTCTTGTCTTTCTATTATCCGAAAGAGTAACATTAACCCGTTCTAGACCTCTCATGATTTTAAACACCTCTATCATATCCCCCCTAAGCCGTCTCTTCTCCAAGCTGAAAAGTCCTAACCTCTTTAGTCTTTTCTCATAGGGAGCTGTTCCATTCTCTTTATCATTTTGGCCACCTTTCTCTGTACCTTCTCCATCACAACTATATCTTTTTTTGAGATGCAGTGACCAGAATTGTACACAGTATTCAAGGTGTGGTCTCACCATGGAGCGATACAATGGCATTATGACATTTTCCATTTTATTCACCATTCCGTTTCTAATAATTCCCAACATTCGGTTTGCTTTTTTGACTACCGCAGCACACTGCGGCAGTCAAAAAACAACAGATAACACATTGAACCGATGATTTCAATGTGTTATCCACTATGACGCCTAGATCTGTTTCTTGGGTGGTAGCTCCTAATATGGAACCTAACATTGTGTAATTATAGTATGGGTTATTTTTCCCTGTATGCATCACTTTGCACTTATCCACATTAAATTTCATCTGCCATTTCAATGCCCAATTTTCCAGTCTCAGAAGGTCTTCCTGAAATTTATGCAGTATGCTTGTGATTTAACTACTCTGAACAATTTTGTGTCATCTGCAAATTTGATTACCTCACTTGTCGTAATTCTTTCCAGATCATTTATAAATATATTGAAAAGTACAGGTCCCAATACAGATCCCTGAGGCACTCCACTGCCCACTCCCTTCCACTGAGAAAATTGTCCATTTAATCCTACTGTCTGTTTCCTGTCTTATAGCCAGTTTGTAATCCACGAAAGGACATCGCCACCTATCCTATGACTTTTTACTTTTCCTAGAATCCTCTCATGAGGAACTTTGTCAAACACCTTCTGAAAATCCAAATATACTACATATACCGGTTCACCTTTATCTACATGTTTATTGACTCCTTCAAAAAAGTGAAGCAGATTTGTGAGGCAAGATTTGCCTTGGGTAAAGCCATGTTGACTTTGTTCCATTAAACCATGTCTTTCTGTATGTTCTGTGGATTTTGATATTTAGAACACTTTCCACTATTTTTCCTGGCACTGAAGTCAGGCTAACCGGTCTGTAGTTTCCTGGATCGCCCCTGGAGCCCCTTTTAAATATTGGCATTACATTAGCCACCCTCCAGTCTTTCAGGTACAATGGATGATTTTAATGATAGGTTACAAATTTTTATTAATAGGTCTGAAATTTCATTTTTGAGTTCCTTCAAAACCCTGGGGTGTATACCATCCAGGTGATTTACTACACTTCAGTTTGTCAGTCAGGCCTACCACATCTTCTAGATTCACCATGATTTGGTTCAGTCCATCTGAATCATTACCCATGAAAACCTCTGATTTGGGTATCTCCCCAACATCCTATTCAGTAAACACTGAAGCAAAAAAATTATTTAATCTTTCCGCAATGGCCTTATCTTCTCTAATTTTCCCTTTAACCCCTCGATCATCTAACGGTCCAACTGACTCCCTCACAGGCTTTCTGCTTCGGATATATTTTTTTTTTTTTTGAAACTTATGTTTTATTAATTTTTAAGCATAAAGAATCAGAATATGCCATTTACACACAATAATGCAGCCATTACAGTGCAAACAAGACCATTACACTAGGATATATTAAGACAAATATCCAAGGAAAAGAGCACAGCAATACACACCATGGCATTCAAGTCAAACAGTAAAAACAAACAAACCAACAGTCCAACAGTCCCAACCCTCCCGGGCATCTCAACCGTCCAAAACCTCAAAACAGAACAAGTGAGCCGTTATTCCCCAGGTCTCCCCCCCCCCCCTTCTTCACTCCCCCCCCCCCCCCCCCCCCCCCCCCCCAAACCCGGAACGTGTGTGAGTGCTAAAGCAACAACGTAATAAGGTGTCAGGATAAGTACCATGAGTGGAGGTAAACTCATTAAGTGGTCCAGAATACTCAGGTAACAAAAACAGAAACCTGGGTCTCTTTCAGGGGCTTATATTTGGCCTTAAGTAAAGCTCCAATGGTTTCCAGATATTGCCCACAAGTGTTCGCTTCTGTTCAGTTGCACCCTGAGCACAGGTATACTCCAGTGTAAATAGCTTGATCAAAAGCCGAAACCACACATCATGCAATGGAGGTACCGTGGATAACCAGCAGGCTAAGATGGCCTTTTTGCCCGTCAGGCTCGCTCTACGGATGAACTGTAGCTCACACTTACCCAGCCCCATAACAGGATTCCGTATCATCCCAAATAGCCAAAAAGCAGGGTCTGCTGGAAGATCCATGGAAAGCAGAGAGCTACAGGTACCAATCAGCTCCCTCCAGAATAGGGAAATCATGTCGCAGGCCCAGAACTGATGGGTATAGGTACCCCTACTGGTTTGACATTTGGGACAGTCTGCAGACTCCGCTATATGAGCCAAGAAAGCTCGATCGGTCGCCATGTAGTACCGTCTCAAGAATTTAAATTGGATCTCTCTATAAAGTACACTCTCTGACCACTCAAAAAGCCGGTCAAAGCATGATAAAAATTCTTGAATGGTAAGGGTAAATTCAGTCCACTGCGTCCATTGTTGCCAAAGACCAGATACAACATCTACCTGAAGATGCAGCCCTAGAACTTGGTTAAAGAGCGCAATAGTGGGCTTTTGAGGTTTGTGGACCGAGATCACCTTATTAACCACCCAAAAATGTGGGGATCCCAGTTTGAATAACCTATGGGCCAAGCAGAAATCTCTCAACTGTCTGTATGCAAAGTAGTCAGAAGGGGACAAATCAAATAGTTGCTGTAATTTCGAAAAATCATAAAGCTGGTTCTCATCTGGGGAAAAGCACTGGTACAACCAAATTAGTCCCTTCTCTTTCCATTTATGAAAAGTAGAAACCGTCATCGCTGGGGGGAACAATGGGTTACCACATATCGTAAGCATTGGGGTCAACGTTGAAGGGCACCTTGCTAGGGAACACAAATACGCCCATGCCTTCCGACTTGCCCAAAGTAATGGTTGGGTAAAGAGCCCCGCTGGTACCTGGACTCTAGGTAGTTGGAGTAGAGGATTCAGGGATTTCTGATTCCACCAGGAACAAAGGAGTGTGATGGGAGTGTAGTGTGATGTTCCCCCTAAAATATCCTTCACATGACGAAGGAGGCAAGCCAAATTGTATCTTCGGAGATTGGGACAGCCCAGCCCCCCTTTTTTATGAGGCTGTGTGAGGATCATGAGTGATAAACGGGCTTTGCGCCCATTCCATATGAATTTCCGAAATAAGGCATTTGCCCCTTTAACATCTCTCCCTGTCAACCATATCGGTGTCATTTGCAATATATAGAGCCATCTGGGAAGGATCATCATTTTGATAAGTTGTATTCGACCAGTTACCGAAAGGGGTAGCCCCTGCCATTTCTTCAATAATAAAGACGTAGCCTCTAGTAACGGCCCCACATTTAACTTATGAAAGTCCTGTATATCAGAAGGGATCTGGACCCCCAGATATTTCATGTGGGTGGTCACCCACTTAAGGGGAAAAGGACCGTGCCACTGTGGTTTCACTCTACTCCCAACATCTAAGGCCTCCGATTTATCCTTATTGATGCGTAACCCTGCAAAATCTCCATACTGTTCCAAGATGCCCAACAGAGGAGTTAAAGACTTTTGGGGTTCCGTGAGATAAATTAAAATATTGTCTGCAAAGGCAGCAATCGAGAACATCTGATGGTCCGGACCATAACCCTTAATAAGTGGTGAGCTCGCTATTTTCCTAAGTAACGGATCAATAGCCAAAATATATAAGAGTGGGGAAAGCGGACAGCCCTGTCTCACCCCGCGCTGTATGAGTACCTCCCCAGACTTACAACCATTTGCTATGATGTGTGATTTAGGCTGAGCATACAGCATATGGAGATAATTCAAAAAATTGCCCTCAAATCCATAACGCTGTAAGACCGAAAAAAGATAGGGCCAGGATACACGGTCGAACGCCTTCTCCGAGTCTAGGCCAATCACCAGTGCCGGAGAACGTTGGGACAGGGAAGAGCACATAGCGGTTAGGAGCTTGATGATGTGAGTACAGGCCGGTCTATTTTTGACAAAGCCTACCTGGTAAGCAGATATTAACTGTGGTAACATTACATTTAGTCGATTGGCTAGTAGCTTAGCGAGAAGCTTTAGGTCACAGTTTAACAATGAGATAGGGCGGTAAGACGCAGGATACAACGGGTCTTTACCCGGTTTGGGGAGAACAGTGATGAAAGCAGTATTAAAAAATGGGGGAAATGTCCCCTTATTTACCGCATCATTGAAAAAATCAGTCAGGTGATTGACAAGGTGGTGTTGCAAGATCTTATAAAAATCAAAAGAAAAGCCGTCTGGCCCAGGCGCCTTACCCATCTTGCTGGTAGAAATCGCAGCAAGGACCTCCAGGGGTATAATGGGTCTATTGAGAAAAGATAATTGAGATTTGGTAAGGGTTGGTAGTTGGAGTCCTTCAAAGAACGTCGCCTCGTCCGTCATTCCCCCCCCGTACATCGTCAGTGTATAGTTGTGCATAGAACTGACGGAATACTTCACAAATATCTTTTCGTGCGGAGACAGTAGTACCTGTCGTAGTACGCATAGCTGGAATAAAGGTCCTCCCTCTGTGGGCCCTGACTAAATTTGCTAGATGTTTCCCCGCCTTATTACCATAACGGAAAAAGTTCCGTTCTCCAGCTTGAAACACTCGCTGAGCTCTTTGATGCAAAATGCCATTTAAATCCCTCAGGACCGCAAAATACTCCCTTTGAGAATTTGGGGATGGATGAGCTATGAGTTCTCGCTTAAGGGTACTCAACTTAGCTTCTAAGTCTAGGATATTTTTATTAAGCATCCGGTTTCGAGCAGCAACATAGGAGATGATTTCACCTCTTAGAACAGCTTTAGCCGTTTCCCAAAACAGTTGCGGGTTCGAGACATGTTGACTATTAAGACTGACATAATCTTCCCATTTATTTTGCAAGAAAGTCTTAAAGGGCAGGTCTGTACGGAGGAACCCAGGAAATCTCCACATCCTGTCCCCACTGTCCCGCGCATGGAAGCCAAGATCCACCCAGATCAACGCGTGATCTGAGACCCCCTGTGGCCCAATCACCGCATCCGAGACGACATGGAGTCCCTCCCTCGGTATAAGTATGTAATCAATACGAGATAAGGATGCATGCGCCCGAGAAATGTGCGTATAATCCTTCTCCATGGGGTGTAATGTCCGCCAAACATCCAAAAGAGAGTACTCGGAGCATAAAAACGGGACCCCCTTTCCCCCTCTATTGGGCGATGCCACTCCCGAAGGAGTCTTGTCCATGCCAGGATCCGCAGGGAGGTTAAAATCCCCCGTCACCACAAGGTAACCCTTCGCATGCTCCACCAGTTGCTCCAAAACAAAGATAAAAAAGGAGTGAGAGTATGCATTGGGTGCATAGATACTGCATATAGTTACCTCCTGGCCATTAAGGACACCAGACACCAGAAGGAATCTACCCTCCGCGTCTCGAACTGTATTAGAGGCACTGAAAGAGGCAGCTTTGTGTACCAGTATAGCTACACCACCCTTTTTCCCCACTGCAGGGGTAAAATGGCAGTCTCCCACCCAATCCCTTTTGAGTTTGCTGCTTTCTATTGCAGAAAGATGTGTTTCTTGAATACAGGCAACTGTCGGTTTATGGGATTTGAGTTGTTTGAGGATTTTGTATCTCTTCACCGGAGAACCCATCCCGTTAACATTCCAGGATATTATACGTGTATTGTCAGCCATCAGAAAGAGTAAACTCCCATGAAATGCAGATGAGAAATCGTGCTTCTGTAGCTAAGAGCCTGATTGCCCCAGCCAACCAAGAAAGAAAATATGTGACTTCCCCACACACCCTTTTCCAAATGAGAAGAACCCCAAGGGAAACCCCACCTAAACAATCTCCCTCGTACTTCCACCTACGCCCCCTAACATCAATTCCCTGACCCTCACACTGCATAGGCCACAAAAAACACACCAGTTGTTCAACACACACACCGTCCCCCCCCTGCCCAACCCTCCCATCCCTTCCCCCTCCTCCCTCTACATTTCCCCCCCCCAACTGATCCCCACTGAAACCAAAACCCAACTTTACATAACTCAGCAATCTGTGCCTCGACCCCCCTCTGTGGGGAAGAAGCCAAACTCTCAAGTAACTCCCCGTATATCGAGGAAGAGATCACGTTAAACAAGTGTTCAGGTGCCCCTTTCCAGTCCCCCTCCCCCGTACCGTATACAAAATAAGATAAATGAGAAGGATAGAAAGGGCATTATAAAACATAACAAGAGACCATACTGAAAAGAAAAACCCAAGCCGATTTCGCTGAGCAAAATACAGTCATGTCATCACCACTAAACGAAAAAACCAGAAACATGTCCAGGCAAAGCACCCATTACAGTCAGGGTACCTGGGGTCCCCTTGCGCTGAAAAAAAAAAAAAAAAAAAAAAAAAAAACAGACCCATGTATGCCCCATAGGTTCTCATGTCACCCGATGACCAACCAGTCTCTCGTAGGGTCCCCAACGTCTAGGGGAGAAAAGCGAGCTCTGCACACAGTGTCTATCTCCGGGTGAGATTCAGGAGGGCCGCCCGATAAACACAGCCTCCCCAAAGAAACCAAGGGTATTAGGTAACGAGCAAAAAGTAAAAAAATAAAAAGTAAAAAGTAAAAAATAACCAAAGCTCAATGTGCACTGCTACCCAGCGTTTGGCGCCCCTGATTAGGCACTCGCTATGTAAGCCCCTGACAGTGCATAAAGACACACTTCCACGTGGCCAAAATGGCCGCCGGTCTCCGTCGATCAGTTTTGTAGTTTTGTCTTCACAAACTTCTGGGCATCTTCCGGAGACTCGAAAAAGGTAATCTGGTTATCATACCAAACTTTGAGGCGCGCAGGGAATTGTAAGGTAAACCGAATCTGCTTCTCAAACAACAGGGAACAGATGGGGGAGAAGCTCCGCCGCAGCCCGGAGACCCTCGAGGAATAGTCCTGAAACAGCCGAATCTTCTTGCCGTCATACGCCAAATCTGGGACCTTCCTGTAGGCTTGTATTATGGCTTGTTTGTGAGCAAAATTCAGAACTTTTAAGATAACCATCCTCGGCCGTGTCTCCCCCTCCTTACGTGCACCAAGCCTGTGCGCTCGCTCTACCCGGAAGGAGGTAGTCAGCTCCGGTAAGTGCAAGGCCTCCGGGAGCCAGCTCTCTAGAAAGGTGCCCAGATTACTTTCCACCAAGGATTCCGGGAGACCCATCACCCGAATATTAGACCTTCTTGCCCGGTTCTCCAGATCCTCGAGCTTAGAGGCCTGAGCATCGACAAGTTTTTCGAGGACCGAGATTTTGCCCGTGAGGGCGAGCGTATCGTCTTCGACAAGATTTACCCTGCCTTCCAGCCTGTCAAAGCGCGGATTAAGTTCGTCTAGCGCCGATTTCACATCCGCAATCTGTGTAGATATAGCCCCCAATTTGGAATCCAGGGCTTCCATGAGGATCGCCTTAAAGTTTTCCGTCAAGTCCGGGTCTGGGCCTCTCTGTCTCGCAGTCCCCGGCGTCGCCGCCATTTTAGGGTCCCCAGAGCTTGCCTTATCTTTGTCTCGTCTCCCTGCTCTGATCGGCATCACCGTGGGCGAGCGATTCATGTAAGTGGTAATAGACATGTAAAAGATAAACAATGATTGTCCTTCTTATTGGGAGGGGATTTCGTGCCGATTTAAGTGCAGATTAATAGATAAACGGATCGAGGCACCCGGAGCTCTCCTGCACACGTCCACCTCCGCTCACCACATCACGTGATCTCCCGGATATATTTTTAAAAGTTTTTACTGTGAGTTTTTGCCTCTACGGCCAACTTCTTTTCAAATTCTCTCTTAGCCTGTCTTATCAGTGTCTTACATTTAACTTGCCAATGCTTATGCATTATCCTATTTTCTTCTGTTGGATCCTTCTTCCAATTTTTGGCTAAAATAGCTTCTTTCACCTCCCCTTTTAACCATGCCGGTGATCGTTTTGCCTTCTTTCCACCTTTCTTAATGTGTGGAATACATCTGGACTGTGCTTCTGGGATGGAATTTTTTAATAATGACCACGCATCTTGCACTTTTTACCTTTGTAGCTGCTCCTTTCAGTGTTTTTCTAACTATTTTTCTCATTTTATCAAAGTTCCCCTTTTGAAAGTTTAGCACGAGAGCCATGGATTTGCTTATTGTCCCCCTTCCAGTCATTAATTCAAATTTGATCATATTATGATCACTATTGCCAAGCGGCCCCACCACCGTTACCTCAAAGATCCTGTAAGAAATGATTAAATTACTTCAAACTGCAAGTTCCAAATGCAGCTATCATGCTCAGTAATGTCTAAATCATACATTTTGTTTGTATTGCCTATATACATTAATGAGCAACAGCAAGGAGCAGTCTGTGTGTTTGCATAAAAAATAGTTTATTTAAATGTGGAGTTTGGAAAGATTATAATTATAAAGCATAAGCACAAGTTAGAGTGGCTACATTTAAAATGACCCACAGTTTCAGATATCCCAGTAATATAATGTTCAGCAGGTAAACAGGAAGCCAACAAAAAGTCTCTTAAATTCTTGCCTTTATGAAAGGCAAAAAGTAGATTTTTTTTTTTAATGGGTTAATAATATTCTAAATATGCCTGTGGGATAGCTGAGTAAACTTTGGGCTACAGACATAAGGCACACTGATTCCAGCCTTATTTCTTAAAAATTCCGGCTTTATTCATAACGGAAACATGATTCAGAAAATGTAAACTGCTTACCTCTAGCAGTATAACTTACACAGTATTCACTTCAGGACAGAGATGTGTCAGGAGCTGTCTTCTCCTGGAGACATGGGGCCTGTCTGTTACCCTCTGGGCCTATGCCCTTATTCTGCTCTCAGGGGACCCATCCACAGAGCTAGATGTGTGGTCCCACACAGGTTAAGAAGTGCTTTCAGGGACATTACTTCACAGTGCCAGTGTTTAAAAATCAATAGAATGCACCAATTTGCACGAGGTAGAAGGGCACAAATCAGCCTCAGACTTATGAGGGGCTAGGAGAAAAGTAACCAACAAGTGCACTTACCTGAAAAGTTTAACCATTTTGTATAAATATTTGACATCTCCCATGCTTGTATTCATATCTCTATAGAATAAAACAAAGATGTCTCAGTTGCACAAACCATCCACCTGGAATGTTATCATAACACTTTTCAAAAAATGGAAGTTACAATACCATCGGGTTGTAAAGAGATAGAAATATCCAAAAAGGAATAAAATCCAAACTGACCTACAAAATATACTGTAAATTAAAATCACATTATTTAGCTAAACAATGAATTCTTTATCTTTATTAAGGATTTGCTTAATCGCTTATGCAAAAAGCTCAAAGCAATGAACAGAATAAATACATACGTGTGTGTGTGTGTATATATACACACACACACAAACTATATATATATATATATATATATATATATATATATATATATATATATACACAAACTTGTATACATATATATACAGAAAAGTTTGTCTTCAAAATCTGCACTATATAGGTAGGTAAAAGGTGTCATAGTTGTTCCCATTTCCTTGCTTCTCCCTTGCTGAAAATATTTGCCATCAAAAAAAATGAAATGTATTATTAATGCAATGTGTATTAAATCACAAATGGTTGCTTAGCATTAGAAAAAGAATATGATGATAAAATGACACAGCTACTTCAACTGCAGCATCCTGAGGAATGCTCGTTTAAAGAGAAGTAATATCAAAAGTAACAAGTCTCCAGTCTTCACTGATATCATGCAGTTTATTCAGAAGGATAATACGATGAGAAGAGTCACATCTGTATGAAGGTATTTTGGGAACGAGTGGTTATAAGAGTTTGTCAACATAAATAGACAGAAGTTCTAACACTGGACCAATACCAGAGACAATCAGCCTCCTTGGAAGCATTGTAAGAAATGTATGAATTTTTGATAAACAATAAAAAGTAGATATAACAGAAGACTGCTCAAAGAGAAATCATATTCCTTGGATATAATTTCTGGAAAAAGTGCATTAAAAACAATTGTTTAATCTGAGTTTGTATATGGATAATAGGATCTTCTGAAACTAACAGGTAAAAATGAATGTCCAAAAGTCAGGTTTACTGACCCTTAAGGTTTTCTTTTCCAAAGTTCTGCTGAATCAACTCTGTGTCAACTGCCTCCCACACCCATCCCTCACGGTCAGGCTTCGAATCAGTTCTTCTCTTGTAGGTTTCTCTTCTCTGAAGAAAATCTTTTTCTTCTTATGATTTCTTAAAGGTTTTTCTCATCATGTCAGAAAATCAAGCAAGTAGTTTCAGGTGTGCACAGATGTCTATCATTGACCATCAGAAACTGTGCTGCTGGAAACTGTTTCATAATGTCACCCAGAACTATTTGGGCCCAGAAGGGAAAGGCTGTAGGCCTTTCTTGGCAGTGAATTTAAGTCCTGCTCCAAGAAGCTGACTTCAGAGGCTTAACACACAGCTTGGAAAGCCAACCATGTTTTCACTGGTGGCTGATCATTGCTAAAGAGCTCTAGCCTCTTTGGCACATTGTTTTAAGAATAAGTCTTAAGAATTGTGCCAAGTCATAATATCTTTGCCTGAATCTGAGCAAGGTCTCCAAAGATTTACACATGAGAGACAAAAACAGCAAGTGCCAAGGCTTAAGTTGAGGTTCCATATCAGTGCTGCTTTGAGATAGTAGACATGTCGGATTCCACAGTGTGTGAAGCAAGCACACTTGGAGATGACTCAGCCTTCCATGCCAAAGCCACTTCACCCAATTC
This sequence comes from Rhinatrema bivittatum, assembly GCF_901001135.1. Lineage (NCBI taxonomy): Eukaryota > Metazoa > Chordata > Amphibia > Gymnophiona > Rhinatrematidae > Rhinatrema > Rhinatrema bivittatum. The sequence goes on from NC_042616.1 coordinate 294,468,036, forward strand.
TTCCCAAGGCCATCCTAATGACATTGTTGTCCCTCAAGAAGTCCATCTGATATGTACAGTCCACCACAAGGCTTACCCAATAAGGGGTTGGTTTTCGAAAAATATGTGCGTGCGTGTTTGGATGCACAATTTTATAGCATGCGCGAACTGGTGCACACATGTTATAAAATTCCAGATCAGTGCACGCAAAGGGGGGTATAATTTAGCAAATTCGCGCGGCAGCGCATCAGAGCCTTCCCCAGTTCCCTCCTTAATTGGAGCGGACTGGGAGGGAACTTCCCTACCCTAACCTCCCTTCCCCCATCCTACCCTATCCCTATACTAGGCTCCCTCCCCCCACCCCGATTTTTTAACTAACATTTTGCTCCTGCTGCTGTACTGGGTGCCTCTACCCCGCCCCCTTTAAGGCCCCAGCACTTACACGCATGGCTGAGCCCGTTTGAAAATTGACCCGGCCCCAGAATTTACGCGCGCCGGGGTTTTAAAATCCGACCTTAATTGTCATTTGCGCTGAATTGGAAAGGAGGATTTTGCTGCTGATAATCACTTGGCACATTATTGGCACTGAGGTTCAAATGAGTTCTGCTGTCTAGATGACTAAATTGAACAATCCAGTAATCGTGTCTTCATTGGCACTATGTTCCGACTGTCTGCTTAGCCAGGCTTGATATTATCAGAAGGTATGCCTTCTCAGTCGCTGGCCCTTCAATCTGGAATTCCATTCCTGATGACCTAAGGCAGATATCTTCTCATAAGGAATTAAAAAAAAAAACCTTAAAACATTCCTATTCTCAATGGCCTTTAAATCAATCGCACTAAGCAATGGCCATCTAAGCACTCCCATAGTGCTTAAACAGCACTTAACCCACACCCGTACTGACCATTCTCGATATCATGGCACAATGACTCTATTTTTATGTTATTTATTTTTGTTTATATGCTTTTATGTCCTTTAGTGATTTTTATGTTTTTTTATTATGTATGTTGTTTTAACCTGTAAACCATTTTGATCGACACAAGTTGTAAAAGTGGTATATAAACATTTTAAAATAAATAAATATTTTTTCTGGTGTTGACAATGACTTGGTTTCCCACATATTTGTCTAAACTTCCTTCTTCGAGATTTGAGGCAATGCAGCAGGCCCAGGAAACTGAGCCAATTTCTCCCTTGAGCTTTGTCCTAGGAAGAATGAATTTAAAATAATCTATTGGCACTATCTTGACACACCTTAGTTCCTCAATATATAGAGGACTCAGAATTCGAGGCATACTTGTGCTCAGAGCATTGCTCTGTTGCTGATAGTTCTGAAGAGGACTGGTCCTCAGATCTCCCTTCAGAGCCCTCTCCACAACAGGAGGAGGTCAGTTCACTACCTAAGAACATTTCCTTCCGAGTTTTGTTTAAAGAAGGCTAAGGCCATCACTTTCGATTTGCAGGCACAAAGAGAACTCGTCATGTTTGCGTGGTTTTCTGAAGTACCTCAATGCCCTGAAAGAGTTAGGAGGATGTGAGGAATCCCACACATTGTACTCCAAATGGGAAAGAAGTAGCACATTCAGGCAGCTACAGGACTCAACAAGTCCCAGTTACCACCCCACAGTGTATTCATCAGATTTATCCTCTAAAGCTCAAAGAATACCAAGACCCATGCCTCGGAATGATCATGAACCTAAAACCTTGATCCTTATTGGGTGGTAAAATGATCAGAATGCTATGCTACATCCCTGCCTAGCTTCTTTCCAGCTCTCTGTGATTGAATATTTACGTACCATTTTGAAAGAGGTAAAATAAATTTCACACCATTATGGTAAAGGATAAAGAGAAGCATTTAGTTCAGAATACCTATAATGGTTTAAAGATAGCATCAAGAGCCACTGTAGTGAACATAGACACTTGCATGCTATCATAACTGCAAGCATCAGGCCTTCATCAAGATGTGTAGGAAAGGCTTGCTAATGCGCCTTGGGTTGGGAATAATCTTTATGGAGTTAAGGTTACAGAAGTAGTAGACATGGAGCCATTGCTCACTGCTTCATATGCTCTCTCTTCCACTTCTAAGCTGATTTTAGCATCTTGAAGAAGCTGTTTTCTTTAGAAGAGATGCTACCAGGAGCCTCATTATTTATTTCTTTAAAAATGTAAGGGTACCGCTTAATCAATGGGGTAGGTCAAAACAGTTCACAGCAAAACATACATAATTTATCACAAACCAATATAAATAATATTAAATAAAGGAAAATACAAAACATAGCATAAAAGTTATTAAGCATACTGCCACCCATTCAAAACCAGGATCAGGGTATTTGTATTCAAGGGAAATAACCAATGCCCCAGTCTCTGTTCAGAAATACCTACCTATTTTTAGGTTGCTGAGGTTTTTCACAAACTTTAGCCCACTGTAAACTTAGTCAGCTGGGTCCTTTGTATTATAAAGGGCTGTTGCGTATTATTTATTTATTTATTTATTTATTTATGGTTTTTATATATCGATCTTCTTACATAATATGTAAATCAAATCGGTTTACAGAGAACAGTTGAAAAGCTTGCTTGTGGGCAATTACATATAACAAAGAACTTTTTAGAGTAACATATTGTATAACTTTTTGAGTAACATTTAAACAGTGGCAAAAAAATACATGGCTAAACATAAACATAAGAACAAGATATACATGGCACAACAAGGTCTTATATGTCTAAATCCAAGGGGGAGAAAAGAATGGAGGGCGGGGAATGGAGGGGTTATATAGTTGGAGCGGAGAGGGTGTAATAAGAGTTCGTTGAAATACATTTAATCACAATCCCTTCAAATACCCAAAAGAGCTTTTCAGCTCAATCTAACCAGGAACTACTTAGGTCAGAAATATTCTCTATTAAACATCAAGGCGATCAAACCTGTCCTATATCAGCAAAGAGACTGGGATTTTACACCACATACTCCCTAGTCCCCACAAAGACAAGAGGATTTAGATCAATTCTAGACCTAAAAGGCCTTGAACATATATTGGAAAAATTAAACAGTCAAGGTTTCCATGAGCATTGTTCTTCCACTCTTAATAGCATAGAAAATGAAGCAGATAAAGACTGAAAAGGCTCATCTAGTCTGCCCAGCAGCAATTTTTTGCATTTACTCAAGGTAGATCAAATTTCCACATGGAACCCAACACCTAGTCCTATTATGTCCCCTTTAAAGTTGTAACTGCTGCTCCATACAGGTTTTTCGATACCTTCCAGAAAGCAAATGCAGCCATTTCACTGCTGCCTTGGGCTGTAACTGTCGCTCATTACCATACTTTTGCCACTCTGTTTATCCCTTACTTTTTTTTAAAGTTTGTCACTGTTGTTGTCATCACCCCTCCTCCAGGAGGGCACTCCCTACACTCTCTGTGAAAAAATACCTCCTGACATTGTTCTAGAATCTACTCCCTTGGAGCTTCATATTGTGGCCCCTAGTTCTACAACTTTCAAACATTATGTATATAACTCTAAAAGCTTAAAGTTTGTAGTGTCATTTCATATATAAAATGGTGAATTTCTTTTTAACTGAATAAATAATTTGGGTAATTTTTAAAAGCATTAATACTACCTATTATGTTGTGTAACATGTAACCATAGAAATAGTGGAGTCAAAGTGAAAGTAATGAATTCTAACTAAAGATGGATGTTAATTGATGCAGCTTAATTTTACATCTATCTTATTCTCATCTTTATTTGTTCTTTGTAGAAACTGTACAGTGTTTTCTTCATTTTATTGACAGGTTCATTTTCTCTTTTATTTTATTTTTTTTTTTAAAGTTGAGCACTAATCTCAGCATACAGCAATACAGCACCCCAGCCAGTCAGTTAGGATCGATGTGAAAGAGTTGGTGTATGGAAGAATGGGAGCACCTTTCACATTGCTCAGTGTCATAGTATAAGAGTGCCATGGCACTTGCACACAACCCAAACTGTATGAAATAGCTATACTATATGAGGAGTATATAAGCATCCAATAAAGTAAAATATAATTCATGCAGGGTATAAACAAGGTAATTACTAGGTAACTGTTAGGTGTATATTGTGTATTTTTATTAATTAATTAGAGTAGGGCTTTCCATAATAAAAGGGGTCTTTGCTGTTTGTGAGTTCTGGAAGCCCCCTTCCCTTTGAGCAGTAGTAATTAAACCTTGCAAGTGAATATGGTAGATTCCCCCACCTTGCAAATTCTACAAAATATTTTCAGTTAAGTCTTTTATGTTTCTTTCATCAATAGCCATCTTGCTGGCCTCACAACCAAGCAATAAGCATGGTAGAGGCTCATGCTATTGTTCTGCAAGCAAAGCAGTATTAGGTCTGCAAGCAAAGCAGTATTAGGTCAGCCATTCACATTCATAACTTTGTAGTCTTGTATGGGTAAGTGCTATGCATGCTCCAGCTGCTGCATGCTTTGAGTGAATTAAGCTGTCCTCCTCTTGCATCCACAGATGAAGCTATTGAACCTGTACATCAAGCGTGCACAAACGGGCTCTGGAGCAGCTGACCCAACAGCAGATCTTTCTGGACAAAGCTAGTGATGCTAAACACTGTTAACCAGGTCTCCCAGAGGAAAGACAGATCCTTCATCAGTGAAAGGAACGCTTTTAAAACACCTTTTGTTGGAACTCTTTTTATTTTATTTTTTGAGGATTTTTTTGTTTGTATTTTTTTCTTTAAATTTAACAGATGGCTGCCACCAGCCTGCATGACTGTTGCAGTAGAGTTACGCCATATCTGAAGCGAACAGTATTAATATCAATTGATCAAAATGAAATAAAAGGAAAAAAAAAAAAGAAAAATTCTAATTCATCACTTTTTCCTGTTCACAGTCCTCTGTGTTGCTTACCACTATTGTATGCCAGTGTTATGTTTGGTTGAAAAAGAGACTTAAGTATACAGGTTTGCTTTAAAAATTGAACATTTTTTCTGCCTTTTTTTTTTTTTTTACTTGACTGCAGATTATTTTTTGGTAGGTTTTTTTTTTTTTTTTTTAATGCTTGCGGTAGGAGGGGCTTTATTTTTTTTTCTGTTCATTTTTTTAAGGGTTTTTTAAGGCAGTTTAAGAGGTATGGAGCGAGACCTGATAAGTATCATATCCTTAACTAGGGACAAGAAATGATGTGAAACAAGGCAGGACTAGTCTGAACTGCTGCCAGCCCTGTCACTGTGTTGCAGGTACATTATCTTATTTACACTTTGGGATATTCTAGTCTCAGAATTATGCCTACAAAGGAAAGAACTGGATTGGTCCAGTTCTGAGAGCCTGACAATGTTCACTAGTTAAATCTGTGTGCTCCCCATATAAGTTTTATTTTCTTTCAACCTGAGAGAGCAAGGACTTGTACTGCTAACACCACCTGCAAGTAGAAGACTGCACTTTTGGGGGGCATATTGTGCTGGGGGTATTGCTGTTTGTGTTGCAGGCTGCATTTCTTGCACCAGCATTAACGGAGTTACTTCATGGACATGAACCCTGCTTGTCATCATCCCTTCTTCAAGCAGGATGCTTCAGAGTGGAGTTCTCTGCACAAGCCTGCTCAGTATGTATTCTTTATCATTTAGCAAAAAAAAAGAAAACTGCAGCTTTTCTAAGTGTAATTGCTGTGTTCCTGTAAGAGGATTAAATGAGGTTCGTATAAAGAAAATCCCTTTTCTGAATGTACAAGGAGGAAGAAGAGAGAATGCTCAGTGCTCTGGATCTACTACCTTGCTCTGGGTTTTTTTTAATGAGTAGAAAAAGCTGCACCAAATCAGTTGTGTGCTTTCCTAATTATCATAAAGGTCCATCTGGATCTGAGGTGTGAACATGTGTTTTCAGATTATTTTGCAAATATATATATATACATATATATTTTTAATTTTAGTTAATTGTGAATAATATAGTTTTTGTATTTATGAATGGACTTAAGTGAGTAAAAAATCAGTTGAATATGCATCCTTGAACATCTGTGAACACCTTGGTTTACTCAGTCAGCTATATTAGCCGAATTATGGAGTAGAACATCAGCCTTCCCTAGCCTAACGGATTCTGGCATTCTCTGTTTGTAGCTGGAAGAATAAGAGGGAATCCAGCAGTGCCAAGGAGGTTCTTCCATCCTAGGCTGAAATTCTCTCTACCTCTTCATGATGGTCACCTTTAACTGAGCTGCTGATAGCGGTGTCTCTTGGAGAAATGTTAATAGAAAGCTTTTTTTTTCCTTGAGATCACCCTTTATTTCTGTGCTTTCAAAATCCCTGTTCCTAACATGGTGCATTTTGTTGAAATAAGCAAGCTGTTGACGCATGCTTGTTAGATTTGTTGAAAGAAACGTTTGGTTAAAAATGGCACTGGATATTTCTTGCACAGTCCATCATTATCACCTTTCATCTCACCTGAATCTTGCTAGGTAAGTGAGGTGTGGCTATACAGGAAGCATTTTGCTATTGTTGCAGAGGTAGTTTCTCTTATTGAGAGAGTGTTAGAAATGTATGTTAAAAAAAAAAAAAAGTTTCATTTGTCACTGGCTTTTTCTTTATACAGCATTGATATCAGAAAAAGTGTTCTTCCATCCCCTGCCATAATCGTAACATTTTAACATTTTCCACTGTTTAATTATGTTGTGTATTTATAGATCTGTGCTTAACATTGTGCATATACTGGCAATAAAATGTACATAAGTTACTTGAACATTTTTATATACATATCTCTGTGAATCAACTCTTGGTTCAAGTGATTCTTAAAAAGGAGTTTAAAAAGTACTCAGTTTGAGGAATCACATAGATCTAACACAGTTGCTGGGCAAATTAATTAATGTGTTAAGTTGTGTTTGAGAATCACCAATGAGTATGAAAATCATTCCATTCTTCAGTGTATAATCCTAGATTCATTTTTCTTGAAAATTTTTTAAAATTGAGTGCTGAAATATAAACAGTAAAAGCCCCCAAAATAATTGAATTTCAGATTTGGAGGTGGTTCTGGTTTCTTTCACTGCAGGGCACATTTTGTGAAGCTCTTCTTTAGAAGTTACACACAGCAATCTACTGGCACAAATCTTCCAAAATGACCTCCATGCCTGAGCCTGAGGCATAGTTATCTCACAATCATTACCGAGTTTTCTCAACCACAGCAAGGAAAGACATGTGCACAGTTTAGTTTGGTGAATCTATATTTTTTTTATTTGGAAGCTTAAGTATATTTAACATATAACTGGTAATATTCTAACATCGCTATATAACATTGACTTATTTATGTAAAGTGTTTATGTAAGCAACATTTATATAGCATCTAGATTTACTAGCCATTACTTATGCAGTGGCTTAAAATTTGTACCAAGTTATCTGTCCCTGAATGCATAAAGGCTCACTTGAAATATAGTTCTTGATATCTTCTCAGTAGCACCTGGATTTTAAGGAGTTCAGCAAAGAAATGCAGATACTGTAATGATATACTTAAGTGTAAGACTTTTATTGATAATAGGCTCTGGAGGCCAATTTGACATTTTGCTTGATAATAACTTATCAGTAGTAATAGACTAGTAACATGTTGTTGGTTGAAAATCAAGAATAAGTAGATGTAAAAGAGAATATAACAATTATCTCTGATAGTCATGTTACTGTTTCTATGCTTTAACTTGAACCTGACAGCATAGTCTTCCACTAGGCTAGTATGAAACTTTTTCCTCTTTTTTAAAATTGCATTCTTAACAATACATCAAGTATAAAGTTTAGATCAATAAAATAGGAAATATACCTGAAACATAATTTGCAGTTTGGCAATATAAACAAATCATAGCCCATAACTAATCTGAAATTCTCCATGATCAACCAATTTAACACACCAGTGTTATGATACGAACTACACCATGTTCACAACTATTCATTTTACATGCCTTTATTTTATAATATAACATATGGTTTTATACTTATACCCTTGTTACCCTTGAAAATTTGTTATATTGTATGTTCTACTAACCTTGTTATAAGAACCTTACCTCTTACACTAGTTTACACCATACCACTTGTATCATATGAACTAACCCACCTTCACAATTTAACCACATTACCTATGCAAAATCGTTAATCATGTTAACCAAATGGGGAAAAAAAAAACACCTTGTAAACAGTTGTGATGGTAAAACCGAACGACTGTATATAAAACTCTATACATAAATAAATAAAAATAGCAAGGGGAAAGCCAAAAATGTAATACATTGGAGCAGATAATCTATGAAAAATATAGAATAAGAGTTGGAGAATTACCATCCTATTATGAATAGACCAGCACTCCATTAATCCCCATATCATCAAACTCTTGCCTCTTGGCCTACTATTTTCTTAGTATCTGGAAAGTGACTTAGCTGTTATGGTTTAAAAATACATAAGTTAGCAGGATACTTTAGCAAACGTTTTCAGAGAAACTTGATCAAAAAAGTAGTACCAATCTCTTGGATCATGTCAATTCATTTTTTCTTGTGATCTTGAGTGGATCTACATAGATCTAGAAATACTCAATTTTTTGGTCTCAGGAATAATACATGTTGATTGGGGGTGGGGGTTTTGAGGGAAAACAAAAGTTAACACGAGTGAAGCCCAGCTGATTCCTCTTAAGAGGACTGCTGCTGCAGTCTCTCTTTGACTTTCCCTGTAGGGTATAAAGTGATCTTACTCATGGAAAGAATGATTTCTCCAGGGATTTTTAAATGTCCACTAGATTACTTAAAGAGATCAATAAACATAGACAGTGGAGCCTTAAGGAAAATGAATAATACAAGTTGATAAATTGGTCAAATTCTCCAGATTCTCAATTTTCCTATGAACTACAGATTTATTTTAATGAACCTCACATATATAGAGGAAAGCTGAGGCACACATTGTTCCAAAGTCTCATTTTTCCTGGTATGGCCTTCCAAAACAGTCTCTTGAGCCTGAATTTTCATATAAATATTTAAAGTAACAGATAAAAGAGATGAAATAGATTTATCCATAGAGGCCTGCACAGTCCAATTAGACTAAGATAAATGGTGGCAGGTTGCTCTAAAGGAGTTCTGACTGCCACACATGAAATCACAGACTTAACTATAGATAGAGAGGACCTGCCTCACTCCTGGTGAGGGCTTTGATAACCCAGCAAAAAGAGAGCTTGTCTCCAATCTACTTCCTCTGGCTTCAGTCCCACTATGAGAAACTGCTTGCAGTTCTTCAGTCTCTGCCAGTAGTTCCTACAGAGATCCTGCAAGAGTTTCAGACCCAGCTCTCCCATCCGATGCCTCACATTCTGGACCTTGCAAGGCCAGCAATGTATCATTGCCTGCAGCCGCATCTCTACATCCAGCATGGAACGGATGGTTCACTTGCCTAGACTTAGAGGTCCAAATCTAGCCAAACAGCCACTTCTTAGACTACCGGTGTCAGGTACATCATTCAAGAAGATAGGATGGGAACACATATGCGCAATAATGGAAGTCTGTTGGAGCAACGTGGTTTGAGAAGCAAAGGAAACTTCTGTCACCTTACTTTGTTTCACCATTACTGAGATGAAAGTGACGCACAGCAAAAATTTAATTCCGGCAGAAACAACCCTCAGAGTGTCTAATGCTGCTACTATCTAAACTGCAATCTTGCCCCAGCAATCGTTTCCCTGAACTTGAGGTTGCCACACTGGGCAACAATTTCACTGCATGTGCCACCATTATAAACTACACTGAGATGCTATGGTTACCAGCTCCTTTGTTTTATGACATTTTTCCCAGTAGTTTACTCCTTATACATTAGATTTCCATCTTAATTGGAATCAGCCTCTTCTGAGACCTATAGCACCCTAATCTTCATCTATAACTATTGCAGGGATTTTTCCCTATTTTTAAACACCTGCACTAACCACTAGTATCTAGTCCAACCATCCATTGTGACAGTCCTCAATAAGAGACTGCAGCTCCCCCTGAATGACCACCAGGTATCACTGTTATGCAGAAGCTAAGACTCTTTCTCCCCAGTCCTTGCTAGCCTGAGGAAAAATACGATCATTAAGCCAACTCAACTCAACAGTTCTGCGTTAAAGCAACCATTACAATCTATGCTGAAATGTTGTGGTTAGTAGCACACTTATTTCACTTTCCTAACATTTCCTGTTTTCCTGGAGGGAGGGGTCCAGGACTGAGTAAAGTGGTGGGTAAAATTAATAAAAACATAAGAATTGCCATACTGAGTCAGACCAAGATCCATTGAGTCCAGCATCCTGTCTCTGACAATTGCCAATCCAGGTTACAAGTACTTAACAGTTTCTATAAAGTAGATCTCATTTCTGTTACTCCTAAGGATAGCAATAGCTTTCTTTAATCTACTTGCTTAATAATATGTTATGGTCTTTTCCTGCAGGAACATGTCCAAACCTCTTTGAAACCCGCTCTGCTAGTTGCCTTAATATTTCCTCTGGCAACAGATTCCACAGCTTTTTCTGCAACCTGTTTTGAATCTATTGGTTGTTAGTTCCATGGAGTGTCCCCTTGTTTTAGTATTATTTAAAAGGGTAAATAATCTTCCTTTATTTACCCATTCCACCACCACTCATGATTTTATAAACTTTTATCATGTCCACTTATTTCCATGCTGAAGAATCCTAGTCTGCATAGCCTTTAATCATAGGAGATTTGTTTTATTCCCTTTATCATTTTTATCACCCTCTTCTGCACCTTTTCTAGTTCCACTATGTCTTTCTTGGAGTGACCAGAGCTGCAAATAATACTCAAGGTACAGTCACACCATGGCCCAATACAAGAGACAATATGATATTCTCCATTCCTTTCCAGTTCATTCCTAAGATTCTTTTTATTTTTTACTGCCACCACACAATGAGCACAGGATTTCAACATATTTTCCACAACGACTCCAAGGTCCTATTCTTGGGTAGTGACTCCCAATACAGAACCCACCATCATGAACCTTTAACTGGGTTTATTTTTCCCTGTGTGCATCACTTTATATTTTTCCATATTAAATTTCATCTGCCATTCAGTTGCCCAGTCTCCTAATCTCACAAGGTCTGTCTGCAGTTCCTTACAATCCATTCCTGTTTTAATAACTTTGAATAATTTTGTGTTATCTGCAAATTTGATCATATCATTCATCTGCCCTTTTCCAGATTTATTTATAGTACATTAAATAGCACAGGTCCCAATCCCTGTGGTACTCTACTAACAATTTTTCTCCAGTTGGAAAACTGACCATTTGGTCCTTCCTCGACTGTTACCAGCCTTTTAACCAGTTACCAGTCCACAATAGAACACTGCCTCCTATCCATAACTTTGTAATTTCCTAAGGAGTCTTTCATGGGGGACTTTGACAAATGCCTTTTGAAAATCCAAATATACTATATCAGGGGTGGTCAACTCCAGACCTCGAGAGCAACAAACAGGACTGGTTTTCAGGATGTCCACAATGAATATGCATGAGTTAGAGTTGCATACAATAGTGACAGTGCATGCAAATCTATCTAATGCATATTCATTGTGGATGTCCTGAAAACCTGGCCTAGTTGTGGCTCTCGAGGACCAGAGCTGGCAACCCTTGCACTAGATCAACCAGTTCACCTTAATCTACATGTTTACTTACACCTTTAAAATAATTCTAAACAATTGGTAAGACAAGACTTTCCCTTCCTTAACATTTTGACTCTTAGCAATCGGATAGGTGGATCAAAAACCAGTGGGTTATGCACCTCTACCAGAAGATGGAGATGGAGCAAAGCTGACATCATGGTACATATATATATATACCCCTGCACTGACAACAGCCTGCCAGTATTCTCCATCTCCAGGATGATTGTGGATGTGCATCTTCCTACTGGGAATTGCTTAAAAATATTTTCAAAGGAGAAGAGAATAAGGAATTTGTCCCACTCTCCTGTAGGGTGATACCTTATGATCCATCCCTCAGTTGAGAATTCCTGTGGTGATATCTATGGATCCCTCCCTCAGATCAGTGCCTTGGTCCGGTAGCTGGTTTTTCAGCCGGCATGAACTTAGCTGTAAAAAAAAAAAAAAAAAAATTTTGAAAATTCAAACAATTCTGAGCAAATGGAAGTATATGTAATTCACACAATCAAATAATTAATTTCTATAAAATAACCTTTTTTGTCAATTTTTAGAACACATTCATCACTGAAAACAGGTATTAATGGAAGGAGAAGACCTCGGAATCCAGCATATATGGTTTTTAAATATGCTTCAGATATTGTAATCACTGGTCTAAAAAATTTCCAATACTATCCAATTTTATTAATCACAGAAAAGTTTTGATAGTTTTATATTTTTCTATAAAAACTTATCTTGTGATGAGAGCTGATCCACCAGACCACTGACAATAGCCATTTCTAACAGAGAGCAGGGAGCTCCGGTTTTCAAGAAATTCGCTGAACTTTATTTCACCACAAATACAATGTCCTGAAGCAGCTTTTTGTGAAATGCTGACTATCAGCAGTGTGGCAGTTCAGCTCCCATCACAAGAATTTGCAGATAGCTGCTTCTTGTTCCCTAGTGGCTCGCTCTTACTTCTGTATCAGGAGGTTGACGAATCTGGTGTGAATTCCAGGGCAGAGATGGAACCAGAGCCGCCCTTTCCACAGATGTGGACTGCACTTCAGCCAGAATTATGGCTTCAGTAATAGTGGCCAGGCATCAGCTATGACTAAGAAATTGGTCAGCCGATACAGCCTCGAAATCTAACCTTATGAAGTTGCCCTTTAAAGACTTGCTCATGTTTGGGAGCGAGCTGGAGAAAATTGCCAATAAATGGGATGAGTCCCAGGTTCGTCGGTTGTCAGAGGATGAGAAACAGACACACCGCGCTCCTTCAGCACGAGAGGTTGTACTAGGGTTTCAGACATTTTCAACCCTAAAGAGGAGCAGTCTTTCAGAGGACTCGACCTTTGGATAGGTCTTGGTCCTTTTGTCCCAGGCAGCCCAGACAGAGTGCAGGCTCGGGTAGTTGAAGTCGCCTCTCTTTTTTATCGGAAGTGGATTGAGATCACGTCAGACCAGTGGGTTCTAGAGGTTATAAGAGATGGCTATGTGCTGGACTTTCGTAATGTTCCTTGGGACATTTTCATGGTGTCTCCCTGCAGCTCTCCCAGAAGAGACAGGCAGTGGAGTGTATTATGTCAAGACTCAGCCTGCGAGGTGTGGTTCCTGTGCCCACGTCTCAAGAAAATACAGACCGATATTCCATTTATTTCATTGTGCCCAAGAAGGGAGGGCTCTTTTCGCCCCCATCCTAGATCTCAAGGGGATCAACCATCATGTTATGAATCACTGCCCGCGGGTCCCCCCACGAGCAGGCACTCACCCGTGGTTGCTGCTTCTTCACTCAACGCGACCGGACGCCGCCATCGGGCCTCCCCGTGTGGCCGGAGCCGCGGTCTCGCTTTCTCCTGAGGCCCAGTGGCCATCCAGCAAGCCTCCTCTTCACCGCAGCCGGAGCCGCAGACTTTGATGCTCCCATGCGGCACGGAGCCGCCGCTGACGTTATCTTCTCTTCGCGGGCAAAGGCCGCATCCCCGGGCCAGATTAGCGGCTGGAGCCACCCCCGAGGTCTCCTGCAGCGGCTGGGGCCACTGCCGTCATTTGGCCTGTTCCTCAGGCCCAGCCCTTGCGTCTCTGGCTCTGTGCGTCGGTGCAAGCTGCTGTCCGCGATCCTGCACAGCTTCCTGCTCTCTCTTAGGCGCTGGCTCGCGCCTCTCTTCAAGATTTAAAGGGCCAGACACAGGAAGTGTGCTGGCCCCACCTTTAATGGGACTTCCTGTACCAGCCCTATAAAAGGGCTGCTCCGTCAGTCAGTCTTGGCCTTGCATTGGAGTTGCTTCACTCTGGAGGCTCCTGCCTGCCAGAGCTCCGTCAGGTCTTCTTAGTCTTCTCCATGGAGTTCTTGTTGTCACGTCATGTCAAGTTAAGTCTTCATGCCTGAGGTCCTCGTCCAGGTGTCCTGGTGTCTCGTCTTGATTCTCCACTTCCTGTTGTTCCTGGTTCCTCGATGTTTTGCCCTTTGCTGTTTCGTCAACGCTCCTGAGCCTTCTGGTCCTGTAGGCTGGTAGTCCCTCGGATGACGTCTTTCCCGAGTGGGGACTAGCCTGCAGGTGGACTGGTGTCCTGTGTTCCTGAGCCGTCATGTCCTGCCAGCCGTTGGTGGAGCTTCAGACGACATCGGCTCTGTCGTCGGAGTTCTGCTTCGACTGGATCCTTCCCTACGCTCGTCCCGTTCTCAGCGTGGTCCGTGACCAGCTTCCTCGGGCTGTGTAGGGCGCGTAGTGGGACAAGGTGGTCCGCGACTCAGTTCCGCAGGTGAACTGAGTAGGGCGCCCTAAGAGACAGTGCCAATGTCCTTCCACCCAGCTTCTCGTCTCATCTGGACTTCGTCAATTTCCTCGTCTCGCCCTGGATGCCGTTGCATCACTCTTGGTATCATGTCAACGTCTTGTTCCTGATGCCGTCGCATCGACCCAGGTCCGTGATGTCTTCGCATCAGCCTTGGTGTCATGTCTTCATCCACGATGCCGTTGCATCGATCCTGCTGTCATGTCTTCGTGTCAAAGCCTGTCTGCCCTCGACCTCAGGCCAGGCCTGCTGCTCCTTGCTGTTCCATGCAGCAGGTCCGAAAGGGCTCGGAATGGTCGGAGGACCATTCACTTTCCAACATCATCTGTTGTTGGCCATGGGAGCTTGCAGGCCTGGTGGAGGGTAAGACAGTCAGCCATGGTGGAACACGCCGTCAACCCTCGGTTCGGTCCTGGATCCGTCTGGGGTCGGGCTGAGGCCCAAGGGCACACTAAAAAAAACCCCTTCTCAACACATCATTTGCAGGTGACTTGTTTTCGCATGGAAACTTTGCGCTCAGTGATAATTATGGTAGGGTCAGGGGAATTTCTGACATCTCTGGATTTGTCCGAGGCATACCTTCATATTCCCATCTGGCTAGAGCATCAACGATTTCTGCGTTTCGTGGTTTTGGGGCGGTATCATCAGTTTTGAGCACCGCCTTTTTTTTTTTTGGCCACTGCGCCCAGAACGTTTTCCAAGGTTATGGTGGTGGTGGCAGCAGAGCTGAGAAAGGATGGGATTCTAGTACACCCATACTTAGACGACTGGCTGATTCAGGCCAAGAGTCTGGAAGAGAACCTTCGGGTCTCATGCAAGGTGATCTTCTTGCAGGAGCTAGGTTGGGTAGTAAACCTGGCCAAGTGCAATCTTCAGCCATAACAGTCACAGGAGTTATCTCAGTGTTTGGTTTGAAACAAAGCAAGGCAGCGTGTTCCTGCTGGAGGGCCATATTCAAACGATGATGGCGTAGGTACATCAATTAACGAACACAATACGTCCGACAGTGTGGTCTTATCTACAGCTACTCAGATTGGTGGTTTTGACCCTGGAGGTGGTGCCGTGGGCAAGGGCGCATATATGTCCTCTTGAGTGCACTCTGCTGTTTCATTGGCGCCCACAGTCTCAGGACTATTCGATTCGGCACCACCTACCGATGGAGATCTGCATACAACTGCAGTGGTGGTTGCAAGCTGATCATCTAAGAAAAGGGGTTTCCCTAAGATCACCAGACTGGCTAGTATTCACAACAGATGCGAGCCTCCAGGATTGGGGAGCTCACTTTCAGGAGCTTGACAGCTCAAGGGCGCTGGAGTACAGAAGAGACTTGCTGGAGCATCAATCGGCTGGAAACCCGTGCCCTGTTAACATGTTTGCGATTCGGTGACGGGTTGCAGGATCGAGTGATCCGGATAATGTCAGACAATGTAACGACAGTGGCTTACATCAATTAACAGGAGGAACCAAGAGCCAGGAAGTATCACAGGAAATAACCCAACTTATGGAATGGGCAAAAGTGCATCTTCAAGAGATCTCAGCCTCGCAAATTGCAGGAAAAGACAATAAAAGAGTCAACTTTCTCAGCAGGCGGGGTCCGGATCCAGGAGAATGGGAATTGTCAAACAAGGCATTCCAGCTCGTAGTGGATTGTTGGGGCCTTCCATTCTGAATCTGCTGGCAACATCCCAGAATATGAAAGTTGCTGACCTTGAAAACAGTGTTTCTTGTGGCAATTTGTGTGGCGTGTAGAGTATCTGAACTGCAGGCCTTGTCTTGCCGGGAGCTGTTTGTACAGGTGACTCCAGGGGCAATACAGCTGCATACCGTTCCTTCTTTTTTGCCAAAAGTGGTCTCTGATTTTCACTTCAATCAGTTGATTTCCCTGCCGTTACAGCCCTTGAATGTCAAGAGGCATATCTTGAGTTATTTGGAGGTTTCTAAATCTCTCAGGAAGACAGATTGCCTGTTTGTTTTCCGGGGGGGGGTAAACAAGGTGAGACAGTATCGTGGGCTACAATAGCCCACTGGATTAAGAAGGTAGTCACAGCCACGTATGTGGATACTGAGCAGCCATTGTCTGGTCAGCTTAGGGCTGATTTCATTAGGGCTCAGGCAGTGTCATGGGCGGAGGTTAGATTGTTGTCTCCTGTCGACATTTATTTATTTTATTTATTTGTTTTTATATACCGGTGTTCATATTACATTTGCAAAGCTGCAATGTGGTCCTCCTTACACACCTTTTCCAGGCATTACCACCTAGATGTGCAGGCCCGGGAAGACGCATCCTTTGTACATGTGGTATTGATTGGACCATGGGCAGCTTCCCACCTGTTTGGGAGTAGCTTTGGTACATACCACTCGTTTTGGATCCACCTGTCTGTATGCTAAGAAAGGAGAAATTACTATTTAGCTGATAATTTCCTTTTCTTTAATAAGGACAGGTGGATCCACTTTCCTGCCCTTGGCTGCTGGATGGTTTTTCTATTTTCCTCCTGCATGGCCGTGTGTTACAAGGGTTACAGCCCGCCAGTATTCTCTGCAAAAGAGAAGTCACCTTGATGTCATCTTTGCTCTGTCTCCATCTGCTGGTAGAGGTGCATAACCCACTGGTTTTGGATCCCCCTGTCCTTTTTAAAGAAAAGGAAATTATCAGGTTAGTAGTAATTTCTCCTTCTCTTTTAAGCTATGGCTATCTATTTGGTCAGTGATTTTGTTTTTCAAAATAGCTTCTACGATTTTGCCCAGCACTGACATCAGGCTCTCAGGTCTATAGTTTCTCGCATCCTCTTCCTTAAAGACCAAGACAAAGAATTCATTCAATTTTTCTATTTCCTTGTCCTCCTTGAGCTTTTCTTTTGCCCCTCTGTCTTCTAGCAACGCAACTGACTCGCTCACAACACTTTTTGCTTCAAATGTACCTGAAAAAAGTTTTCATTATTAGTTTTTGCCTCACTGGCAAACTTTTACTCAGTTTCTCTTGGCCTTTCTTACTGTTTTACATCTAACTTGCAAGTGCTTATGCTTTTGCTTATTTTCTTCATTTGGGTCTGCTTTCCATTTTTTTAATAAGTGCCTTTTTAGCTTTAACTACCTTGTTTACCTCACCATTAAAGCACACTGGTGGTAGTTTGGTTTTCCTTCAGCCCTTTTTAATGCAAGGAATACATTTTATCTGGGCTTCCAAAATGGTATTTAATAAAAATGTCCATGCCTCATGCAAACTTTTAACCCTTACAACTGCGCCTTTTATATTTTTGCTAATTAATTTACTCATTTTAGCCTCGTTTCTATTTTTTTAAATTATATGCTACTTATAGTAATTTTACTTAATATCCTCCCTCAAGTGATTGTCAGATTTGATTGCATTATGATTGCTATTGCTTAGTGTCCCCACCACAGTAATCTCTCATACCAGGTTATGCATACCACTGAGGATTAGATCTAATGTGGCTGCCTCATCAGTTCTAGGGCTGGCTGCTCCATAAATCTGTCATTTGTGGCATCTAGAAACTTAACCTGTCTAGCATGTCCCAATAAAACATTGATTCAATCAGTACTGTAGTAATTTAAATCTCCAATTATTATTGTTGCCAATTTATTTGCTCTTTTAATTTCAGTTAGCATTCCACAATCTGTTTTTTCATTCCATCCGGATGGCTGATAGCATATATTCACTACTATACTCTTAAACCTCATCACATATGGAATTTCTGTTCATGAGGATTCAACACTGCATGTTGTTTTCTGCAGGATTTTTATCATGCTTGACTCTGTGCCATCTTTTACATATAGTGCCACCCCGCCACCAATTTGATTTGCTCTATCACAACGATATAATTTATCACTGGTATCACAGTCTCCCATTGGTTATCCTCTTTCCACTATATCTCTGAAATGCCTATACCACCTGTATCCTCATATAATGCTATTTCTAACTCACCAATCTTACTGTTCAGACTTCTGGCATGTGCATACAGACATTTTAAACTATGGTTTTATTTATATTTTCATTTCTGTTTATATTCACAACCTGCTTGTTAGCAAATGGTATAAGCAGTTTAGAATCATTTATTTCTAGGTGCTCTTTGTCTGCATCCATCTGGGCTACTTCAACCTTATTTATTTTAAAAGATTTATATTCCTCACTCATACATTGCATGTTTGAAGTGGATTACAGTTGTATACAGTAAACAAACTAGAACAAATCTAAACTGTGCGTACTGTCATTATGGCTTCACTAAAGTCCTTGTCCAGGTATGGAATTACATTGCTTCAAATGCCTGGGTGAATAAGTGTGCCTTTAATGTTTTCTTGAAAGCCTTTGGACAGCAGATTGAATGCAATGGTTCAGGCAGAGAGTTTCATATGTGTGGCCCAGCCACCAAGAAAGCCCTATCTCTGATGGTAATGAGCTGCGCCAGCTTTGGAGATGGTACATAAGAACATAAGACTTGACATACTAGGTGAGACCAAAGGTCCATCGAGCCCAATATCCTGTTTCCAAGGAAAAGTTTATTTGCTGAGCAGACGGCTATTGATGGTCTGTATATATGCAAAATGGTGTTAATCCAACACAGAGTGTCATTGTTTAATAGCTTTTGTGTAAAGCAGGCAAATTTATATTGGATTACGCCATTCTATTGGCACCCAGTGCAATGAAGATAGCTTAGGGGTTATATGATCGCATATTTTAACTCTGGTAAATATCTTTGCAGGTGAATTCTGGATTATTTGCATGATCCAGATGGAACAAGCTGGTAAACCAAGATACAGTGAGCTGCAGTAATTTAAATCATTTAAAATAAGAGAGTGAAGAACAAAACTGAAATCATGCAGTTCCAAAAGCAGATTCAACTGTCTTACTAGGTGTAGTTTATACAATGAAGATTTCATAACTGCATTGATTTGGGCTTTCGTTGATCAGGTCGATTCAATAAGAATATCTTAATTTTTTACTTTTTTGAAATTGGTATGCAGATACCTTGGAAGTTGGAAATTCAACAGATGGTGATTTAACACTGTAAAGAATAATTGTTTCAGTCTTTTAAGCATTAAGTTGTAGCTCATGAGAAAACCAATGTTTCACTGAGTTTATGCTCAGTGATCCTAGTTGACTATAGGACTATGAAGATTTGTACGGTGCAAAAGAACTGTATGTCATTGGCATAAAGTTTATAATTCATGCCGAGACTGGCCAGGACCTTGCAAAGCAGAGCAAGATAAATATTTAAGAGTTGCCAACAAAGATGAACCCTGAGGCACACCAGTGATTATTGCATACCAATTTGAGAAAGCATTTCTTATTTTGATTTGCTGTGAGCCATTGGTTAGCTATGAAGAGAGCCATTTCAGAACTGTGCCCTCGATTCCAACAAAATGCAGCCTGGAAATGAGCATACTGTCATCAAGCATATCAAAAGCTGCTGATACATCAAGAGAATCATAACATAACTAACATTCATATCAAAGCCCCCTTATGATTGTGTAAAAATTGGAAAGCAAGAGAGTTTCGCAATCTCTGTGCTGGGATATTCTAACTTCCCTGTTTTGCAAGTGTCTGGAACATATGTCCTTCCAAACCATTCAATTCTGAGCAACTGTTGGTTTTCTCCCATGGTCGAGTTTAAAAGCTGCTCTATCTCCTTCTTAAATGTTAGCACCAGCAGCCTGGTTCCACTCTGAAGCTATTACATTAACAAAAAAGGATAGTGAAATATCTTGAATCCTTAAAACTTACAGAGAAATATACACACACAAAAGGGAATTAAATTAGCACAAGTTTGAAACTTATGGACAGTAGTGACAATTATCAAAGCATCAAGCCTGGCTTTCCATTTGTGCACGTTTCACATAGATTCATAATTCAGTCTTCTTTAAAAAGTATATCTAAAGTCAACATCATATCTCACATTTATTTATCTTCCCTTGGATCTACAATGACTGAGCAGCATTCAACTGCTCTCCCACATAGAAGACTCATTTATTAATAAACCGAGCAGCTTGAGGTTGGGTCCCTAAGGCAGTGGACAGGAATAGAAATTGGATGAGTGATAAAGGACAGGGAGCAGTGGTGAATGGATATCAGTTTGAGAAGAGGAAGATGATTAGCAGAGTACCTTGGGACTCATTCTGTTCAAAATGTATGTAAGCAATATTGCAGAGAGTTTGAGGTAGTCTTTTTTGCAGATAAGGCAAAGATCTGCAACAGAGTGGACATTGAAGCAGTACACAAAATGAGAAATGATCTAAGAAAGCTTAAAGAGTGGTTGGATGCTTGGCAATTAAGATTTAATGCCAAAAAGTACAGAAATCTGCAGGAGCAATATGCGCGAGAGGCAGTGAAGAACCAATGTGCACCAAGCAGGAGAGAAACCTTGGGTAGCAAATCACTGTGATAACGGTATTGGCCAGAGCAATGCTATGGTTGCATAGGGAGAGGCATAAATAGTAGAAAAAAAGGTGATAATGCCTCTGTACAGATCATTGATGAGGTCATACATGGAATACTGAGTTCAGTTCTAGAGGAAATATCTCAGAAAGGACATAGACTAGAGACAGTCCAGAGAGAGGCAATCAAAATGGTGCAGGGTCTGCACCAAAAGCCCTATGAGAAAAGACTGAAGCACTTTAATGTGTACACCCTAGATTAAGAGAGGCAAGACGAGGGGCATGTGATACAGATATTTAAATTCATGAAAATATTAATGCACAAAGAAGCCAACCTTTTTCAATGGAAAGGAAATTGTAAAACTAGAGATCATGATATAAAGCTTCAAAGGGGAAGACTTGGAAACATCAGAAAATATTTTTTCAAAACGAGGGTAGTGGATGCCTGGAATATACCCTTCCAGAGAAAGTGGTGCAGACAAAAACAGTAACAAGTTAAAAAAAACAGTGGGATGAACACAGAATCCCTGGAGACAGAGGATGGTAATGAAGTACTGAATAACCTATACAGAGCAGCAGTTCAGCCCATAAATGCAGTACTATGACTACTTTGTGCTTCTAGGAATGCATTGGAGCTGACTATCCTAAACAACATTTAGTCTGTCTAGCCATTTTCGTCTTTTTCTGCCATTATTTTATTTTGTTATGCGTTTCCATGGGAATTTTAAAAATCAATAAGTAGGCAGATTTGTAGGTTAATCACAATCCATCAACAAATCTGCCCGCATTTTGTCTTTTGCAGACAATACTAAGATCTGCAATAGGGTGTCCAGTCCAGATGCAGTTGAAACAAGTAGGGATGGCTTTAGAAGGTGCATTACAAGTTAGGGGGCTGATATAATAAGCTGTATGTTAAAACTGTGTGCGAATATTCCGCACACCATTTCTAAATGCACACACTAAAAAAAAAATATTAAAAGTGCACTAACCCAAAAATGTATATATGCACTAACCCAAAAATGTATATATGAAAAATGTTTAGTAATATAAAACATGATTTTATACACACAAACCATATTTTCTACTCAGAAAACATGGTTTATATGCACAAATTGAAGTTGATATTTACAAGCCATTTAGACTGATAACTGAAAAGTCATCCATCTAAATAGCAATACTTTTGTATATTTAGAGACATATCCGGCTAAATTCTAACCAGATAACTAGTTATCCGGCTAAAATTTAACTGGATAAGTCAGGAACAAGCAGGAGGCATTTTGCGGAGGAGCAGAGTTAGCCGGATAAAAGTAACTTTAAGATCTGGGAATGTTCATTGGTGCAACCATTCTGCTCAATATATACCCTATTGCTTAATTGGATAAGTTCATCTGGCTAATTAGCCGAGCCGCTTAGTGGCTGAATATTGCCCACATCATGTCTGTGTATTTAGGCACACAGAAAAATGCTTTCTTTGTACAAAGCATATTTTCTGCACATAAATTCTGAGTACAGGTCCCAGAACCAGAACTCAAGCAGACCAGAAAAGGGCTACCAAATTGGTGCAGAGTCTGCACCATAAGTCCTATGGGATGATGAGTAAAGACCTAAATATAATGTAGAGGGGAAGAGGGAGAGGAGAGAAATAGATATTAAAATACCTTAAAGGTATAGCATGTCCAAGGGGTTATGGCTTGAGAATGAAAGAGAATAGACACAGGAGTAAGAAAATTTCTCACAGGACAAGCAGGATACTAGTCCTCACATATGGGTGACATCACAGGATGGAGCCCAATCACGGAACACTTTTGTCAAAGTTTCTAGAACTTTGACTGGCACCTACTGGCATGCCCAGCATGGCACTAAACCTGCAGCCAGCAGGGGTCCCCCTTCAGTCTTCTTTATTCCGAGCAGCAGTAGCCACGCGGGTTGAGCTCCACAGAGATTCCTGATAGGAATTTTCCTCACAGCATTACCAAAAACTTTCATACCCCACAGAGGTCCCTCTCTCGAATTTTTGATTCCGCGGTACTCTGGTAAGTCTTTTACCCGTTTTCAGTCTATTCCCGTTGAGTTTGGCCCTTGTGGTTTACTGGCCGTCAACCGCACCGCAGCTCAATTTTTCAAAGGCCATGGCATTGGGGTTCTGTCGGTGCCCAGACTATACTCGCACCATGTCCATAACAGACCCTCATAAAGTCTGTGTAATGTTCCTTGGGTGCGAGCATGATGTCCTGACTTGCACTAAATGTGCCTTAATGATACCAAAAGGTCACAAAGTCAGAATGGAGAAAATGGAACTTCTCTTTCGTTCCAAAACTCCGACGCCATCTATTCCATCGACGGCGTCTGAACCAGCACCATCCACTTCACGCCAGCATCGGGCACCAGCCAGTGACCGTCCGGCATCGACGACTTCCCGCCGTCGACTACCTCTACTTCCCCTCAGAACCGAGGGGATCATAGAGAGAAACATCGGCATCGACACCGAAAGCTTAGGATCATCGATGAAGGAAAATCATCGACTTTGCCATCGTCCAAGCCGCCATCGAAGAAACCCCGTCCAGAAAAGACGTTGACCCTTTCTGGGACCGGGTCACAAAGGCAACCCTCACCCGGACGGGTATCGGGAGCCGCGACTCCGCCTTTAACGGTGGTCCCTCCAGCTATGCCTCTGCCTCCTTCTCCCCTTCCAGAGCCGGAGCTGCTTGCTCCAGGTCTCCGTGAAGAGCTGGACTGGATGGTTCAGGAGGCCATCGATAAGGCAATGCAGAGATTCCAAGTTCCCCCGGCGCCGAAACAAGTGCTGATTGCGGACCCGACCACCGATCCTATTCCAGCAACATTAGCACCGCTGCTTTCGAAGATGGAAGCGCTTATAGCTGCTTTTTGACCGATGGATCCCAGATCACCATTTGCTCAGGAGGAGAAACACCGTTCCGTATTTCTCCATTGGGAGTCCTGCCAATGCCTCAGCCATCGATGCCAATCCAGCCATCGGCGCCACCGATCCATCCATTGATGCCCTCGATGCCTGCACCGGTGCCCTCGATGCCTTCATCGGTGCTTCCAGTACTTCCCTCAATGCCTTCAGAGCCTAGATCAGGACCTTCAGGAATACCATCATCCCGTCCTTCTCAGGTTCCTAGAGGGACAGGTGCTGAGTTGGTTCCCTTCCAATTACAGACTGAGCAAGATGATAGGCACTAAATGATGGAGCTGTTACAATTCCTGGATGCACCCAAGGAAATAACCTCCAACCCTATTCATCAGGTTCTTTTGGATCTTCTCAAAAAGAACTGGGAACCCCCTTGTTCGGTAGCTCCAGTCAACCGAAAGGCAGATACCACTTACTTGGTCCAGTCAGCCCCAGGTTTCCAGAAACCTCAGCTGGATCACCAATCTGTGGTTGTAGAATCTGCCCAAAAGAGGGCACGATGTTCAAAACCCCACTCTTCCTTTCCCTCAGGTGGCCATGTGGTACACAAGGGTTTTGAAGCAGGGAAGCATGAAATAAGATCCTCTTACGATATCTTAGACACCGCTTCCAGTGTATTTGCAGCTGCCATTTCTGCAAGAAGATGGGCCTGACTTAAGTCTTCGGACTTGAACCCTGAAGTACAAGACAGATTGTCCGATCTGCCTTGCATAGGAGACAGTCTGTTTGGCGAACAGATCCAGTGGACGGTGGCGGAACTCAAAGACCATCATGAGACCCTTCACCAGCTCTCTCTGATGCCTTCTGAGTATTCCTCCAAACAGCCATTCAGGAAGGATACTAAAAAATCATTCTTCCATCCAAAGAAGTCCTATCCATCACCGTCTAGAAGTCGTTCCACGAGACCTTTCCAGAAGGCCCAGTCTCGTCAACTTCGGAAACAAAAGCCGCAAGCAGCTCCTCAGCTGGGCCCTACTTCCAGCTTTTGACTCCTGCATAGAGAGCAGCAGCCAGCTTCCACTGCCTCAGATACCAGTGGGAGGTCGATTGTGCCATTTCAACAACAGATGGCACACAATTACCTCAGACCAGTGGGTCCTTGCCATAATCTCTCAAGGTTATCACCTGAACTTTCTCTCCATCCCACTGGATTCCCCACCTCGGCTGACGTAGGGAACATCCGACCACTCACCACTCCTGGAACAGGAGGTTTCCCTCCTCCTCCAGTCCAGAGCAATAGAACCATTGCCCTACTCCCAACAAGGCCTAGGATTCTATTCCTGGTACTTTCTAATCCCCAAAAAATCAGATGGCGTTCGTCCAATTCGGGACCTTCGTGCCAACAAGTACCTCCAATGAGAAAAGTTCAAGATGGTAACCTTGGGTTCCCTCCTTCCTCTTCTGAAAAGAGGAGACTGGCTCTGCTCTCTAGACCTCTAGGACGTACACACACATTGAGATAACTCCATTTCATCGCAGATTTCTGAGATTTCTGGTAGGCCCCAGGCACTATCAATACCGAGTGCTACCATTCGGCCTGGCAACTGCACCACAAGTCTTCACCAAGTGCCTCATAGTAGTAGTAGCCTTCCTCAGGACTCAAGGTGTTCATGTCTACCCCTATCTAGACGATTGGTTGATCAGGGCTCCCACTCAGCAAGCTGCTCTGTCGGCCCTACATCTCACCTTTCACACTCTGATTTCGCTAGGATTTCTCGTCATCTACGCGAAATCCTGCTTAGTCCCATCTCAAACTTTGTCCTTCATAGGGGCAGACTTGGACACCTTTCAAGCAAAGGCATTTCTGCCTCGATAGCGAGCTCTCACTCTCATTTCTCTCGCACACCAGCTACAGTCTCAGCACCGCTCGACTGCACGCCACTTCCTCATCCTGCTGGAATATATGGCATAGTCAGTACAGGTTACCCCAGTGGCCCGCTTGGTCATGAGTCATGCAGTAGACTATAAGGTCACAGTGGACTCAATCTGTCCAACCACTATCAACCATTGTCCACATCACCGACCCACTTCGTCAGTCTCTAGCCTGGTGGAAAAATCAGATCAATCTGCTCCAAGGCCTACCCTTCCAAGCTCCAGACCCTCAAATAATTCTCACCACCGATGCTTCCAACCTCGGTTGGGGAGCACATGTCGCCAATTTGCAGACACAAGGATCTTGGTCTCCAGAGGAAGCCAAACACCAAATCAATTTCCTGGATCTACGAGCAATCATATATGCTCTCAGGGTGTTTCAGGATCACCTTTCCAACCAGGTCATCCTCATTCAGATGGACAACCAGGTGGCCATGTGGTATATCAACAAACAGGGAGGGACGGGCTCCTACCTACTGTGTCAGGAAGCGGCACAGATATGGGCGGAGGCCTTCTCCCACTCGATGTACCTCAGGGCCACCTACTTGCCGGGCGTGGACAATGTGTTGGCGGACAAGCTGAGTCGCACCTTTCAACCGCACGAGTGGTCCCTCGACCCCACAGTAGCGGACTCAATATTCCAACGTTGGGGTTATCCCCACATAGACCTCTTTGAGTCACCTCAAAACCACAAAGTAGAGAACTTTTGCTCTCTCACTCGCAGCCAACACTCACAGACAAGAGATGCGTTCTCCCTCTCATGGGCAGCCGGTCTCCTATATGCATTCCCTCCACTTCCGCTTCTCTCAAAGACTCTCGTGAAGCTATGTCAGGAAAAGGGAACCATAATCCTGATAGCACCTCACTGGCCACGCCAAGTGTGGTTTCCGATCCTTCAGGACCTCTCCATTCGCAGGCATATTCCCTTGGGAAAGGACCCGCTTCTGATCACTAAGAACGACTGGTGCTTGCGCCACCCCAATCTTCAGGCCTTATCCCTGACGGCCTGGATGTTGAAAGGTTAATTCTTCAGCCACTCAACCTTTCGGAGCCAGTTTCCCGTGTCTTGATTGCTTCACGGAAGCCTTCCACGAGAAAATCTTACCTTTACAAATGGAACAGATTTAAATCATGGTGTTCTGCTCAATTCCTTGATCCTTTTACCTGTTCCACCACGAAATTTCTGGACTATCTCTGGCACTTTTCAGAATCAGGTCTTCCATCAGAATGTATGTCAGTGCGGTAGCTGCCTTCCATAAAGGTGTTGGGGATGTTCCTATTTCAGTACAACCCCTTGTAACACGATTTCTGAAGGGTTTGCTCCACCTCAAGCCTTCACTGCGCCCTCCACCCCTTCTTGGGACCTCAATCTGGTTTTGGGTCGGCTCATGAAACCACCATTCGAGCCTCTCCAATCCTGTGATCTTCGTTATCTCACATGGAAAGTTATTTTTCTTTTGGCGATCTCATCCACTCGCAGAGTTAGTGAGTTACAGGCCCTAGTTACCTATCCACCTTACACTAAACTTCTGCACAACCGAGCAGTACTCCGCACTCACCCTACTTTCTTGCCTAAGGTAGTATCGGAGTTTCATCTTAATCAATCCATTATACTACCTACCTTCTTTCCCAGGCCCCATTCCAATCCAGCAGAACAGGCTCTGCATACCCTTGACTGTAAACGGGCTCTAGCGTTCTATCTAGACTGTACAGCTGCCCATAGGAAAAGCACTCAATTGTTTGTTTCTTTCCATTCCATCAAATTAGGGCAGCCTATGGGTAAGCAGACTCTCTCCTCCTGGTTAGCGGACTGCATATCTTTTTGCTATCAGCGAGCAGGCATTCCACTTCATAACCGTGTTAAAGCACACTCTGTCAGGGCCATGGCAACTTCAGTAGCGCACCTACGCTCTGTGCCGCTTCCTGATATTTGTAGGGCTGCTACCTGGAGTTCTCTCCATACCTTCACAGCCCACTATTGTTTAGACAAGGCTGGAAGACAAAATTCCATCTTCGGCCAATCTGTCTTGCGCAACCTTTTTGCAACTTGATGTACCAACACCCTTCCGCCTGCCCATTAGGATTCAGGATGCCCTCTACCAAATTCCACCCCAGTTGTTGTGCCTGTTGCACGTCTTTGGGTATATTTGGTGCATACTCTGACATCCTCAGCTCGGTACTCACCCATATGTGAGGACTACCATCCTGCTTGTCCTGTGAGAAAGTAAATGTCGCTTACCTGTAACAGGTGTTCTCACAGGACAGCAGGATGTTAGTCCTCACGAAACCTGCCCGCCACCCCGTGGTGTTGGGTTCGTTACGTTATTTTATTTTTGGCACTTCCTATAGCTATAAACAAGACTGAAGGGGGACCCCTGCTGGCTGCAGGTTTAGTGCCATGCTGGACATACCCGGTAGGTGCCAGTCAAAGTTCTAGAAACTTTGATAAAAGTGTTCCGTGATTGGGCTCCATCCTGTGATGTCACTCATATGTGAGGACTAACATCCTGCTGTCCTGTGAGAACACCTGTTACAGGTAAGCAACATTTGCTAATTCTTCACTGAAAGGTTGGTGGATGCATGGTACAATCTTTTTAATGGGGGTGGTAAAAGCAAAAACAATATTAGAAATTTGACAGCAGAAAAGACCATATGGCCTATCTAGTCTGCCCATCCATATAACTACTCAGTTCTATAATCCGTACCACTCCCTCAGAGAATCCTCTATGTTTGACCCTTGCTTTTTTGAATTCATATACTGTCCTTGTCTCCATCATCTCCACTGGGAGGCTGTTCCATGCATCCTCCAACCTTTCTTTAAAGAAATACTTCCTTAGATTATTCCTCAGTCTACCCCAGTGTTTCTCAACCAGTGGGCCTTCAGAACTGATCAGGTGTGCCATGGAAAAGTCATCACTGCCTCATGCTCACCTCCAGGCCAGCGCCTGGGTTCTTCTGTCAGCACCTTGCAGCAGCAACAACAAACACCAGTGGTAGCTCTTAAATATGTAGGAACTTCATTCTGCAAACGTGTACTCATGCCCTCCTCTTCCTACCCACAACATGACTCTTGGAGTGTGATAATTAATGGGTAGTATGTAGGGCATGGATAACTGGGTCTTACTTTGTGCAGCACATACATTTTCACACAGCAACTCCTCATCTTCCCCCTTCTGAGCTTTTTCCTTTGAGTCCTTCCAGCCACTGTCTTAGCCCTAGGCGGAGTGAGTTAGGAAGAGCGTGCACTGAGCACTAAACTCTTGCAGGTGAATTTTAAAAGCCTAATGCGCACGTCAATTAGGGGATTCGTGAATATTTTGGTCTAGTGCACACGTATCTCTTGCTGCATGCACAAATGGAAAGTTCCAAAAAAGGGGTGGGGTGTGGTCTGGGTGGGGCAAGGGCATTCCTGGAATTCAACTTCAAATAAATACTTATGTGGACAGGCGCACGCCGGAGTCCCCAGCTGCGTAGCTTCTGTTATGGATGAAATGAAAGTTATAAAAATAAATAGATCGGTGGGGTTTTAAGGGCTGGGGCTTGTAGGGGACAAAGGACGCTGTTGAACTAGGGGAGTTTGGAAGTCCTATTTAGCTGGGTGAACTGATACAACTGGTAATGGTGTCGGCATGCGTGTCTTTTAAAATTCCCCCACTTATGCAGTAGAAGCAGCATTTATGCACATAGGTGCGCGTCCACTTAAAATTGTGCACGTATATGCATAGGCTATTTTATAACATGCAAGCATATACACACATGTTATAAAATGGATGCATCCCTGGGCATGGGCCAACAAATGCACACACGTGTGTCTACACGCCTGTTTTAAAGTCCTGTGCTGGGAGCAACAACAGTGAAGGATCTCTGGCAGCCACATGTGTTAGGAATGTGGACCCTTTGGCCGGCTGAGACAGATGGTGTTGCACTGTGGAGAGCCCACAGTGGACGCTGAAGAGGTAGTCCTGAGAAGGCTTCACCACTGGAAGCCCGAGGTCCCCCCAGGAGGAGCCCATAGGGATCCGGGCCTCTTGGACTTAGGTGCGATCATCTGCGACCGAGGACCAGAAGAGAAGCCCGAAGAGATAGTCCAGCGAAGTGGCTGAGCCCAGGAGGTCTGAAGAGACTTCACCCTTGGAAGCCCACGGCCACCCCGCTGAAACTTAGGTGAAACCTCCAGGCGAGTGAAGAACTGGATACTTGAGGAAGAGGAGAGGGCTGAAGCCAGAGTCCAGGAACAAGCCATGGTCGGAAGCTGGGAGTCAGAAGCTGAAGACAAAGCCAGGGGCGGAAGCTAAAGCTGGAGTCAGTGGATGAAACAGGGTCGGAAGCCAGAAGTCTGAAGCTGAAGACGATCAGGGATCCAGATGCAGCAACTAGAAACTCTAATAGAATGAGCCACATTGCAAGGCGAGGTTTAGGCCAAGCTGTAGGGTTTAAATACCCTGCAATGTCCGATGTTATCTGAGGGCTGTCTTCCCTCTTTCCGTGCTGGCCCCTTTAAAAGTTTGAGCCCCCGCGCGCGCCTGGGGGTGGGGCCAAGCGCGTCGGCGGCGTCTCCCTCGCGAAGGGAGAGCCACGGCAGGAGCCAGGTCGGGCCTAGACAGCCAAAGGAGGCTTCCAGCGGCCCGGCCGCGAGGTAAGAGGAGGTCCCGGGGCACAGCCCAGGACCGTAACAACATGAGGCAGCCAAGGTAACTAACTGAGCTGGCTGCCCACACCACTCTGACTTCTTCTTTCTCCTGTGCTTGTATATAGAGGGAGCTCCCTACATTTTAAGATTTGAAAGAAACTGATGGGACTTTCAGTCATTCCCTAGCTTTCTTTTGGCCATACAAGTCCTCTCAATGTCCACAATGCCTGCTCAGTGAAGTATGGTATGCTACACAATGTTTTTGTTAATATTTATGTTCCTTTGGCTTGGAAACACTGGTCTCTATCCCCTTTTATACTCCTACCATAATCCCTCTTTCCAGAGCCTCCTTTCTGTTGAAAGAGACCCACCTATGTATTCTTGCCTCCAAGTTATTTAAATGTTTCTATCAGACCTCATATTTCCTCTAGGGCAGTGGTCCCCAACCCTGTCCTGGGGGCCCACCAGCCAGTTGAGTTTTCAGGATATCCACAATGAATATGAATGAGAGAAAATTTGCATGCACTGTCTCCATAACATGCAAATTTTCTCTCATGCATATTCATTGTGGATATCCTGAAAACCCGACTGGCTGGTAGGCCCCCAGGACAGGGTTGGGGACCACTGCTCTAGGGTGTTACATGTTTAGATTTTAAGTCTGTCCCCATATGCTTTACAAAGATGATCACTGATTATTTTAGTAACCACCCTCTGGACCAACTGCTCCCTGTTTATATTGTTCTGAAGGTGAGGTCTCCAGAACTGTATACACTATTCCAAATGAGGTCTCAGCAGGGATTTATAAAGAGGCATTTTCACTGTTTTTCTGCTAACCATTCCTCTCCTTATGCACTAAAGCATCTTTCTAGCTTTTGCAATCGTTTTATCCACCTGTTTGGCCATGTTGAAATGTATTTATATATTTAAATTTATTTCTAGACCAGATGCTGCAACGATCGTGGCAGTTTACAATAATAAAATAAACCCAATCTGCTTTAAAAAAAAACAGGAGTCAAAATTTAACACAGCAAGGATAAATCAAACCTTACCAGTTTGATGCTGAGATGTAAGTTCTCATTAGAAGCTCCTTAGGTGGTCTAAACACGAGCTGATTCTGGACCTTGACAACAGTAATTATCTTATTAATACTATTTGTTATTTTCTCCATATATCTGCTGAAATAGCCATGCTTTTGGGGCCTTTTTAAATAGTTTGGCCTCCAACATAGTTCTTAAATGCTTAGGCATTGTGTTCCAGATTATGGGGCCAGCCACAGAGAACACATGATCCCTGGTTTCTCCCAGATAGGCTTGATGTACTGTAGGAATCTCTAAGAGTAGATGAGATGGAGTGTAAATATGTAATGCCAATCCTAGTCATGGACTAACTATGATGTTAATTAATTTACGGATCAGTACTAATACTTTATACTTGATTCTTGCTTAAATCAGTAACCAATAAAGGGCTAATAAAAAAAAAAGTTGTGATATGATTATAAACACTGTGATCAGTTAATTCACAAGTGGCAGAGTTTTGTAATAATTGTAGTGCTGGAACCCCAGTTTTGTAATAATTGTAGTGCTGGAACCCCAGTAACAGATAATTGCATGATCAATCCCTGAAAATATCAGTCTGGAAGACAATTTAGAAGTCATCAAGATTGGCTTTAAGTGTCTTAGCATACTTACCCCTAGATTCATCGAAATGCTATAAATTTCGCATGAATAGCGCCCGCGATTTAAAAAAAAAAAAAGCGTGGTTAGGGTAATTTTTCACTTACTGCAATGTGTGCTATTTTAGCACTTCATGTAGGTATTATACCACAATGTGTGTTAAATTTATCACACCTGTGATATTTCCACTTCACAAGCTGAGAAGTGCCCAGATAGGCCTTTACTTGCTTTGGGCTGAGGAGAGAGAGAGACTCTTTATAAGGCTCTTAATAGTAGTCAACTATTTATACCACTAAGGAGGGTCATCTAGTAACTCGAGGTGAGGTTTTGATGGTGGACTAAAGTTTTGGGGCCAGTTTTACATGCACAGTCAGAAGTACGAACAGCACAGTACACATCAGTGAAGATTGGATGTGATTTGGAATGAGGAAAGATACACAAAGATGAGATTTCTACAATGTTCTCTCGCCCTAGCTTGATGTATCTCTACCTGGGTGCTCTTTCTCTATCTCTCTCTCCCTCCCCTCCCCGAAACAGAATTTGCTTAACGCCAGGAAAAAAGGTGTAGTTATTTTTAGCATTAAAAACATGCAATAACGTGCGTTATGAAATCACACGCAGCATTAATGCCCCTCATTTTTATAAACTCTGTTCAAACTCCTTCCCTTTGACTAAAAACTAAAAAATTTGCATTTGCATCTCACGATGCGATAATGCATGCATTATGGCATTATCATGGGCGTTAGGGCCCTAACGCCCATGATAACGGCCTAATGCATTTTGATGAATGACCCTGATAGTTTGAAATATTTTATTTGGATCCTGCTCTTTATTCATACACTAGCCGTTAAGCCCGTAACAACGGGCTACATTAAAAAAAAAATTTCGGTCCATTTCCTTCCCCCTCCCCCACATTCTCCCCTCACCCTCTATTCTCCCTCTCTCCTCCCCCTCCCCTCCCCCTCCCCTCCCCTCTCCTCCCTCCTCCCCTCAGTCACTCCCTCCCCTCTCCCCCCTCCCCTCAGTCACTCCCTCCTTCCCCTCAGTCACTCCCCCCTCTCCTCAGTCACTCCCCCTCTCTCAGTTCATTCACAACCCCTTCGGATGGCACAAACGGAAGATCTCCGGAGGAGGTCCCTCCCTCGCGTGTGCCGCCGCTACCGCTCCTCTCCGCCACTGCCACCACCACTCCTCTCCGCCGCCATGTTTTTAAAGAGCTGACGCTCTGCTCTGACCGATGTGTTCGCCCGCACATGCGCAGTAGAGCTGCTCTCTACTGCGCATTTGCGGCATGTTGGTCAAGCCTCATTTATCTAATAGATAGAAAAATTTCACCCCTTAGACTTTACCTCTCCCATGAGTTTTTGCTGCCCAAAATTGAAATTGCAGCCTGTGCCTAAAGAGAAGTTTGACGGTTACTTGTTTGACCTATGAAACTCCATTTATTTGGTAACCATTTCTTTTCCTGCCATTCTTGAACTGGGCAGCTGGTGGCAGTATTCCAAAGTTACCAGCAGCTGGAGCTGATAGGGTTAATCTCAGACAAGCCAACTGATGATGTCACTCTGTTGCAAAGACTCACGAGACAGTATGAATGTTTTAGTTTATTGCTGTGACTGTTGAATGACTGATTCATTATTTATATTTGTAATGATGATTTGTATCTATCCTCTGCCTTGATTGATAAAAGAAAAGTGGTATATTAAGTTAAATTAGAGATAAAAGCTGTTTTCTAAAAGAGATAGAAGCAGCTGAAAGAGAAAGAAATACAGACCCTTTGCAGCTGGGGTCAAACTACAAAACCTCACATGGGATTGTCACTGTTGATGGAAACAGGGGCAGCATTCAGCTCTGTACTTAAGTTCAGTGAATAGTTAGTGTTACTGTGTGATCCTTTTTTTTTTTTCCCCCGGCCTACTGTAACTCAATTTGATATAGAATATTTCATGTTCATTGTTCAGACTATTTAATAATAAACTCTTTAATTTATTAGCACTGTGTTTGTGACTGATTGCATCACAAGTGAGCAGCTGGGTGATCCCAGTGTTTTGGTAGTTTGGTCTGTGAGCACTCATGGGAACTGTGAGACCCCAGGTTTGTGGAGTTGCAGTGACTCAGAAAACCCTCAGGGAATAGCTTGTGGGCAAGGTACTTGCCCAAAAGCAAGCCCAACCCCAGTTGGTGAGTGGTTAGCATGAGAAAGGCACAGGTATAGGAGATACTTACTCAGTGCCCGCTGGGACCTTCAAATGGCCATAGGTTCAACTCCTGGTGGGTATTAGGGGTAGTGCAAAGATAATAAGTGACAGCCCAAAACTGAAATTGAAGAATATATAAGGCAAGCAGTGAGGATAAAGACGAGTATCAGGTGACATCCACAGTGTTGCAACAGGAAAGGAAAAGGGGCAGACTAGATGATCCTTGTTTGACTTTATGAATCAAGTCTGTTTTTACTACTCTGCAAGCTTGTATCAGGTGAACAGAAAGATTTTTGTATGTATTTAACATTCTACCCCAAGGGGATGATGAACTTACCCACATAACTTCCTGCTAGTTAGTGGCTCTTTTCTGCAAAGGTTTGCTACATATTCAAATGAGTTCTGTTGCAAACTTCCTTAACAAACTTTGCAACTGAACCTGTCCAAAATCAGTAAACATACCTCATTAAAGTGTAGATATCATTTTTATGAAAACTAGCTGATGATGGTTTTTGCACACTAGTTTTCACTGATTTCTGCATTAATGAGCTGCTTTACATGATAGTGCTTCACAACAGCTCGTTAATACATAATTTTAGTAAACTTTTGTGCCCAAACTATGTGAAAGTTTTATTACCTGTGAAGGGGGTAATTTTACAAAGTTTGTGCAAACAGGTCCTACATGCCTTAAAACATGCAAAAACTTGAAACACCAGCGTTTTTTCTTGTTTTGGGCTATGTTAAACATTTATCAACATATTTTGCAGCTTAGTACATTGGCCTCCAAGTCTGATTCAATAGTCTATGGAGTTATCAATAGAATAACTACTCTCTGATAGGTATGTCAAGTCTTAAAAGATTCAGTGAATACAGGAGCAAAATATGCTTTGCAGAAGATCTTTGAAGTTTCTAATGCAGTCTTCAATGCAATAGTTCCTTCAGCCTGTGTTTACAGAGCACTAGTGAAGTGGTTAACTACACTGCATTCATAAATTACAACAGTAACTCCCAAGTCTGAATTTGTAGTATTAGCTATCGCTGCAGCAGCTGATTTTTTATAGATGGTACTTAGAATATTATAGTGCTATTGGCAATATCAATGCACATATAACAACTGTGAATACTTAGTCCAATCTAATACATCTTCCTTTCAAAGGCAATTTGTTATATAGAGGCAGTTGCTACCATGCAGAAATCTTGCAGATTTAAAAAATGGCATTCATCCTCCGTACAAAAAACACTTCAACAAATTGGTTTTCTAGTAGAATATATTCTTTTAAAGATTATAGAAAACTAAGAATTTTTAGGAGTTTCAAATGTGATAGGCCTCACAGTTTCATGTCCTCAGTTCCTGTGCCAGCACATATTTAAAAATAAAGCAAAAGAGCCCTGCTTTAGGCAGTGGAAGGAAATTTGCAACATAAACAATCAGGGATTCACCCTATAGATCATCTTATTTTGGAAAACATTTATATGCTTGAAGGAGAAGTGGACTCATTCTAAGACAGGTTTTAGATATTGTCCATTTTGAACATGCACTAGAGTTAAAAGAAGTGCACAGAATAAACAGGGATCTTCCATCACTCCTCTAGGTGAGGAGGGAAATCTAGCAATGAGATGAATGTCTACAAATTATATCCATCATTCAAGGTCTGGACTGCAAGGAAAAGGTAAAGTATTTTTCTCTTGCTGGTACTCAAATCATGAGGGAATATGGTATCTCTAGACTTCTTTTTTTTATTTGATTTGAAATATCTAAACCATTTTGTTCATGTATATCAAGGTAAATTTTAAATTCAATAAAAATGGAAACAAACAGCAACAATATCTGAAAGATACACATCAAAAATATCCCACTCCCTATTCAAGACCAGCATTATTTGTACGTATCTGGCATCAGCACCCAAAACATTTACAAAACTACTATGTTCTATGCACATGGGAATAATATACAGACCAAAATAAATGAGAAGTGCAGAGATGATTTTTTTTAAAGTTAGTTAAAAAAAAAAAAAAGTGCAACAAAATAATTTTCTAGAAACAGCAACCACACAGGATGTGCATTCAGTTTTATAAATCATGAAAAGCACATTTGGCAACACAAAACAATTTATAATTGCTTACCCCAAAACAATTTCATGCACTATTAAATTATGTGAGCGCTTTCCATCATTGATTTGATATATCCTTTACTTGATTGTAATGAGACTTAAGGGGTCGATTTAAAAAAAAAAAAAACGTGCGTGCAGTCCATGTTCCCAGCGCACCCACATCAACGCAGCTATTTTATAATGCGCAAGTCGGCATGCGCATGTTATAAAATACGATATCCGCGTGCAATCTTAAAAAATACATGCGGCAACACAGGTAAGTCTTTCCCAGTCTTCTCCAATTAAGGATATGGTTAGGGAAGTTCCTTTCCAGTCTGCTCCAATTAAGGATAGGGTTAGGGAAGTTCCTTTCCAGTCTGCTCCAATTAATAACGGGGGTTACGTGTGTGGCTGGGCCTTGCGCGTGCTGTGCGCATTTTCAAAAGTGCCAGGCCTCTCCAAAGGGGCGGGGCGAGCCAGGACAGCGCCATTAGCTGCTGTCTTGGAGCAGACTGGAAAGGAACTTCCCTAACCCTATCTTGTCTCCTTCTTCCCCTCTTCACTGCCTCTTCAGTCTGCTTGGACATAGAAGGAGACAGACAGAAGTCCCTCTCCTTGGGCAAAGCTAAGGAATTTAAACTTTATTTCACTTTATTTCATCCTTATTATAGAAATGTACTGTTTTTGGGTAGTGCCAGAATCCTCACAAACACCAGAAGGAATGAACACATCACCCCTATACTAAGAAAACTCCACTGCCTCCCCATACATTTCAGAATACACTTCAAATGTCTAACCCTAATTCACAAAACACTACACAATCGGTCAATAAACTGGTTCAACACCTCCCTCCAATTCCAAATCTCCTGAAGATCCACAAGATCTGCCAATAACGGCTCCTTACCCATAACCGCCCCCAAACTCACCTAGCAGCAACACGGGAACGAACTCTCTCCCTGGCTGGACCCGCTATTTGGAACACAATGCCCATCGACTAAAGACTTGAACCAAGCACACACAATTTCAAAAAGAAACTTAAAACTTGGCTCTTTAAGCAAGCCTACCAATAACCCTTTCCTCCTCCCATGACCTTTCTCTTTCTTCTCCCCCCCCCCTTCGAGTACCCTACAAACCTCGAACTACCCCCCCCCCCCAACACTCAATCTCCTTCGACTTCAAGAATTTTTGTTATCTGTTCCTATCAGCCTTTTGTTCTCCTTGAGTTCCTTCATGTTCTTCTTCCCCCTCCC
Organism: Rhinatrema bivittatum; assembly: GCF_901001135.1. Lineage (NCBI taxonomy): Eukaryota > Metazoa > Chordata > Amphibia > Gymnophiona > Rhinatrematidae > Rhinatrema > Rhinatrema bivittatum. Next base: position 294,505,426 of record NC_042616.1, read on the forward strand.
CCCCCCCCCATTTTTTGTTACTCATTTGTTACACATCGTTAATCCCATAGTTACTTAAACTGTTCGATGTATTTTCCTTTCATTATCCACCTGTTGATATGTAAACCGATGTGATGTGTAAACGAACACCGGTATATAAAAACTGTTAAATAAAGAAAGAAACTAGTTGAAAAGTCCATTCTTATGGGGACTGCACTGGATCTGATATTGACAAATGAAAGCACTGTCTCTACTTTGTTGTGAGGGAATATGTTTAGGGTCTATAGTGACAATTATACTTTTTTGGTTCAATATTAAACTTGAACTGAATCATTAAGACTAGGGTCCTGGACCTCAAGAAGTTTGACTTTAAGATGAGTAATAGTGCCTCAATCAAGAATCCAAAATCTCTTAAGGGTACAGATAAATGAAAAGTAGCACTGAGAAGTCAACCAATCTTTTGACTGGCAGGCCAATATGGTTCTCTAAGGAGGTACCAGAAATGATAAGAGTAAAGAGGTTACCATTCAAAAAATAAATAAACAAACAATAGCATAGGCAGAACAATCTGGAAAAAAAAAGGGAGGGCAGGTAGATGCTAAAAGGCCCAAACAGAGGAGAAAATTATACAATCAATAAAAGAAACATATAAACTATTCTTTAGGTACATGAAGGAGAGGAGAAAGATGAAAAACCAAAGAGGAATAGTTATATAAAGGAAGAAAGGGGATTTTGCAAAGAGGAGAACCAACAGAAGTCAGAAATCTAAGATGAGTTCTTCAGTATTTACTGAAGAAGAGGAAGGTGACATCTATATGGCAAGAAATGAGCACATAAATTAATGCCAAACTATTACAAATCCATTTGCAGAGGAGAAATGACTTACATAATTGAAAATACTGTATATAAGGCTGAAGAACCTAGTGGACTACATCCCAAGTTACTGAAAGAGCACAAGAAAATGTTGAATGCATCTTCACTGCTCTGTTCAACTTTAGAAATTGAGAATATGACAGCAGATAAATGCTGTAAGGTCTATTATAGTTTATTTTATTTTTTAACCACTTTTTTAATTACGTGTAAGCATATGTAGAAATGGTCATGCCAAAACAAGAATTCTCTGAAAGATTGAAGGAGACAAAAATAGGAACAAGGCGAAAACAGGGAACTATAGATCCTGTCAGTATAACTATGATAGTGGGCAAAGATATGGAAGCACTGCTAAACAAAGAGATATTGTAGCATCTTGAAACAAATAGATTACAGACCCTAAATAGCATTCTCTCAGACAACCATTCAGTTTTTTAATTGAATGACAAAAGTGAATGATCAGGAAGGTGCAATAGATGTTACCTATCTGGATTCCGGTAGAGCTTTTGACCTTGTTCCATGTTGCAGAAAGGTAAGTAAGCTAGCCAACATGGGGGCAGGTCAGAAAGCTGTTAACTGGATAAGCAGCAGGATTGAAAATTGTGTGCAGTGGAATCCATTCTGATGAGGGTAAAGTGATCAGTGGAATATCGGAGTGCTATGCTAGGGACCAGTTATTTTCAATATTTTATTAGAAATATTGCAAATAGAATGGAGATAGAAAATACTCTTGGGAACAAATGATGCAAAAATCTTTGAAGCAGGGGTTGAAAAGATAAAAAGGTAAGAATGGTCAAGCATCAGGAAGCTGGGCTTCAGGGTCACAAATTGCAAAATTGTGACAAAAATTCCTTTGCCACTTAACCAGTTCAAAGGATAAAAGCAAAAGTTGAATAGAAACATAGTAATGACGGCAGAAAAAGACCAAACCGCCCATCCAGTCTGCCCAGCAAGCTCCCACACTTATTTTCCCATATTTATCTGTTTCACCAACCACCAAGTTCAGGGCCCTTGTTGGTAACTTTGATTCAAATTTCCTGCCACCCCCTGCCTTTGATGCAGAGAGTAATGTTGGAGTTGCATCAAAGGTGAAGCACAAGGCTTAATGGTTAAGGGTAGTAACCGCCACATCAAGCAAGTTACCCCGATGCTTGTTTACCCAGACTGCATAGATCAATGCCTTGTTGGATGTTGTCTGAATGTAAATCCTCTTTTCCACATTTCCCCCTGCCCGTTGAAGCAGAGATCAACGCTGTATATGCATTCAAAGTGAAATATCAGGCTTAATTAGTTTAGGTAGTAACTGCCGCAATAAGCAAGCTACCCCCACCCTTATTTGTTTACCCAGACTCTGTAGTTCAGACCTTGTTGGTTGTTGTGTGAATGCAAATCCTCTTTTCTACATTTTTCCTTGCTGTTGAAGTAGAAAGCAATGATGGAGTTGCATTAACCGTGTGAAGGCTTATTGAGTAAGGATAGTAATCACCAGGTAATAGCCACCATTCCAGCAAGCCACCCCCATGGCTCTTCTCTTCATTCCCATCCTCTAGCCTTTATGGATCCACAGTGTTTATCCCATGCCCCTTTGAAATCCTTCACAGTTTTAGTCTTCACCACTTCCTCCAGAAGGGCATTCCAGGCATCCACCACCATCACCGTGAAGAAATACTTCCTGACATTGGTTCTGAGTCTTCCTCCCTGGAGTTTCAAATCGTGACCCCTAGTTCTACTGATTTTTTTTTCCAACAGAAAAGGTTTGTTGTTGACCATGATCATTAAAACCTTTCAGGTATCTGAAAGTCTCTATCATATCACCCCTGCTCCTCCTCTCGGGTATACATATTTAGGTTCTTTAATCTCTCCTCATAAGTCATTTTATGAAGACCATCCATCTTTTTGGTCACCCTTCTCTAGACCGCCTCCATCCTGTCTCTGTCCCTTTAGAGATACGATCTCCAGAACTGAACACAGTACTCCAGGTGAGGCCTCACCAAGGCCCTGTACAAGGGGATCATCACTTCCTTTCTCTTACTAGATATTCCTCTCTCTATTCAGCCCAGCATTCTTCTGGCTTTAGCTATCGCCTTGTCACATTGTTTCACCGACTTCAGATCGTTAGACACTATCACCCCAAGGTCTCTCTCCTGCTCCGTGCACATCAGCCCTTCACCCCCCATCAAATACAGTTCTTTTGGATTTCCACACCCTATATGCATGACTCTGCACTTTTTGGCATTGAATCTAAGCTGCCATATCTTGACCACTCTTCCAGCTTCCTTAAATCCCGTCTCATTCTCTCCACTCCTTCCGGCGTGTCCACTCTGTTGCAGATCTTAGTATCATCCGCAAAAAGACAAACCTTACCTTCTATCCCCTTCGCAATGTCGCACACAAAGATATTGAACCGGTCCCAACACCGATCCTTGCGGCACTCCACTTAACACCGCTCTCTCTTCAGAGTAAGTTCCATTTACCATCACACTTTGTCTTTTGTCCATCAACCAGTTTGCAATTCAGGCCAGCACCTTGGCACTCACTCCTAAGCTTCTCATTTTATTCACAAGCCTCCTATGAGGGGCAGTATCAAAAGCATTGCTAAAATCTAAGTAGATGACATTGAGCGCTCTTCCTCAATCCAATTCCTTAGTTACCCAATCAGATTTGTCTGACAGGACCTTCCCCTGGTGAATCCATGCTGTCCAGCAATTCTTCTGACTGTAGATAGTTCACTATTCTTTCTTTCAACAGCGACTCCATTACTTTTCCCACCACTTAGGTGAGGCTAACTGGCCTGTAGTTTCCAGCCTCCTCTCTGCTCCCACTCTTGTGAAGCGGGACCACCACCGCTCTTCTCCAATCACTCGGCACCACTCCCGTTTCTAGGGATCTATTGAACAGGTCACGCAGCAGACCCGCCAGCACTTCTCTGAGCTCCCTCAGTATCCTGGGATGAACCTCATCAGGCCCCATGGCTTTGTCCACTTTTAGTTTTCCTAGCTCTTCCCATACATTTTCTTCTGTAAACGAAGTTACATCTACTCCTCTCCCCTCCAGTTTCTTGTTAACTAGCAACCGTCCTTCTCCAGGGTCCTCTTTAGTAAACACCGAACTGAAGTATTCATTTAATATTTCTGCCATTTCTACGTCTCTCTCCACACATTGATCCTTTTCACCTTTCAATTTCACTATACCACTTTGGACTTTTCTCCTTTCTCTGATGTATCTGAAAAAGGTTTTGTCACCTCGCTTTACCTCTTTGGCAATCCTTTCTTCCACTTGACTTTTTGCTTTCTTGATTACTTTTTGTCTCCCTCAGTTCCACCAGATATTCTTCCTTGTGATCCTCCCTTTGGGATTCTTTATATTTTTTAAACACTGTTCTTTTAGCTTTTATTTTATCAGCCACTCCTTTGAGAACCAGATAGGTTTCATTTTTCTCTTGCTTTTCTTTACTTTTCTAACATATAGATTAGTTGCCTTGGTAATTGTTCCTTTTAGTTTGGCCCACTGTTGTTACACATCTCTCATTTTCTCCCAGCCTTCTAGTTCTTCCTCCAGGTACTTCCCCATTTCAACAAAGTCCATGTTTTTGAACTTGTGGTAATGGGGAATTAATTACTGAATACTGTGAAGTGGGTGAAACTTTATTGCAGCTAATTCAGCTTTAACTTCAGCCAGCTCTTTTTTCAAGGAAGACTGTTCTGAACAAATGGGGAAAGCCCTAATTTTCCAGATGATTTCCCTCAGAATAAAGGCTCCATAATAGTTACATTGGATAGTCCTCATTTTGGTAAATGTATTTGATGGATAACACCTAAGGAATTTCAAATTTCCAATTTATCTTGTTGCCAATTATGTATTCAGGCAGCCTATATTTTTTTTTAATTTGTTGATTTTTTATATACCTCAGAAAAAACAAACCCAGTGGTGGGTGGGTAGAGGGGCAGGGTGGGAGAGAGTTAAACAGTTAACAATTGGCCAGGGCTGTTCACTGGACACTGTATCTGCTATTGATTTTGAACAGACCCTCCCCCAGATTGGCTAGCTAAATTAAGCTTTTTCCTTAGCTCTTCCCAAGAATCTGTATTTATGGCTGTCTCCTTAAAGTTCAAAGCAGACTGAGGACTTGATTGCCCCCTGCAATGCACTATGAGTCACCTGCCCAAAACTAAATAGCCCACTCCCTTTTTTTTTTTTGGATGGGGTTTTTGTTTGAACAAACACACAGCAATTTAATGCAGCAATATCAATATCTAGGAAAATATAGAGATGATAAGGCTAGCACTACACAAAAAAACAGAAAAATATAATCAAGAAGCTCTCTCAAATAAGAATAAATTAAAAACTTTTTCCTTAGCTCTCCCCAAGAATCTGTAGTTATGGCTGTCTCCTTGAAGTTTAAAGCAGACTGAGGACTTGATTGCCCCCTGCCCAAAGCTGAATAGCCCACTCCCATTTTTGGGGTTTTTTTTTTTGCTTAAACACACATCAATTGTTATCTTCGTGGACCCTTGAGCCGAATCGGGAGTTGGTATACCACAAAGGGAAGGCCCTTCGTGGAACCTGTCACCGGTAGGTGGAGCCAGCAAGGTTAACCCAAATGGAATTTCACCTATACCAGCCCTCGTTCCTCGCAGGTTGAGCCCTTTGGTACCGGGGCCGGCAGGACTTAAGTGCGGGTTGACTAGATGAAGGCAGAGATGAGATCAGAAGTCCGGGTCAGAGCTGGCAGCAAAGGAGCAATACGAAAGTCCGGTCCGGAGTCCAAGGCGGGCAGCAGAGGAGCAGAAGCGATGAAACCAGGGCAGGAGTTGATGTGGGGGCGGCAGACAGGAAGAAAGTGAAGCAAGCCAAGGGTCAGTACCGGGAGATAAAGTCAAGGAGATACGCAGGACTGAAGGATGAAGGACAGAGCTGAATCAGGAGCTGGAGCGGAGTCTGGAACAAGAGCAGAATCAGGCACAGGATCAACGAGCTCTCTGAGGAGACAAGCTGTTGCAAAGGCAACCAACAGGAGAGAAGCTTGGAATATATAGGGCTGCTTCCTGATGTCATAGAAGGAGCTGACATCATAGGAGGCTGGCCTGGAGATTCCGACACTGAACCCTTAAAGAGGCGGAGCCTCCCGCGCGTGTGCACCTAGGGAGAGTGTCGCCAAGGACAGGACTGCGGCATTCTGAGCCGCGTGGTAGGCTGCAGGTGGTTGACCTGACATGGAGAATGCTGTGCCGACCAGAATGAGTGTTCCCCACAACAGTACTCCCCCATTTCGCCCCCTTTTAGAAGGTCCAGGCTTATCAGGATGGGTATGGTGGAAGTGTAGTAGGTAAGGACTTATCCAAGATATTAGCTGAGGGCTACCAGGAATTCTTGGGGCCAAATCTTTCCCAGGAGATTAGGTACTCCCAATGCCCATGATTCCTTCTGATATCCAAAAACTCTCGTACTTGATAAACTGGGTCTTCATCAGAAGCTATCCCAGATGGTTTGGGAGGAGTAGCATGGAACACGGAGAGCACCAATGGTTTTAACAAGTAGACATGGAATGCGTTATATATCCAGAGACTGGAAGGAAGATGTAAGCGATACGTTACCGGACCCAACTGTTCTGTGATGGAGAATGGTCTGATGTATCTTGGAGCCAGTCTCATAGACGGAACGCGAAGGCGAATATGGCAAGTGCTGAGCCATACCTGGTCTCCCAAGTTGAAGGAAGGAGCCGGACGGTGATGCTTATCCGAAGCCAACTTAGCAATCTTGGCAGCTTTCAGGAGATTAGCGTTAGTGGATTCCCACAAGTTTTAGAGCTGTTGGGCTGTAATTTGTGCCACCGGAGAAGGCATGGCCAGAGGTAAAGACAAAGGAGGTCGGAAATGCTTGCCAAAGACCATCTGGAAGGGAGATGTTCCCATGGCAGTGTGTACATGGTTATTATGGGAGAACTCAGCCCAAGGCAATAACAAAGCCCAATCATCCTGGCAACTTCCTACAAACGAACGGAGGAAGGTCTTTAAGTCTCGATTGACTCGTTCACCTCCACGATGAAAGGACGAGATGGGTCTGGGTGACGGAGTCATGGTTCTTGTAGAAAAGTCTGTTTTAATTCTTCAAAAGCAGAGACGGCTGCTGGAGGCCAATGTTTGGCGTCGGCACCCTTTCTGGTTAGAGCTGTAAGAGGAGCCACGATGCGAGAAAACTGAGGAATAAAGTTCTTATAGAAGTTGGCGAAGCCAAGAATCATTGAAGCTAGCTGAGTCCTGCTGGTTGGGGCCTATCCCAGATGTTGGCTAGCTTGTCCAGATCCATATGGAAGCCAGTGGTGGAAACTATGAACCCCAGGAAGGGTAATGACTCTTGTTCAAAGAGGCACTTTTCCACTTTAGCATACAGGTGGTGGTCTCTTAAACACTGGAGGACCCGGCGAACGTCAACACAATGGGTGGTCAGATTCGCAGAATAGATTAAGACGTCATCCAGATAGACGATCACACATTTGTTGAGCATGTCTCTAAATACCTCGTTCATGAGATTTTGGAAGGCCACTGGTGCATTGCATAAACCGAGAGGCATCACTAGGTACTCGTAGTGGCCATCGCGAGTATTAAAGGCGGTCTTCCATTCATCTCCCGGCCTGATTCGAACCAAATTGTAGGCCCCCCCGAAGATGCAACTTCGTAAAGATACTGGCTCCTTAAAGTCAGTCTAGAAGCTCAGGAATGAGTGGAAGGGGGTAGCGATCAAAAATGGTGATGGAGTTGAGACCCGATAATCAATACAGGGCCTGAAGGAGCAGTCTTTTTTTTTTTGCTACAAAGAAGAAACCAGCCCCCGCTGGAGATGTAGATTGCCTAATGAAACCACGATCTAAATTTTCCTTAATATATTGGGATATTGCTCGTGTTTCTGGTAAGGATAATGGGTATATTCGACCTCTAGGAGGCACTATGTCTGGAAGCAGATTAATCACACAGTCAAATGGGCGGTTCTCCCGAAGAGTCTCTGCTTTTTCTTTAGAGAAAACGTCCGCATATTCAGTGTATTGCGGAGGTAACGGTAATGTGGTAACAGCAAGTAGAATCGGGGGTCGAGGCAAATTCCGAAGGCATGAGATAAAGAAATCGGACCCCAAGCGGTAATGTGAAGCGTTTCCCAATTGATGGTAGGATAGTGTTTATACAGCCAGGGAAGACCCAACACCACCAAATTTCAGGAAGGAGATCTCTTCTTCGTGAAGTACTCCAGTACGGACTGTCACCGGGGCGGTATGCAGAGACACTCTTCCGGGCAGTGGTTCCCCCTGGATAGAAGAGATTAGAAGTGGTGGTGCATGAGTAATCACTGGAAGTTGCAGTTGCTTGGCTAGTTCAGCCAAAATAAAGTTGCCTCCGGCTCCGGAGTCAATAAAGACCAGAGTTGTGATGGAACCCACCGAGAACTGGAGCGTCACTGGAACTGTACATTGATGAGCGGAGTTGATGCAGCCTAGGGTCAGCTCCCCTGAGACACCTGGGCCCAAGAATTTCCCGGACACTCTGGGCACTGAGCTAATAGATGGCCCTTGCTGTCACAATACAGACAGAGTCCGAGAGTCCTGCGCCATTGTCTCTCTTCAAATGAGTATGACCTATTTGCATAGGTTCTTCAACACAAGTCGGTGGAATCTCGGATGCGACGGGAGAAGTCAGAGGACAAGAGAACAAGGGAGCCAGAGGGTAATGGTCAACGTCCCGATTTCAGCTCCTTCAGGTGCTGCTGAAGACGCCGATCAACTCAGCCTGCCAAATCAATGAGTGCCTCCAGTTCCTCGGGTAATTCCTGAGCTGCCAGCTCATCTTTTATGCAAGAAGCCAAGCCTTCTAGAAATATACTTCTCAGACTATCTTCCTGCCAGCCTAATTCAGATGCAAGGTTACGAAACTCCACAGCATACTCAGGCAGAGTACGAGAACCTTGACGGAGATGGAGAAGTTCCGAGGCAACCATGGAATGCCGTCCAGGTTCATCGAAAACTTGCCGGAACATCTGGACAAAGTGAGGCAGATCTCCCAAGACAGAATCCCCGTGTTCCCACAACTGAGAGGCCCAGGCCAGAGCCTTTCCATCTAACAGAGAAAGGATGAATGTGGTCTTTACTTGATCACTGGGGACCTGAGCTGGTTGGAGGGAAAAGCGCATGAAGCAATGATTTAAAAATCCCGGCATTGCTTCGAGTCTCCGTCATACCTGGGCGGAGCCGGCATGTGCAAGTGAGGAATGGAAGTCGAGATAGCACCCAGCGGAGGACCAGGAACTGTAGGAGTCGTGGGATTCTCCATTCGATTAGCCAAATGCTCCATGGTCGCTGCCAAGACATCTAGACACTGTTGTTGTTGCTGCAGACATTGAGCCAAGCCTGGAATGGCCTGCAGCCCGGACAGGTCCACCGGGTCCATGGCCTTTGCAATCTGTTATGTTCGTGGACCCTTGAGCCGAGACAGGAATTGGTATACCACAGAGGGAAGGCCCAAGGTGTATACCACAGAGGGAAGGCCCAAGGTGCAGTTAGTGTAGCTGGGTTCAAAAAAGGTTTGGATAAGTTCTTGGAGGAGAAGTCCATTAATGGCTATTAATCAATTTTACTTAGGGAATAGCCACTGCTATTAATTGCATCAGTAGCATGGGATCTTCTTAGTGTTTGGGTAATTGCCAGGTTCTTGTGGCCTGGTTTTGGCCTCTGTTGGAAACAGGATGCTGGGTTTGATGGACCCTTGGTCTGACCCAGCATGGCAATTTCTTATGTTCTTATCACCGGGAGGTGGAGCAGGCAAGGTCAACCCAACTGGAGTTTCACCTATACCAGCCCTCGTTTCCTGCAGGTTGAGTCCTTGGGTACCGGGGCCGGCAGGTCTTAGGTGCAGGTTGACTAGATGAAGCAGGACAGGCGAGGCAGAGACGAGATCAGAAGTCTGGGTCAGGGCTGGCAGCAAAGGAGCAATATGAAAGTCCGGTCCAGAATCTGAGGCAGGCAGCAGAGGAGCAGAAGCGATGAAACCAGGCCAGGAGTCGATGTGAGCGGCAGACAGGAAGAAAGTGAAGCAAGCCAAGGGTCGGTACTGGGAGATAAAGTCAAGGAGATACGCAGGACTGAAGGATGAAGGACGGAGCTGGATCAGGAGCTGGAGCGGAGTCTGGAACAAGAGCAGAATCAAGCACAGGATCAACGAGCTCTCCGAGGAGTCAAGCTGTTGCAAAGGCAACCAACAGGAGAGAAGCTTGGAATATACAGGGCTGCCTCCTGACATCATAGAAGGAGCTGATGTCATGGGAGGCTGGCCCAGAGTTTCCGATACTGAGCCCTTAAAGAGACGGAGCCTCCCGTGCACGTGCGCCTAGGGAGAGCTCCGCCGAGGACAGGACAGCGGCGTTCTGAGCTGCGTGGTAAGCCACGGGTGGTCGGCCCAACACGGAGAATGCCGTTCTGACCAGAAGGAGTGTTCTCCACAACAGCAATTTAATGCAGCAATATCAATATCTAGGAAAATATAGAGATGATAAGGCTAGCACTACACAAAAAACAGAAAAATATAACCAAGAAACCCTCTAAAATAAGGATAAATTAAAAACTTTTTCCTTAGCTCTCCCCAAGAATCTGTAGTTATGGCTGTCTCCTTGAAGTTCAAAGCAGACTGAGGACTTGATTGCCCTCTGCACTATGAGTCACCTGCCCAGAGCTGAATAGCTCACTCCCTTTTTTGGGGGTTTTTTTTTGTTTGTTTTTGCTTAAACAAACACACAGCAACTTAATGCAGCAATATCAATATCTAGAAAAATATAGAGATAAGAAAAATATAACCAAGAAGCCCTCTAAAATAAGGATAAATTAAACTATTCCTTAGCTCTCCCCAAGAATCTCTGAGAGAATTTGAAAAGAAGTTGGCCGTAGAGGCAAAAACTCACAGTAAAAATGTTTTTAAATATATCTGAAGCAGAAAGCCTGTGAGGGAGTCAGTTGGACCATTAGATGATCGAGGGGTTAAAGGAGCACTTAGAGAAGATAAGGCCATTGCGGAAAGATTCAATGATTTATTTGCTTCGGTGTTTACTGAAGGGTATGTTGGGGAGATACCCGTTCCGGAGAAGGTTTTCATGGGTAATGATTCAGATGGACTGAACCAAATCACGGTGAACCTAGAAGATGTGGTAGGCCTGATTGATAAACTGAAGAGCAGTAAATCACCTGGACTGGATGGTATACACCCCAGGGTTCTGAAGGAACTAAAAAATGAAATTTCAGACCTATTAATAAAAATTTGTAACCTATCATTAAAATTATCCATTGTACCTGAAGACTGGAGGATAGCTAATGTAACCCCAATATTTAAAAGGGGCTCCAGGGGCGATCCGGGAAACTACAGTCCAGTTAGCCTGACTTCAGTGCCAGGAAAAATAGTGGAAAGTGTTCTAAGCATCAAAATCACAGAACATATAGAAAGACATGGTTTAATGGAACAAAGTCAGAATGGCTTTACCCAGGGCAAGTCTTGCCTCACAAATCTGCTTCACTTTTTTGAAGGTGTTAATAACATGTGGATAAAGGTGAACCGGTAGATGTAGTGTACTTAGATTTTCAGAAGGCGTTTGATAAAGTTCCTCATGAGAGGCTTCTAGGAAAAGTAAAAAGTCATGGTATAGGTGGCGATGTCCTTTCGTGGATTACAAACTGGCTAAAAGACAGGAAACAGAGAGTAGGATTAAATGGACAATTTTCTCAGTGGAAGGGAGTGGGCAATGGAGTGCCTCAGGGATCTGTATTGGGACCCTTACTTTTAAAAAAAAATTATAAATCATCTGGAAAGAAATACGAGTAAGGTAATCAAATTTGCAGATGATACAAAATTGTTCAGAGTAGTTAAATCACAAGCAGATTGTGATAAATTGCAGGAAGACCTTGTGAGACTGGAAAATTGGGCATCGAAATGGCAGATGAAATTTAATGTGGATAAGTGCAAGGTGATGCATATCGGGAAAAATAACCCATGCTATAGTTACAAAATGTTAGGTTACATATTAGGTGCTTCCACCCAAGAAAGAGATTTAGGCGTCATAGTGGATAACACATTGAAATCGTCGGTTCAGTGTGCTGTGGCAGTCAAAAAAGCAAACAGAATGTTGGGAATTATTAGGAAGGGAATGGTGAATAAAACGGAAAATGTCATAATGCCTTTGTCGCTCCATGGTGATACCGCACCTTGAATACTGTGTACAATTCTGGTCGCCGCATCTCAAAAAAGATATAATTGCGATGGAGAAGGTACAGTGAAGGGTGACCATAATGATAAGGGGAATGGAACAGCTCCCCTATGAGGAAAGACTAAAGAGGTTAGGACTTTTCAGCTTGGAGAAGAGATGGCTGAGGGGGGATATGATAGAGGTGTTTAAAATCATGAGAGGTCTAGAACAACGGGTAGATGTGAATCGGTTTTTTACTCTTTCGGATAATAGAAAGACTAGGGGCACTCCATGAAGTTAACATGTGGCACATTTAAAACTAATCGGAGAAAGTTCTTGTTCACTCAATACACAATTAAACTCTAGAATTTGTTGCCAGAGGATGTGGTTAGTGCAGTTAGTATAGCTGTGTTTAAAAAAGGATTGGATAAGTTCTTGGAGGAGAAGTCCATTACCTGCTATTAATTAAGTTGACTTAGGAAATAGCCACTGCTATTACTAGCAACAGTAACATGAAATAAACTTAGTTTTTGGGTACTTGCCAGGTTCTTATGGCCCGTATTGGCCACTGTTGGAAACAGGATGCAGACCCTTGATCTGACCCAGTATGGCATGCTCTTATGTTCTTATGTATAGCTGTCTCCTTGAACTTCAAAGCAGATTGAGGAAATATGGAAGTCAAAGGGCAGCTCTTTGGGGAGAAAAATAAACATACATGGGAGCTTTTTCAGCTGTTGTCACCTTGATATTTTTGTTAATTAGTGGTGGGTGGGGATGGGGGGTTAATGAAGTGTATTGGCTTTCTCTCTTCTATCCCTCCCCCCCCCCCCTCCCCGCCCACAATTCATCATACTCTCTCTTTTTCTTTATCCCATCCACCATCTCTACTTTTCCTCCCTCCAGGGAAAACCCCAACATTCTTCTACTTCCTCTTTCTCTGAATCCAGCACACTCTTTACTCCCAGCCCCTAGACGTAGGGCTTATGATTTTAAATGTTTATAAATTGTAAATTTAGGTGTTTATTTTCCAGCTAATTAGGGTTCTTTGAGGGTAACAAACTGTCCCAGATTGCTTTGAGTCAAGGGACCAATAGGAAGAGGAGAGAGAACGCAGACAGAGATACAGAGAGCAAACAATATATCTAATAAGAGTTCAGCAACATTCAAACAATATCCAATTAATAAAAGACAGTGCCACAACTGGCAGAAACTTTAAGCTGTGCAATTATCGTAAGATAACACAAGGTGGCAGCATACTAAATATATACATACACAGCAGAGGCAGAACACCTACCTTTAAGTCGCAGCTCCCTGACTTGTGCAACCTCACTGTACTCTCAGCTAAATAAATCCAAACTTCTGGAATCACAGCTGCAGACTGATTTATGTGTGTTGTAGCCGCTCTCATGTTTCTCCCCACATGCCTACAGTGGCTGTTCCAGACTCACCCCTCTTTTCCTGTTCCTTGCAAGCTTACTGAGGAAAGCGATTGGCTAAAACTTTCTAGTGTTTCCCTGGAGACCCAGCAATTGATTCAAATTCCCTGAATTTCTAGGTGAAATCCAGTTTGTTACCATATATAGAAATAAAAACCCAGGCCTATGAAAGACCAATAAGCCTAGACTGGGAGGTGGAAGCGCCAGAAAGTATGCTAAGACCTTTATATGTGTGAGTACACTTGACATTTGTGGTAGAAGCCACTGAGATAAACTGGCTCTGCATATTTTTGTTTTGTGTAAATCCACATCCCTATTGGAGGAGCCACATAAATAACTCCACCTCTTCACTGTGTGTTTTAGAATGAGCTTGTGTAGCATGCCCACAAAACTAAAGATTCTTCCTGGGGTGAGGAGGAGAGACTGGAGCAGAAAGTAAAAACAACATAAACTAAAATAAATACACTGTAATGTATTTACTATTGCATGCAATGCAAAAAAAAAAAAAATAAAGAAATCAATGAATGCACATTTACATTAAATTTGGATTCTTATACTCTATTGGAAAGCAAAGCATATGACATAGTAAGAGAATTTATTAGCATAGAAAAATAATGAAAATTAGATTTCTGTAAATTATAACTGAAAACCATTAACCCTGCATCTCAGTTCAGTTCATATGTAGAAACTAAAAATGATTATGCTTTCAAAATTCCCTTCTAAATTGTGACAAGAACATTAGCATAATTAATCTCATGTTATGGTTGACCTCTTTAGATGAACTTCTCTGCAGGCCAGATGAATGATAAAGCAGCTGCTGATGCTTGGGTAATCCATGATTTGCGTAGACCATATGATTCTCATCAAATTAAAAGAAAATCCCTCTCTACTTACACAAACTCACAGCAAGTCTTAAGAAATTCCCTGCAACTAAATTAGACTAATACTAATAGTGTATGACTGTTCATCTATCTTGAAATAAAACAAAAATCAAGAAATATTTAAAAATTCCCTCACTACAAAATTTGGAAGGCAATTTATAAATATTAAATAAATATCTAATAAATCAGCTAAAAAGCAGCCACCTGGGCCGAATTTAAGATTTTGGCACCCATAGGCAGAGTGCCATTATGGTGCCCCTTTGAACTGTACCAGCACACTGACCTAAAGCGAGTGGAAACAAGTTTCGGTTTGGCCAGAATATTTGGTGCCTTAAGCAGTTGTCTAAATTGCTTATGCCTAAATCCAGACCTGAGTTCTACCACCCAGTCCTTTATTTGGAGCTCCCAAAGAGGCAACCTCCTTTGTTCCTATTGTCCAGTCAAATCTGGCTTTCTTTGATGGTTAAGTGAAATAAAGACAGAAAGCTATGCATTAGTAAATGTATTTGCTATGTATTGACTTTGCTCTGTACTTTATGAAACATAGAAATGATGGCAGAAAGGGAACAAACAGCCCATCCAGTCTGCCCAGCAAGCTTTTGGTAGCATCAGCCATGCCATACAGGTCTCCCCTATAATGGTAGCATCAGGGGGTAGCATCTGCCGTGCTGTACAAGTTACCCCCATACTTAGTTTCCCAAACCGTTAAAGTTGAGGCCCGTATTGTTTGCTATCTGAGTCCAATTCTCCATTATCTCGTATCTCTTGCCATTGAAGTAGAGAGCAATGTTGGAGTTACATCACAAGTATAAGGCTTATTGGTTAAGGGTAGTAACAGTCACATCAGTAATTTTACCCCCATGCTTATTTTTTTTCACAGACAAAATTCAAATCCTTGTTGGTTGCTGTCTGAAACTAATTCCCCTTTTCCCCCTGCTGTTAAAGCAGAGAGCAATAATGAGTTGCATCAACAGTATGAAGGCTTATTGTTTAAGGGTAGTAACAGATACACCAGCAAGTTACCCCATGTGCTCTTTTCCTCATTCCCATCCTCTAGCCTTTAGGGGATCCACAGTGTTTATCCCATGCCCCTTTGAAATCTTTCACTATTTTTGTTTTCACCACCTCTTCTGGATGGGCATTCCAGGCATCCACTACCCTCTTCATGAAGAAATATTTCCTGACATTGGTTCTAAGTCGTCCTCCCTGTAGTTTCATTTCATGACCCTTAGTTCTACTGATTTCTGTCCAACGGAGAAGGTTTGTTGAATTTGTATCATTAAATCTTTTCAGGTATCTGAAGGTCTGTATCATATCTCCTCTGCACCTCCTCTCCTCCAGGATATACATATTTAGGTCTTTCAACCTCTCCTCATAAATCATTTGATGGAGACCCCCCCCCCCCCCCACCACCACCACCACCATTTTTGCACCCTTCTCTGGACCGCCTCCATCCTGTCTTTGTCCCTTTTGAGATAAAGTCCCTAGAACTGAACACAATACTCCAGGTGAGGCCTCACCAAGGACCTGTACCAAGGGGATTATCACCTCCTTTTTCTTACTGGTTATTCCTATCTCTATGCAGCCCAGCATTCTTCTGTCTTTAGCTATTGCCTTGTCACATTGCTTCGACATCTTCAGATCGCTAGACTCTATCACTCCAAGGTCCTTCTCTTGCTCCGTGCAAAACAGCCCTTCACCCCATTACATATAGCTCTTTTAGATTACTATACCCCAGATGCATTACTCTGCACTTCTTGGCATTGAATCCCAGCTGCCATATCTTCGACCAGCATTCAAGCTTCCTTAAATCATGTCTCATTCTCTGTACTCCTTCCGCAATCAATAGGCAGTCATCTATTGTCATATTTTGTCTGTTTTTAATAAGTGATATCCAAATGTGTCATACCATACACATGCAACAATTTGTTCTTTAAAAAGATGGTGGTTGTTTGCTTTTCTATAATAATAGCCAAAATACATTGATTGGTTAGCACAGAACTGATATAACCAAGCATAAAATGATTCATCAACCATTTGCATTTTTTGAAGTTCAAATGTCTGTAATGCATCATTTCATTTTTCTTGAAATACCTGGGCAAATTTGACTCACTACATCCAGCTGGTCTGTGCTTTCTCAGGTAGTATTTGTAAACATTTTATAACGCTTTTGGCATGTTAAACCAGCTATCGACAAAAACACAACACACTGTGTAACGCTGGCATGCTCTCTTAACTTGTCCATTCTTTATTCTAGTCTGCCCGTTTTGCCACATCATGTGGCACATAGGAGTCAAAAGGTTCCAGTATTTCATTACCAACTTACTGCATTTCATGGTCATCACCTTTCTATTATTATTTATCCTTCTCAGGAATTTGAAAGCTATACCACTGCCACAGTTTTATATAAGATGATAAACTTCAATCATATAAACAAATCAACCAACATTAGCCAAGTGACAAGTGTCTTCCTGAAGCTGACTACCACCTTTTTCTCTGTAGATAATCTATTGGGGGCATGATGATGCTGAAGCCACTGCCAAAAAAAAAACCCTCCCAATTTTATCATATTAACTTTTTGACTTAAATCTACATTGGTGGATGTTTTGTAATGAAGTCAATATAGTGTTCTCAAGAGATACTGTAATTTTCAGAGGGATGTGATAATGAATTCAAGGAAAATTGCCATTTACATGCCCTCTAATCATGTCTTTTATCATGTTTGGAAGGTAATGGCAATAGAGCTGTGCAATCGAATTAGTTATTTTTCATGTGTAGGATTGCCAAGCTTAGCTGTGCACATTCCTTGCAGAATAATTCTTGGATGTTTGCAATTACACTTCTGTGAGAAAGGGACTCTTACTGGTTATTTATAAACATTTGATATTCTGTCTTTTTCTAAGAATACTTGATCGGAGCTTGTATCTTTTGACTTATTTATTCTATTTTACAGTGCAATCTCCATAACTGAAAATTTGCATTATGGGGATATATAGTTAAAAGTATTATGTATATTATGGTAGTGCAGTTACTTAAACTTAAGGGCGGGAGTCACGTGATGCGTTGAACAGGGACGGACGTGTTCTGAGGAGCACCAGGTGCCATGCTCTCTGAAACACCGTTTCTTAGCTGTTCCAATCCTCTTGACCGCAAAACTTAGACCCCACGCAGGGTATATGTCGATCACTTCATATATGCAAAAGTCTCCCTCTGGTATGCCCTTAAGGTCCAGCAAGAAAGACAAAGAAAAACCGAAGACGAATGATCCCAAAATGGCGGCCATGCTGGAAACACTAAGCAGCCAGCACAACAGCCATGCCATAGCAGAAGATGTCAAAGCAGCAGTGCTGGAGGCTCTGGATGCCAAGCTAGTGGCTATTTCATCGCAGATTGCGGAGGAACAAACAACACTGGTGGACATAAATCCAAGATTTGACCAAGTGGAGGGCCGAGTAGCAGTACTTGAAGATGATCAACTAGCGACTATGGCCAAACTCCTAGTGCTTGGAAAGACAGTAGAGGCCCAAGCCTCTAAGCTTCATGACCTGGAAAACCAAACACACTGGTCTAACTTGTGCTTCACTGGCATCCCAGAGGACATTGCTGATCAAAATCTTAGCACCTTTTTGGAATCTTGGTTACCGGAGGCGTTACAACTACCAACATCCCACCCAGCCCTCCAGGTGGGAAAGGGCACACCGATTGGGCCCCCGGAAGGAGTGGGATCCAAGGCCCAGAGTGGTAATAACAAAGTTACTTAATTATGCCCACAAGCAACTCATTTTACAAGCCTATCTCATGGCTCAGGAGCTTATTTATAAAACTACGAAGGTACGCATCTTCCAAGACTTCTCTGCGCGAGTGTCAGCTATGCGTCGTGGGTTCTCCCCGGTCTGCACCGTGCTTATCAAAAAGAAAATTAAATTCTCTCTACAGTTTCAGGCGAAACTGAAGGTTTGGCATTTAGATCAGACAAAATTCTTTGACTCCGTGACTGAAGTGACGAAATTATTGGAACAGCTAAATAACTAACCTTTTAGATATGATGCATACGTCAGCGAGTTTCATCCGAGCAACCGAGACCGGCCTTCAAAGACAGATAAACCTAAGGCACTAACCTCCAACTGGTCTGTTCTGGGTTCTTTCACTCCCTCAAGAGGTCTCAATCTTATTGCCCTCTTGATTAATGCTAAGCTGGACTTACTAACAGCTATGGCAAGTAAGCCGCAGCATTAGTGGGCAACATGATGCAGGTCTCTCTCAGACCGAAGATTGAGACTGGGACTTCATATTCAGAGCTTCAGGCCATGTTGGGACTGCCAGTCCATCTTCCATGACTGTTTTGTCTTTCACACCATGTCCTGAGAGATGTCTCGTGGAAAAGCCTCTGTACGGACGATAGGCCTGCCGGGTGACGCAGGTCTTTTGGTTTGGCTTTTACTATGTTGTTATCTATTATGTTCTTTGTTATACGGTTAAAAATCAGAAAGTTGGGAAGTGTGGCACCCAAAAGCATCACAAACATATGACACCGAACTTCATATTGTATATGGGGCCAGTTGCGAACCTAGGTTATGTTAGGGGTTTGAAAAGGGGGAGAGGAGGGGGGGATGAGGTAG
Organism: Rhinatrema bivittatum; assembly: GCF_901001135.1. Lineage (NCBI taxonomy): Eukaryota > Metazoa > Chordata > Amphibia > Gymnophiona > Rhinatrematidae > Rhinatrema > Rhinatrema bivittatum. The sequence continues at coordinate 294,524,419 of NC_042616.1, forward strand.
GGAAGGGGGAGGGTTACTTCTGTCCAGTAAGGGTCATGTTCTTGTGGGACCACAGTAATATATTTAAGATGCAGCATCCTCCTAAATTTACCACTATGGGTCAGCTTGAGCTACTACCAGGGGCCTTAACCCGGTTGGGCATGTAGATCAGAAATAAAGGGGTCATCCAGGTTCAAGTAGTAAAGATGGTCTCTTTTTTCATCTTTGTTAAACTGCGGGGGTGGCTGGGAGCCCAGCAGCGAAAGATAAAATTCACACCCACGTTTTTTATTCTTGTATGGCCCAAATGGGGGACCAGACGAGAGTAACCTCTTGGAATGTTAATGGCTTGGGATCCCCGATAAAGAGAGAGAAAGTTCTCCTTCAACTAAAGAAATGTAAAATGAATATTGCCTGCCTCCAAGAAACCCATTTGTCCCCGCAAGAAAGCCAAAAACTGGTGAGAGAGTGGGTGGGTGCATGTTACTTTACTGCGGCAAAAGATAAAAAAGCGGGAGTGGCCATATTAGTCCATAAAGATATCAATCTCCAGATACTGGATATAAGACATGACCATGAGGGTAGATTTGTGATGCTTAGAGGTCTTCTAAATGACAGGGAAATCACCATTTGTAACATTTATGCCCCTAACAACTACTCCCACAGCTTCTTTACTTACATCCTAGATCAATTAATGCAGCATGCCTGGGGTACCTAATACTAGCGGGAGATTTCAACATCACCCACGAACCCCCACTTAGATAAATGTCCCCCAGGACCTCTCCCTAAGCGAGAAATGAAGAAAGAGGTGGCATTTCTTGGAGAGGAACTAGACCTCCTAGGCTCTTGGCGCTCACTCCACCCAGAAGAGAGGGACTACACCCACATCTCCCGAGCACATGCTTCCCTGTCCCAGATAGATTACATCCTAGTACCCAGATCAGGCTTTCTTTCTATTATGAATGTGACTATTAGCCCTCAAATTGTCTCAAACCATCCGATCATCTGGATCGACTTGCAGTTCTCGATGTGTGAACCCTCGGAACGATTCTGGAAATTCCCACGTTTTTTGAGTAAGGATCGAGATTTTCAGAAGTTCTTACAGAATAAATGGGAGGACTTTCTCAGTCACAATGCTCAGCATGCGGATGACCCTCACCTTCTTTGGGAAACTGCTAAAATAGTGCTCAGGGGCGAAATCATTTCCTATGTAGCCTCTAGGAGGCACAAAGCCAACAAAACGATTTTGCAGTTAGAACAACAGCTCCAAATGGCAAAACAAACCTTAATTGATCGCCCATCGACCACAAACCGCATTGCCTATTCGGCGATCATGAGAGATCTTAATTTTCTCCTACAACAGAGGGCACAGAAACTATTGCAGGTCTCCGAGCATAACTTTTATAGGTTTAGCAACAAGGCTGGCAAACATCTAGCCAACTTGATTAGATCTCAAAGAAGGAAGACCTTTGTTCCCCGTATGAAGGATATTCATGGAGAGACAGTCATAGGATGGGCTGAGATCTGTGAGATGTTTCGAGTATTTTATGAAACCTTATACATAAATGACTCTCCGGGGGGAGCCTCGGATGAGGAAGAGTTTTTCAAACACCTTACATTTCCAACGTTAACAGCAGCTCAACTTCAATTCCTTAACTGGCCAATCCAACAGGTGGAAGTTTAAAGTGAGATAGCCAAGAGTAAATCAGGGAAGGCACTGGGCCCAGATGGGTTCTCATATGATTTTTACAAACTTCTCAGGACACAAGTCCTAAACCCACTCACCTCATTTTATATAGATGCCTTGCAGCGGCATAAATTCCCCAACTATTTCAACACAGCATACATAACTGTACTATCCAAGCCGGGCAAAGACCCACTGTTTCCGGCTTCTTATAGGCCTATTTCATTGTTAAATTGTGACCTAAAACTGTTGGCCAAAGTACTTGCCGAATGCTTAGGTGTTATCTTACCCAACCTAATCTCAGAACACCAAGTGGGTTTCATAAAAAGATGTGGGGCTTGTTCCCATATTTTCAAACTCCTCACCGCAATCTCAGATTGTCTGTCTCAACAAATACCGGCCTTGGCAGTTGGATTTGACTCGGAGAAAGCTTTTGATAGAGTATCGTGGCCTTATCTATTTTCTGTTCTTCAAAGATTTGGGTTCCAAGGCAAGATTTTATCTTATATAAAGCTTCTCTACTCTCACCCAATCTCACACATTATAGTAAATGGCCACAGGTCTGCAGATGTACATATCAACCAGGGAGTCCAGCAAGGATAGCCACTTTCTCCATTGTTCTACATATTAGCCGTAGACCCCCTACTACGGATAATTGCCTCTGACCCAAATATACGGGGCTTCCAAAAGAATAGTTGCTCATTCAAAGTAGCCGCCTTTGCGGATGATATTCTCATATTCTTAACAGAACCAGAAACATCAGCCCTCTTCTCCAGATACAGTGGGAATACAGTCGCTTCACGGGGTTGAAGGTAAATCAGAATAAATCTGAAGCCCTTGATATTGGGGGCCACACAAAACCCTTATGGTCTGGGACATTTCCACTAAAATGGGTGGAGAAAGAAATGAAGTATCCCAACCAATCAATCTGATCTCTACACGGCTAACGTGCGGCCACTGTTACACCATATCTCAGTTACTCAGGAAATGGCAGAGCTTCCCCTTATCCTTTTTGGTAAAATCCATCTCTTCAGAATGATAATCTTGCCTAGGTGGTTATATGTATTACAGATGGTATCTATCTGGGTCACACGGCAAGATTGCAATATGGTGGGGAGACTGCTCCAAAGATTTTTCTGGAATGGAAAAAAAGCCTGGATCTCACTAAAAACATTAACAAAGCCCCTCAACCAAGGTGGAGCGAACTGCCCCAACCTTCAGCAATACAACTCGGCCTGCATGCTAAGGATTCTATCTGATTGGGTGGGTGGCACCTCCTACTACTCCCCATCCCGGCAACTGGTTGCCTGGCTGGACGCGCCCTCGCTCAACTATTTACTACATGCAGCGCATGCAAGACTATCGCAGGCCCACAACTCTCAAATTTTGGACTCTTCAGGAAGGAAAGCTTGGTCTCATCTAAGTCACACCTTTAAGCTCTCTCCTCACTTTACACCCTTGCTGAGTGTGTTTGATAACCAGATGTTCCCCCTGGCCCAAAGCTACTCTCCCTTTCATAGATAGCAGGACCAAGGCTTAAAATTTACCTACCAGTTTAACTCCCAGACAGACAGACGATTATATAGCTTCGAGGAGTTGAAAACAATTTTCTATACTGGTCTCAGATGCATATGCACATATGCAACTCCGACACTTCCTTCTACCCCATCTCCCGTCCCTAAAACCAAGTCCTCAAACCTTGGACTTAACAAAGTATGGTATTGGGAGATGGGAAACATAAACTGTCTATCGCCCACTTTACTAAAGCAGTGGAGCATCACCGGAGTGGGAAGATCTACAAAGGATGTACGAGATTTGGCGGAGGGAGCCAACTCTTCATTTATCCTTTCAAGATTTTGTTGACTGATTTGAGGATGTCCCACATCTTTCCGACAATGTCATTTATCGGAAACTGCAATTCAAATTTCTGAGACAATTTTACCTATCACCCGCCAAAGCCTACTTGGCAAAAATAGCTCCTTCTCCCAGGTGCCCTAAGTGTCTACACACATATACCTCCTACTTCCACAGTTTTTGGGCTTGCCCACAGATTTATGCTTTCTGGGAAGGCATTCGAGATAGCTGCAGCCAGATCTTAGACATATCTATCCCTGCTGAGCCCACTCTTTGGTTGTTTGGGAACTCAACAGCAGCCCCCATGGTTTCGGATCACATGATCTTGAAATTTATTTAAAAAGCCAGTCTGGTGGTGTTGCGTCCATCGGTCTTTGACGGCTTCGCCCCGCCTACCTCTCTCTATTCTCAGCTCCTCCCACTCACCTTGGACTGATGGCCACCGCTGCGTCTGCTTGCCATTCTCTCCGGCATCCCTGCACCAGCTTTGGTGCTGCCTCCCGCCATTCTCCTTCAAGGTATCTCTAGGGCACGCGCGCATGCCGCCCTCATCTTTAACTCTACGTTGGCGCGAACCTCAGGGGTGTCCCCCTGTTCTGACGCCACGACGTCCGGGTATATCTGCCTTCAGTATTTGCTAGCTCGTGGAGTTAGCAACAGGATTCGTACGAATGGGATTTGCTCTCTGTTCCTCAGCTACTCTGCCACTCCAGCGCTATCTGGAACTCTTACTACCCTTCGAGGTTCTCTAATGGGGTACCTGCTCCTCAGGGGCCTCTCTGCTTCTTTTAGGTGCTATCAGGAAACCGGTACTCGCTCCTCGAGGGCCCATGTTCCCTGTGTCACTGCCTGCAACCTCTACCTTTCTACTTGGAAGAACTAAATTACAGTTACCATCAGTGAGTACAGAACACATCTCTCTCCACAGTACTGCTTTACTGGAATCAGGTACTCGCTCCTCGAGGGCCTGCTCTCTGCTCCAGTGCCAGACCTCTCGTCTAGTGGAATCTCTGTTTCTGCTAAGTGAGTACAACGCTACCGAGTATCTCTGCTCTAAGGGACCAGGCACTCGCTCCTTGAGGGCCTGCTTTCCCTGTCTCGGAGCTTCTCCTATTTCTATATTGGGACTCTGAATGTTAATTTATTGTGTGCTCATAACTCTGTCTCTTTCCACTACAGCACTGCCTTGCAGAGGATCCACTGTTCCAGTATTCTGTGTGAGATGAGCCCAGCCGGGCTCTACAACCACTACTCACTACTGCCACCTCTGGTGGTCACATAAACTGTCTAATAAAAGATTCAAATCTGTGTTTGTCTGGCCGGAGTCTAGGCTCACACCGTGGTCCCTCACGGGACTGCCCCCCGTGTGCGTGGTCAGCTGCCACAGTGTCCAAGGATCCACCCAACCACCATTAACCATAACAGGTGAGGGGAAAAAAGTAATCTTAGTAAACTGGGTAGGGGCCTCAATGCCACATTTGGATCATTGGTTTCGCCTGTTGATTAAAACGTATACCTTTGAGTTCTTAACAGCTAGACTAACCTCAGTGAAAAGATCCCAAACTACATACTCTATTTGGGGCAAGTTCAATAAATATCTCTCGCCCACTGTCCGTGTATAAAGCACCTTGGACATTTGGAGTGATAAAATAGGTGCTGTACCTATTCAACTTAGCAGCGATCTAGTGCTCGCCCAGCACCCGAGTATTCCCAGATCGTTGGTGATCATCTTGAGTGAGCAGACCAGGCGACATCCATCCTGCCTCATGACCTGCGTTGGACGCTACTTTGGAACCTACGTTGGGATCCTTGCTGCACAATTCTAGATACCCGTCGGATCTGCATTGGTTTCCTGACTGATGTATCCCTCAAGCTTCTTTCAAATACACTGGGACAAGAGGGTGGGGAGTTGGGGATGGGGGAGCTAAGGACTACACCATGTTTTACTGTAAGTACGTACTATCTCTACAGTTGATGACTGATTTAATGTGCGTTGGACTTCACAGTTGGTATGCAACAGCTGTATGTACCTTTGTATATGATTCTATATGGACACTGTAGTCCACTTTGTACTTCAGTTTTTGCAATCTGTCTACTGTAAGTTTGAAAACTCAAACACAAGTTACAAAAAAAACCAAAAACTTAAGGGCATTAGCTAGTAATGCCTGAACCTGATATCGGGAAGCCGTAGATCTAGGCAATACTATAAAACACCTATTAAGCAGAGCACTTCATGAATGGAAAATGTTCTGCTGGACAGCAATTGAATCTGTGAGAAGGCATGTTGAAGAAGCCTGAGGAGTCTTTAGCTAGGGAGAATAAAAACACAGGCAGAGAATTAGCAGTAAAAATATAGAGCATGGCAATTTACTATACAAAAGTAGACAAGAATATGGAATAAAAATTGAAGAGAATAAAGAAAAGCATATGAGTTAAAGAGGAATAGAAGGTGAGACATAAAAGGAATGTGAAAGACAAAATGAGGCTGGAGTGATTTTTTTAAAAGTGCTTTTATTTAAACCATATACTATATAGAGACTTAAATAAGATGAACAAGTAGGAAAGGCATACAGAGAGAAACTTTAGGAATACGTCCCCAAATAGATTTGATGAAGAGGATGGCAGAATTTTTATATTACATATTCAGGGCATGTTATGCCTTGGTATCATTTCTCCACTTGTTGCAATATGTTTAAACGTTTGTGTTATGACTACAAAAAAAAGAAAAGAAAAATTTATTAGAAAACATTTAAGTGTCTCAGAAATTGCACTTAAGCCTGGATTTTCAAATGTAAGCACACGTAAAAACCTGGTTTATGTGCGTGGCTGGGCCTTGTGCGCGCCGCAGGCATTTTAAAATGGGCCTGGCCACACGCATAAACTCTGGTATGCGCACAAGTGCCGGGCCTCTCCAAAGGGGCGGGCCGGGCCAGCGCGTGCCAGCAGCCAGCCAGCGCAAGCAGATTACTTCTGCTCCAGAGGAGCAGTGAGTAATGAAACAAAAAAAAGTAAGTAGATAGGAAGGGGTTAGGGGGAGGAGAGGGGAAGAAGGAAGAAGTTTAAGTAGGGGATAGGGAAGTTTCCCCTCCCAGTCCGCTCCATAATTGGAGCGGACTGGGGAGGTTCGATTGCAACGCCGCACGTATTAATCGAAAATTTGCCCCCGCAGCATGCGCTGCCCACACATGCGCATGCAGATATCGTATTTTATAACACACGTGTGCCATAAAATAGCTGCGTCCATGTGTGCATGCAGGCCTTTGAAAATCTACCCCTTAGTGTTGTTTTGTTTTCTAATTATTTCCTTGTGATGTTTTAATTTTTACATCTAATCCATTTTGTGCTGTTTTTTTTTATAAAGTGGAATATCAAATTTTAATTAAACTCTGTTGGAGGGAGAGATGAGGGAGAAGGTTTCTCCCTCCATCCTTAATCTTTAGAAAGTCCAGCCTTAGGACCCTTGAGAAAGCAAATAATGTTTCAACAGTGGTTGATGCTGCTAGATCTCCAGCATCACAAATCCTAGATAAAGCCATTTCTTCCTGCTATAAATGGATGTGCGTGGGGTTGCATGGATTAGAATTTATGCCACGTTGGTTTCAATGGTGCATGCAATAGAAAATCCTTTGGTTTTGTTTTCCCTTGTTTGATGTAAACCGGTACGATAAGACATTGTCTTGAATATTGGTATAGTAAAAATAAGTAAATAAATAAAAACACTACACAGCCTCATTCATAATAATAAAAGTTCATGGCTTTCTGCTGTCTTGCATTTCTCTATACCATCTCGTACCCTTTGATCAAAAAATCAACTTCTACAAATTCCCTCACCTAAAACTTCCAGACTAGCAAGGACCTGTGAACGATCATTCTCTATTTGCAGGCCCTATTATAAGGAATGCTATTCCTCAAGCTCTGAGATCACTATCCAGAAAAAAGGGAATTTAAGAAAGGGCTAAAACATCTTTTCAGACAAGCCTTTAAAGATCTGTGCAAACCCTAACCTCCAGGCTCTTATCTACCCCCTTTACCTTTCTTCCCTCCCCCTTTTTAGGCCATTTTCCTTTAGGTCTGCTTGTGTTTTACTGCTTCATACACTAGTCCCCCTTTTTATTTTATGTATATCTTTAATGCTGTTTCTTGTTTTAAATATGTTTTTAATAATTATGACTGTATTGTTGTAACCTACCCCGAACATCAGAGGGTGTGGGTAATAAATTCTTTTAAATAAATAAATAAATTGAGCAACTCTGGATATTGCTGTGGGTCGGGGAATCGTTTGGCACGGAGAGCTCACTCTGACTGCCTCCCATAATAAAACAGTTTGGGTTTTGTTGGGAAGGCTGTGTTCTCTGACACTACAGATCTGATACTTTTTTTTTCTTTTAACTAGTCTGAATTACTTCAATTTTTCCCAGCATGCCAAATTTTCTGACTTTCCATCTCATCTTTGAAGAGTTATTTTGCTTCCAAATGGATAGATACACTTCCCTTTTGTATAATGGCTTTCTGTTAATCTATTAGTTGGAAGGCATAAAATGGGAAATTGGTAGACGCTACTACACATGTCTTAATTGTACCATCTTGTTGCTGCTTCTATGAGTTAGCAATTCCTGCTTTAAAAAAAAAAAAGAATACTGAAGCTTTTACCTCAGGCTGAAAGCGCCCAGCATTTATTAAAACAAAAATAAAATAAACTAAGAGCATTTAAAATGAACATTTTGTTGTACCTAGTTTCCTCCTTTGGCACAGTAATTTGCATATGGCTGTGATTATTAACCAATGGCAGGGCAGTTTTCCAAATGCTCAGTGGCATCACAATGTGCTCTGACCTGCCTGAGATTTCAACTCAGCTGAACTGGTCTGGCCTGTTTTATGAGAGGACACCATAGTGAAGACACACACAGCAATCAGAAATGTAGGGAGCAGGGCTCCAAGGCACATGTAAAATGTGAGTCCAGGGCCAAAGCAGTCATTGTACACAACAGCGCCACAGGCAAGGGTTCGTATTTGGTGCCCCCCACCTCTTCTGCCCCCCCCCCCTTTTACAGGGTCATTTTTCAAATCGCGTTAGGGAGTTATCATGGGAGTTAGGGCGATAATGCCGTTAACGCATGCATTATTTTTTAGCATCATGCAATGCAAATGCAAATTTTGAACATTTAGTCAAAGGGGAGGAGTTTGGACACGGTTTATGAACATGAGGGGTGTTTAGCGTTGCGTGCGATTGCGTAACGTGATAAATATCACAAATTCCAGTTCGGGGGGGGGGGGGGGGGGAAGGAGAGAGTGCCTCTGGGGTGGCACACATATTAGTCATCTATTCATACCACTGTAGGAGGTTCAACAAGTTACTCGAGGTGAGGTTTTGCTGGTGATCTAGAGTTTGGGGTCCAGTTTTACATGCACAGTAAGAGGTACAAACAGCACGGTGAACATTTGATGTGATTTGGAGTGAGGAAAGATGAGATTTCTACAACATACTCTTGCTCTAGCTTAATACCAATGTACTCTTGCCCTAGCTTAATGGTAGAGTGCGCATCAAGCTAGGCTATGCAAAGCAGTAAAATAGTGCGCATTGCAGTAACTCAAAACTTACCCTAACCACACCCCTTTTTTTTATCACAGTGGCATGGTGCAGAGCTCCCCCCCCCCCTCCCCCTGTCTCCACACACACTCCACACCCACCAGGCTTGGCACCCAGAGTGGTCGACCTTCTTGCCCAGCCCATGTAGTTGCAACAGCCCGGTATTCTACATCTGTGGCAGAAATTCAAATGAAATTGGATGAATAGTTCAAGAGTTATTAGTGGGGCTGTGGGAAGAGATGGACATGAGCATGATGATTTTATAAAGCTTGTTTCTCTATAGGAAACTACATTAATATATAATAAAGCACTGACTGTCTCACATTAGACTTGAACTCTCAACTGCTGAAATGGAGCAAGGAAATAATAAGTAAAAAAAACCCAAAAACCCAGGTTCAAAAAGAGAGAAAGGGAGCGACAGTAACTGAGGGAAAAGGGAGATAGCATCTAAGGGAGGATAAGAGATAGGAGCTCTTGCCTTGTCAGACCTGAAGTTATTTCCCACTCCCCTCTGCCAGAATTACCGCAGCAACTTCTGCCATGCTGGTCCTTCCTCTGTTCCCATCCCCCCACCTCACTACAACAGCCGCTGCTCTTCTCCCCCTGCTCTCCTCTCTCTCAAAACAAAAGTGAAGCTGAGAGGTGGAGGGCAGGGAATTAGAGAGAGGAGGAGGGTGGATATAAGATTATGGCTATTAGAAAGTGGGAGACAGGCACACCTTTTCATAATATGACCCAAGGGGCTGCTTGTTTTCTGTCGGAACACATTCTAGCATCTCGGGTTTCAGCCACAGAGAGTAGTTAAAGCCTGTCACTGTTCCCACAGTCCAGCTCACGTTACTCCACTTGCTCTCCTTTCTCTCTTTGCATCTCTTACCCTCTGGGACCTTTTATATTGGAATTTTTCAAGCATTTTTAAAATATATATTAATTGTGGGGTTTTGTTTTGTTTTCCAAACTATTGCTTCAGAACAATTGAAACAAATGTCATCAGGATCACCGTTATGTGCTTGTTATATATGTAATACAATAATAATATTTTATCTGCTAATCCAGTTCAATCGGAAACAGCCTGCATTGAGGCTGTGACACCAAGAGCTTCATTAAATAATCGCCCTCATCCCACCTTCTGCAGCTGTCAGAGTGATTGGTCCTTGGCTACGGTAGGTGCCACAAGTGGTGACTCTTTCCAGGACACCATATATGTGCACCCTGAGTCTGACCACTAGGTGTCAACCTTGTGCCATGGCTATGACTCCTCAATCTTAGCCATAGCACAATGTATCCCCAGAGGGAAGAGAGTGTGTGTGTCGGGGGAGGGGGGGGGGGGGGCTATGAATGTTGCTTCTGCAGCATTTACAGCCTCAGACACCCTGAGCAGCATGAAAGCCATGCTCAGGAATCAAACCCCAATGACCATTCTTGTAAAAAAACAAAACAAATTAAATCTGTATACTTACTTATTTTTAACCATGTACCTGGCATAATATGATCTATTTGCTGCTGTCACCCCCCCAAAAAAAAAATTTCTTCAGATTGTTACTTCACACTAACCGCTTAACCTGATGTGAGGGAGATTACTAGCTCCCTACTGCTCACTCTGTCATACCAATTTATTCACAAATTAAATTAAACTAAGCTTTATATAATTGTATTAAAATATTATGCACCATCATCCCTTTTTTAATGCATCAATCATATATTTTTTAAAAATCTCTTGATTTGCAGTAACACGTTTAGTCAAGCTTGGTAAACCTTTCAAACTCTGCTTATTCCATTTTCTCATGCGCAGTGCATGCAGAACTAGCTTTGGCATGTTCATACCCATTCTTTTTTAACTTAAGTGTATGCTGAGATTATAGAAACTTGGTGATTGTGCACAAAAGTCTATCTGGGTGACCAATCCATTTTGTTGAATTGGGAGGTTCTCAGTGCCACATTGTAAGACAGCTGCAATTTATGATGATGTATGTCTGGTACATTTTACTATTCACTAGAAAGAGAGCTAAAGAAGAGAGCAAATCAAGAAGTTTTAGCCAGAAGTAATGCAGCCAACTTTCTGAGTTGGATGCATGCCACAAATATGCCTTGATGTGAATACAAAAAAAATACCTTATGTTCCTCCTGACATGTCCTGAAAAGTTTTTGTGGAAAGGACACCAGGGATGGTAATTTTGAAGCAGCCATGCGGGTGCACATGTACACATGTTTGCTGGCTTGCATCCATTTTATAACATTCGCGCTTATATGCACACGTGCTTGCAATTCTGCAAATGCTGCTTCTACCATATAAGCGGGAGTATTTTAGTAGACACGGGCGCCGACACAATTACCAGTTTTTCCAGTTCGCCCAAGCAAGGGATACAACTTCCAAATCCCCCACTTTTAATAGCCTTTCTTCCCATCTGTTAGCCCCGACCCATAAAACCCTGCTGACATGCCTAGATATTTTTATTTTATGACTTACATGCCATCCATAGCAGAATTAAAGTTACATGGCAGGGAACCCCAGCGCGTGTTTGTGTGTATAAGTATTTACCCACTGGTTTCATTGAGAAATCCAGGAATGCCCGTGCCCCACCTAGACCACACCCACGCCCCACTCCTAAAAAAAAAAAAAAAATTTTGTGCGCATAGCGAAAGATACAAATGTACTCATGCGTCTTTTAAAATCGCTCAGCGCACACTGGCCTGACTTGTGCATTATCGCCCAGTTTTGGCACATGCCAGGCTTTTAAAATTCACCTGTCCGGGTATACACACTCACGTACACAGATACAGCAATCTCATAATCCATCATTTCCATAAGAAATTAGTCTTTAAAAAGTTATTGGGGAGAAATGCGCAAGAGAGGTAGCGATGTAAACAAAAAAAAAATTACCTATATCATGACTGGCATTGATCCACTGTTATGATTCCTCCCGTAGCTGTGCCACGGGAGGCCTCTCACCTTTTCTCTGGAGGCCGCACTGAAGCCGGGGCCTTGCCTGGACAGTCTATCCCGGTTTTGCTGCATGGCCTGGGAGGCCGCCATTGCCATCTAGGCCTACCTGACGCCTGCTCTGCTTCCTCCTTGACTTTCTCTTCTCTTTAGCTATAGGGCCAGCCAGGTGTGGCCCATCTAAACTCCTTCCAGGGAGTTACCTGCTTCCTGCTCTATAAAAGGACTTTGCTTTCAGTTCTGCCTTGCCTTGCATTGGAGTTACTTGCTCCTGGATGTCTTGCCTTCCAGCACTCCTTCATTCCAGCAGGCCTTCATTCTTCATTGGAGCTCCATGTCTTGTCTTGATATGTTTCCATGTTCCTGATGTCCGTTGTCCTTGGTTCCTGATGTTGCTTCCTGATGCCTTGTCTTCGCTTCTGCTTCCAGAATCCCTGGTTCCTCGATGCCACCCTTTCCTGGCGTGCTCATGGTAAATTGCCTTTCTTCTCGTCCGCAGCTCAAGTCTCCAGAGAGTCATCCTTGCCCGAAGCCAAGTCCCGTCTTGGTCCTGTTTGAAGCCAAGTTCCGTCTTGGTCCTCCGTCCTGACTCTCGTTCCGGCCCTTGGATGTTCTTGGGGCTGGTCCGTCCATGCCTAAGACTCTGACTGAACCTGTGCCATTCCAGTATGGTCCACGACCAGCCTAGGATGGGCTGTGTAGGGCGCGCCTTGGTACAGGCTTCTACCAAATCTTCGTCATGTTCCAGCTTCATCTATTCCACACCTCGTCTAGAGCCTGCTTCGCATTCTAGCGTGGTCCGTGACCAGCCCATTGGGTCCGCCCGTTTCCGGTGGGCTGTGTAGGGCACACTGCATGGCAGCCTCAACCCAGTACTTGAATTTGTTCCTGAACCTTGATCCTGAGTCTTCGAAGTTCCTTGTCTACGTCCAGAGTCTTCCAAGTTCCTTGTCTACATCTAGAATCTCTATGTTCCAGAGCCTTTGTCTGCCCTCGTCCGTAGTCTGGCTTGCTGCTTCTTGTCATTCCTCGTGGCAGGTCCCAGGAAGCTCATATGTCCCGGGGCTTGAAAAAAGGGGCGGGGTGGGGGAGGTCAGGGGCAGGAGGGAGCATGGCTAGAGGCCTCCGTAGGGCCTCTAGGCCAGGGGATCGCATGCTGGCATGCGCAAACTATGCCTACCCGGAGTCAGGCGCAACTTGAAAAATAAAGGTCGGGGGGGGGGGGGGGTTTTAGGTAGGGCTGGGGGCAGGTTAGGTAGGGAAAGGCTGGGGGCCGGAAGGAAAGTTCCCTCCGAGGCCGCTCAGGTTTCTGAGCGGCCTCGGAGGGAACAGGGAAAGCCATCGGGGCTCCCCTAGGGCTCGGCGCGCACAAGGTACACAAGTGTGCACTCCCTTGCACGCGCCGACCCCCTTATTTTATAACATGCGCGCGCATGTTATAAACATTTGATGTGTGTGTGCATTTTTGTTCAATATGTAGATTCCCCAAAGAATTAGGGATGTGCATTAACTGGAAATAATCAAGAAATTTTAACAAAATTTCCCATTTAATCTTTAAAACGAAACAAAAGGAAAATGAATGAAATTCATTTCATCAAAAGAAAAAAGTTCACTGCTTCCAAAAATCTCCCAATTCCAAATCTTTCCCCTGATCCTCCTCCCAAACTCCAATGGAACCTCATACCCTCTTGTTGAAAATTTCTGTAACCCCCAACCTATGGGAGTGGCCACATAAATTACTCCACCTCTCAGCTGTGTTATTTAGAATGGGGATGAGTAACATGCCCACACAACTACAAGTTTTCCCATGGGTGCGAAGGAAAGGGTGGAGCAGAAAATAAAAGTAAAATAAAATAAACACACAATATTACTATTGCAAGTAACATAAGCAAAATCAATGCATGCTTATTTACATATCAAATTTCGATTCATATACTCTGTAGAAAACAGAACACATGGCATTATAGTGAGAAAATGTATTAGCATAGGAAAAATTTAAAAAATTTGCATTTTGCAAATTATCACAGAAAACCACTAACCCCACCCTATATCTCAGTTCGGTTCAAGAAAATTAAAATATTGGGTTTTAAAATTCCCTTCTAAATTCTGGCTAGAATATTAGCATAAATTCTCAGTTTAATCTCTGCAGTACAGATGGATGATGAAGCAATTGCTGATGCTTGGGAGATCTGTGACCCAGGTGGAATAGATGATCTGTCTAAATAAGGAGGTTATTTTCCAAGCTGTGAAAGGCCCTTATCGTGGCGGTAAGATTTAAATTAGGGGGAGGGGAGGAGTCGGGGCAGAGTTAGGGAGGGAATTATGGTAATCAGCAGCGGCACCACTGCCGGTGATAATGTTTTGAACATTTTTACGGTGGTGCTATGCCTGCGGTAGCCTGCAGCCGGCCGGACTGCAGCAGGTGAAACCGCACCGTCGTAGTGCAGCCAGCTGCAGGCTATCACCCAAACGCCCCCTGCTCCCCCCCCAAATAGCGCAGGGTTCATTATTCTTTGAATATATTAGAATTAATAAGGCAATTCATAATTCTTAACTGAAAAAAAAAATACTATGCACAGCATACCTAATCAGAAAAAAACAAGGTGTGTTGGTGACAGCAGACAACTAGAGGTGAATGGTTGCTGAAAACAATCTGTTAGTGCTAAGACAAAAAAAAAAGTGGAAAAAAAATGTTCGGAATATAATATAAAACTAAAAAATAAATGATATAAAACAGATTTAAAAAATATAAAATAAAAATAAAATAAATAAAAAGTAAAAACCTCATCACACATGCATCTCCTAAAATGTACCAAAAGTAATATTTGGTAAATGATTTAATGAAAAGTAATATTAAAATATATATAACTATTAATGAAAAATGTAAGTTAGTTAAGAACATAAACTGCCATGCTAAGTCAGACCAAGGGTCCATCAAGCCCAGCATCCTGTTTCCAACAGAGGCAAAACCAGGCCACAAGAACCTGGCAAGTATCCAAACACCAAGAAGATCCCATGCTACTGATGCCAGTAATAGCAGAGGCCATTCCCTAAGTCAACTTTTTAAATAGCGGTTAATGGATTTCTCCTCCAAGAACATAACCAAACCTTTTGTGAACCCAGCTACACTAACTTCACTAACCACATCCTCTGGCAACAAATTCCAGAGCTTAATTGAGCGTTGAGTAAAAAAGAATTTTCTCCGATTAGTCTTAAATGTGCTACTTGCTAACTTCATGGAGTGCCCCCTGGTCCTTCTATTATCCGAAAGTGTAAATAACAATTCACATCTACTCGTTCAAGACCTCTCATGATCTTAAAGACCTCTATCATATCCTCCCTCAGCCGTCTCTTCTCCAAGCTGAACAGTCCTAACCTCTTCAGCCTTTCCTCATAGGGGACTGTTCCATCCCCTTTATCATTTTGATTGCCCTTCTCTGTACCTTCTCCATTGCAACTATATCTTTTTTGAGATGAGGCGACCAGAATTGTACACAGTATTCAAGGTGCGGTCTCACCATGGAGTGATATAGAGGCATTATGACATTTTCCGTTTTATTAACCATTCCCTTCCTAATAATTCCTAACAATCTATTTGCTTTTTTGACTGCTACAGCATACTGAGCCGACGATTTCAAAGTATTATCCACTATGATGCCTAGCATCATATGAAACCTAACATCATATGAAACCTAACATCAAGTAATTACAGCAAAGGTTATTCTTCCGTATATGCAACACCTTGCACTTGTCCACATTAAATTTCATCTGCCATATTGATGCCCAATCTTCCAGTCTCGCAAAGTCCTCCTGCAATGTATCACAATCCACTTGTGATTTAACTACTCTGAATAATTTTGTATCATCTGCAGATTTGATAACCTCACTCGTCGTATTCCTTTCCAAATCATTTATAAATATATTGAAAAGCACTGGTCCAAGTACAGATCCCGGAGGCACTCCACTGTTTACCCTTTTCCACTGGGAAAGTTAACCATTTAATCCTACTCTCTGTTTCCTGTCTTTTAACCAGTTTGTAATCCACGAAAGGACATCGCCTCTAATCCCATGACTTTTAGTTTTCTTAGAAGCCTCTCATGAGGGACTTTGTCAAATTCCTTCTGAAAATCCAAATACACTATGGGGTAGATTTTAAAAGGTTGTGCATGGGCGTACATGTGCACGCGCTACCCGGTGCGTGCACATGTACACCCGATTTTATATCTTGCGCGCACAAGTTATAAAATCCAGGGTCGGCGTGCGCAAGGAGGTGCACGTGTGCCCCGCTGCCGTCCCCCATTCCCTTCCCCCTAACCTGACCTTTCCACCCCTTCCCCTAACCTTTCCTCCCCCTAGCCCTACTCTAACACCCCCCAAAACTTTTATTTTACGTTTTGCGCCTGTTATAATTCGTGAAAAGTGGATCCAATAACTCTGTCTTACCTAGCCAAGTAGTAGAGTGTCCTTGCGTCCAGCTGCCGAAACTATCAGCACAGCTCTGCGTCACAGCGGGTGGCGGTCGGCGAGGTGCAAATACAGTCCAAGTCAGAGTCAGGCAGCAGGCAGAAAGTCCAGGGAACAAACCAGATCAGAAGGAAGGCAGCAGGCAGGCAGAGTCCATGTTCCAGTCTGAGTCTAGGCAGGCAGAGTCCAGGGAACAAACCAGATCAGAAGGCAGGCGGCAGGCAGGCAGAGTCCGTGTTCCAGTCCGAGTCTATTTATTTATTTATTTATTTTTAGTTTTTATATACCGAGGTTCCTGTATAAAATACATATCACACCGGTTTACAAGGAAATAAAACTGACGCCTCGTAGGGCAGTTTACATTGAAACAAGTAACAGATAATATGAAGGGGCATATAGGAACTTAGAGGAAGTTAGGGGAAAATTACAGAGAATAAACATGTCAAGTTTAATTGCGATAACAAACTATTCAGAAACCTATGTACAGGAAGGTCAATACTTTTGGAAGAGTACAGAAATTGTATTCTTCCATCTCTTAGATCTCCGGGAATTCTTTTGCGAAAAGCCAAGTCTTTAGCTTCTTTTTGAACATCATATGGCAGGGTTCAAGACGAAGGTCCGGAGGGAACGAATTCCAGAGTGTGGGAACCGCTGTGGATAGTGCGCGTTTCCTCAGGGAGGTTTTCGCCGGCTGGGTGAGTAGCATGTTCTTGTATGCACTTCTAGTCGGTTTCTTGGAGATGTGTAGCTGGAGTTGAAAGGTTAAGTTGCGAGGAGAGATGTTATGTAGGGCCTTGTCTATCATCATAATGCTTTTAAAGTGAATCCTGTATTTAATCGGTAGCCAATGAAGGTGCTGGAGGATGGGGGTGATATGATCCCTTTTTTTGGTGTTTGTGAGAATTCTTGCCATAGCATTCAGGACCATCTGGAGTAGGGATGTGAATCGTTTTTTGACGATTTAAAATATCGTCCGATATATTTTAAATCGTCAAAAAATCGTTAGGGCCACGATACAATACCAATTCCCCCGATTTATCGTTAAAAAATCGTAAATCGGGGGAAGGGGGAGGGCAGGAAAACCGGCACACTAAAACCCCCTAAAACCCACCCCCGACCCTTTAAATTAAATCCCCCACCCTCCCGAACCCCCCCCCCCCCAATGCTTTAAATTACCTGGGGATCCGGCGGTGGTCCAGAACGGCGGCGGTCCGGAACGGCCCCCTCAATAGAATCGTGTTGTCTTCAGCCGGCGCCATTTTTCAAAATGGCCGCCGCAAAATGGCGGCGGCCATAGACAAAAACGATTCGACGGAGGAGGTCGTTCCGGACCCCCGCTGGACTTTTGGCAAGTCTTGTGGGGGTCAGGAGGCCCCCCCAAGCTGGCCAAAAGTTTCCTGGGAGTCCAGCGGGGTTCCGGGAGCGATTTTCTCGCCGCGAATCGTTTTCGTACGGAAAATGGCACCGGCAGGAGATCGACTGCAGGAGGTCGTTCAGCGGGGGTTCCGGACCGCCGCTGAACGACCTCCTGCACTCGATCTCCTGCCGGCGCCATTTTCCGTACGAAAACGATTCGCGGCGAGAAATCGCTCCCGGAACCCCGCTGGACTCCCAGGAAACTTTTGGCCAGCTTGGGGGGGTCTCCTGACCCCCACAAGACTTGCCAAAAGTCCAGCGGGGGTCCGGAACGACCTCCTCCGTCGAATCGTTTTTGTCTATGGCCGCTGCCATTTTGCGACGGCCATTTTGAAAAATGGCGCCGGCTGAAGACAACACGATTCTATTGAGGGGGCCGTTCCGGACCGCCGCCGTTCTGGACCACCGCCGGATCCCCAGGCAATTTAAAGCATTTGGGGGGGGGGTTCGGGAGGGTGGGGGATTTAATTTAAAGGGTCGGGGTGGGTTTTAGGGGGGTTTAGTGTGCCGGCTCACAATTTTAACGATTTTTCACGATAGTTTACACACCCAAACGGCAACAATACGATTCCCTCCCCCTCCCAGCCGAAATCGATCGTTAAGACTATCGAGGACACGATTCACATCTCTAATCTGGAGTGGTTTGGTGGTGCTAGCGGGAAGGCCCAGAAGGAGAGAGTTGCAGTAGTCGAGTTTCGGGAGTATGATGGATTGTAGAACCAGGCGGAAGTCTCTGTAGAGTAGTAGTGGTTTTAATTTCTTTAATACTTGCAATTTAAAGAAGCATTCTTTTGTGGTGTTGTTAACGAACTTGTTGAGGCTGAGTCTGTTATCTAGGAGTACACCCAGGTCTCTTACTTGTGGCGAAGTGAGGTCTTTGGAGGTGACAGGAGATTGGCTAGCAGTTGGAGTGATGGGTGGGATATAATTTTCAGGAGCTATAAGGAGGATTTCAGTTTTGTTTGTGTTTAGAACCAGGTTGAGGCTGTCGAGTAGGTTGTTGATTTCTGAGAGACAGTTGTTCCAATATGACATAGTTTTGTGTAGAGATTCCGCAATAGGGATGAGTATTTGTATGTCATCCACGTATAGGAAGTGAATTAGCTTGAGTTTGGTAAGTAGGTGACAGAGAGGGAGAAGATAGATATTGAAAAGAGTGGGAGAGAGGGATGATCCTTGAGGTTACCCCATCTTGGATTCAATGGGGTGAGACTCTTTGTTATTTATCTTGACCTTGTAAAACCTGTTTTCAAGAAACGATTTGAACCAGTTGAACGCTGATCCTGTGATGCCTATGTCGTCTAGACGCTGTAGGAGGCATGAGTGGTTCACGGTGTCAAACGCTGAGGAGAGATCCAGAAGTGCAAGGAGGCAAGGTTGACCTTTTTCCAGATTAAAGAGAATTATGTATGATAGTGAGGCTAATAGCGATTCGGTGTTCCGGGTCTTACGGAAACCAAATTGGTTTGTGGTAAGGATGTTGTTTTCATCTAAGAATTCTGAAAGTTGTCTAGGCAGGCAGCAGGCAGGCAGAGTCCAGGGAACAAACCAGATCAGAAGGCAGGCGGCAGGCAGGCAGGGTCCATGTTCCAGTCCAAGTCTAGGCAGGCAGGGAAGACAAACAAACGCCACTGAGCACCAGCACAGCAAGCCTATAGCTGAGGCAATGCTGTGCTGGTCTCAGCCCTTTAAATAATTAAATTTTGGCACGCAAACCCGATGATTTCCGGGTGGAGGTCTGACATAATCTGATGGGCGGATTTAGTGCGCGGCTCGCATCGGCCCACGCTGCCGCCGGAACTCGGCGATCATCATCGGCGCCGGCCCTTACTGTCCGAAGACGCCGCGAGGTAACAGTACCCCCCCCCCCCCCCCACAAAGGCTCACTTTCCTGCTCCTGGGGTGGGGTTTGAGCGGAAATCATCTATGGAACTCTCGTACTAAACGAGGAGCTTGTATATTATGGGCAGGTTCCCAGGAGTTCTCCTCCAGACCATAATTTTTCCACTTAACAAATATTGTAACTTCCCTCTTACTCGTCTGACATCAAGGATTTCCTTAACTTCATATTGGGTGTTATCTGGCAGGACAGATGGATTCTTCGGCTTCTTCCGTCTAGCCGGCCAGGATAATATTGCTGGTTTTAATAAGGAGATGTGAAACACATCATAAATGCGCAATGTAGATGGTAACTGAAGTTTAAAGGACACCTCACTGATCTGTTTCTCGATAGGAAAAGGTCCAATAAACCGAGGCGCAAATTTCAGAGAGGGCATGCGCAGCTTGAGATTACGTGTGCTTAACCACACTAAGTCCCCTGGTTTAAGCGGAGTTCCCAGTTTCCTACATCTGTCCGCCTGCTTCTTCATCTGACTAGAAGCTTTTTGTAACAGATCTTACGTTTGTTCCCATAAGGTAGTCATGGAATGGACCACTTGCTCTACCGCTGGGCAAGACGAGGAGACAGTAAGAGGAAGAGGAATTCTTGGATGTCTCCCAAACACCAGAAAGAAGGGTGATGATGCTGAAGCGTGATGAACATGATTATTATGGCAAAACTCAGCCCACGGCAATAAGGAGGCCCAATAATCCTGGCGCTGATTAACATAGCAACGTAAAAATGTCTTGAGTGTTTGATTTGTTAGTTCCGTTAACCCGTTAGACGGAGGATGATAAGCAGAGGAGAAATTTAGGTTGATTCTGAATTTTTTACAGAGGTCTTTCCAGAAACGAGCTGTGAACTGCACGCCTCTGTCAGAAACTATGCTAGACGGCAACCCATGGATTCAGAAGATATGTTGTACAAAAAGCCGCCCTAATTCTGGTGCGGTGGGTAGTCCGGGCAGAAGAATGAAATGCGCCATTTTGGAAAATCGATCAATTACAACCCAAATTACGGAGTTGCCTTCAGAAAGAGGAAGATCAGTGATAAAATCAGTTGCTATATGAGTCCAGGGCTGGTCAGGGATCGGAAGAGGTTGCAATAGGCCCATAGGCTGCTGTCTAGAGGTTTTCTGAGCCACACAAGTGGGACAGGAATCGACATATTTTCGGACGTCAGATGCCCATTGTGGCCGCCAATAGTGACGAGAGACCAGGTTCTTAGTTCCGAGTCTGCCAGGGTGTCAGCAAAAAAGGAATCATGGGCCCATTGTAGTACTTTGAGTCGTAAGCGCTTAGGTACTACAGTCTTCCCTGCTGGAACCGTCAAGGTGGCGGCAACAATTATGTGTGCTGGATCTATGATATGCCGAGGCGGCTCAGGATTGTCCTCAGGGAGAAAACTCCTGGATAAGGCATCTGCACATAAATTCTTTTCTGAAGGACGGAAACCATCACAGCAAACAGAAAATGCAGCTCTCTGCTCCGGGAGTTATTAGGTCAACGATTCTCAACCGGTGTGTAGAGACACACCAGTATGTCGCCAAGCACCGGCAGGTGTGTCGCATGCTACCGGTCTCCTATTGCTCTTCCCTTCTCTTCCTTCACCGAGTGAGAGGCAGATGATCTTCTACTGCTGCCGTTGCTGCCCGGGCTGTCAGCACGTTCAGGCCCGGATGGGAATGGTAGCAGTATTAGTGGAAGCTGGCAACTTTGGCTGGGCCTTTTCTTCTTCCCGCACCTGCCCCTGTGGCCAGGAACAGGCAATGATGTACAGTGGGGTGCACGGGAAGAGGAAAGAGCCATGCTGTATTGAAAAGTAGCGGTGGCAGCATCGGCCCCGAGCAGTAGCGTGGACCTGGACAAAATCAGAAGCAGCAGGCAATCGGCAAAGGAGACAGCAGAATTAGCCTCCCGTGGCCGATAGGATTCTTCTTTCTTAGCCCACGGGGGCTGGAGGAGGAAGCTGCTGCAGCTACCATTTGTACTTTGGGGGGGGGGGGGGCAGGGCGGGGCAGGAAGTGAGAGATAGATAGACAGCCACCCAGTCTGTGTGTAAGGGAGAGTGTGTGATTGAGAGTGTGTGTGTGTAACTGATTGAGAGCATGTGTGTAAGTGTGAGAGAGAGACTGTGTGTGATTGAGAGAAACTGGTCAGAGAGGTGACATGTGTATATGTGAGAGACCATGAAATTGACGTGTCAGGGAGGTGACTGGTGTGTGTGTGTATGAGAGAGAAAGCATGGAAGTGGGAAGCCTGTGGGGGAGATTTTAAAAGGGTTACGCACGTTGAGCCTATTTTGCATAGGCTCGGCAGCACGCGCAAGCCCCGGGATGTGCGTAAGTCCCGGGGCTTCGCTAGGGGGCATGTCGTGTGGGCGGAGCGATGTTCGGGGTATTCCGGGGGCGTGGTGCCGGCCTGGGGGCGTTCCGGGGGCACGGCTGAGGCCTTCGGAACAACCCCGGGTCGAGAGATGGCCCGAGGGGGGTTTAGATAGGGCCGGGGGGTGGGTTAGGTAGGGAAAGGGAGGGGAAGGGAGGGGAAGGTGCAGGGGGGTGGAAGGAAAGTTCCCTCCGAGGCCGCTCCGATTTCGGAGCGGCCTCGGAGGGAACGGGCAGCGTGCGCAGGGCTCGGCACACGCAAGTTGCACAAATGTGCACCCCCTTGCGTGCGCTGACCCCGAATTTAATAAGATACACGCGGATACGTGCGTATCTTATAAAATCCAGCGTACTTTTGTTTGCGCCTGGTGCGCGAACAAAAGTAGGCACGCTCACTGTTTTTTAAAATGTACCCCTGTGTGTGCATGTATGCATGAGAGAGAGACTGGTTGGGGAAGTGACTGGTATGTGTGTGAGAGAGAAAGAAAGTGATTATGGGAATGAGAAACCTGTGCATGTGGAGAAAGCGAGCATGGGAGTGAGAAACCTGGATGTGGGTGGGTGTGAGACACAGCATGGGAGTGAGAAGCTGGTATATGTAAGACAGAACATAGGAGTGGGAAGCCTAAGTGTGTGTGTGCGTGAGAGAGAGAGACTGGTCAGGAAGGTGATTGGTGTGTCTAAGAGAAAGGCTGGTCAGGAGATGATTGGTATGTGAGAGACTGAAACTGATCGTGGGGGTGTGACTGGTATGTGTGTGTATGAGAGACAGAGAGAGACTGATCTTGGGCCCTAAGTTAGAGGACCATGAGGACAGAGCTTCAGCCACTACTGCTGCTTCTAGTGTGAACTACTGGCCTTCATGGAAGAGGAGTAGGAGTGTATGAATGATTGTATGAGAGAGAGCATGTGACAGTGAGAGCCTGTGCTTGAGCAAGACAGCATGTGGGAGTGAGAGAGAGTGCCTGTGTGGGTGAGACTCAGACAGCATGTGCCAGTGAGAGACTGTGTGTAAGAATGATTGTATGAGAGAGAACATGTGACAGTGAGAGCCTGTGCTTGAGCAAGACAGCATGTGGGAGTGAGAGAAAGTGAGAGATCGCCTGTGTGTGTGAGAGTCAGACAGCATGTGCAAGAGAGAGACTGTGTGTGTGAATGATTGTATGAGAGAGAGCATGTGACAGTTGAGAGCCTGTGTGTGTGAGAGAGAGAGAGAGAAAGCATATGAGAATGAGAACCTGACTGTGTGTTTGAGGGAAGAAGATAGATGGAGAGAAAAGAAATAGAAAAAAAATACAATATAAAAGGAATTGGAAAAAAAATAAGAAAGGGAAGGTGGAAAAAAAAAGCCTGTGACCAACCGATTAGAAAACTAAGATCAGACAGCAAAGATAAAAAAAAAAAAAAAAATTACTTTTTACTGATTGGCACAAGTCTGGCTTCTTGGGGTTTTCATTTCAGTTTTTGTCTAATTTGTGCTCCTTTATTTTGTATTCTGTATTTGGTGAAGGTCTGTCTCTGCTCTATGTGTGTGACCATGATGAGAGATTCTGCTAGCATAGGGATCTATAGCAATCTGGTTTGTTTTGTTTCCTCAGTAGATGGTGTATTGGTATTCTAGGACCCAGTTTAATATTTACCCTTGCTTTTTCACAGGTGGGGTTATTGTTGTTTGAGTCCTTGGTGTTATTACTGTTATGTTACGATGGGATTGCAGTATAGATTTTGAGTGTCTTTTTTGTGGGGTTTTGTGTTAGTTCACAATATGCCTGGCAGTGGAAGGTGTTTGTGCTGCTGCTACTGTGAGGTGACACCAGAATTTGAAAATATCTTTTAGTATGTTGAGCTGTAAGGGAAACATCCAAGCTCCATTGTTTTGGGGAATTTCAGTGGATGCACAGAGTTACAGAACTGGAGGTGCAGGATTTATATTGACATTCTGTCCCTTCCTATATATTCCAGACTTCTCTCGCATAGCCATATAGACAGGCCAATACAGTACAGTGCACTCCGATGGAGCACACTGTTAGCCTGCTCTTGGACGCGCGTTTTCCCTTACCCCTTATTCAGTAAGGGGAGGAAAACGCGCGTCCAACCCGCGGCACCTAATAGCGCCCTCAACATGCAAATGCATGTTGATGGCCCTATTAGGTATGCCCACACAATACAGTAAGTAAAATGTGCAGCCAAGCCGCACATTTTACTTTCAGAAATTAGCGCCGACCCAAAGGTCGGCGCTAATTTCTTCCGGCGCTGGGAAAGTGCACAGAAAAGCAGTAAAAACTGCTTTTCTGTGCACCCTCCGACTTAATATCATAGCAATATTAAGTCGGAGGTCCCGAAAAATAAAAAAAGTAAAAAATAATAATAATAATAATAATTTTGAATTCGGCCCACGGCTGTCGGGCCGAAAACCGGATGCTTAATTTTGCTGGCGTCCGGTTTCTGAGCCTGTGGCTGTCAGCGGGCTCGAGAACCGACGCCGGCACAATTGAGCGTCGGCTGTCAAACCCACTGACAGCCGCCGCTCCTGTCAAAAAGGAGGCGCTAGGGACGCGCTAGTGACCCTAGCGCCTCCTTGTACCCGGATCTACCGCATCACCTAATTTAAATAGAGAATTGCGCACACCAGTGAAGGGCCGGTGCGTGCGCTGGGAGAGCGGGCGTTCGTCCGCTCTCCTGCGGACTTTACTGTATCGGCCCGTGTATTAGTTGAATGAGGCTATCAAATAATTTTATAGTGTGAAACTGACCAGCTTTTTAAAATTACGCAGAAGACCCTTTGGACTTTTTTATTAACACTTTTTTTTTTTATAACCAATTTGAAAGCAGGATCCATGCTATAGAGGTGGGTGAGATGAAGAAATGTCATTTTGGCTCCCCCCCCCCCCAAATTCTCCTGTCTAGAGACGCCACTGATTTTCTGTAACCTTAAGCATTAGTACAAGAAGGATTACAGGGGGGATGCTGGAGAGGTACACAAATGCATTGGCCCCCGGAGACCCTTGGTGCGCCACTGGGTGCGAGTCATATGGGGCCGCAAGCAGTGGCAAAGAGGAATGGAGATTTGGCGGGCCACGAGCAGTGCCCAACCTGCTCGCGACCCAGAAAACCGCACAGTCGGCGGGCGTGATCGAGACCGGGGGCTGGCGGCGCGACCCGGGGGGGGGGGGGGGAAAGGAGAAGGCTCGCCTAGGGTGCCAAATCCCCTTGCACCGGCCCTGCATGCATTGGTGGTAAATTACTGTCTTTTCATAAGTAGGGCTATTGAGCCTGGTAGTAGAAGGAGTTTGTGTTGCTGTTACTTAGATGACACCAGGATATCTAGTTTTGTAGGGTGAGTTGTATGGGGAATGTCGTAATTCTGCTTTACATCCATTATTGTGGGTCAGGAGGGTTCCTGTGGATGCAAACTGTACTTTTACATTTATCCCCATGACGGCCACATGTTCAGTGTGAACCATCTGTCAGGTGTGTCCCGACAGAAAAAAGGTTGATAACCACTGTATCAGGGGACAGTAATTGCACACATGCATTCGTGGAATATGTGACGTAAAAACAAATGCTCCTGTCAGGATCCTCATGTCCCCCTGACATGTCTGGAAATGTTGCTGTGGATGGGACACCAAACACAAAAGTTGCTAAAGGACAAGGTCAGTGGGCAGTGTAACGCACTGTATGTCTCACCTTCTAGTAAAACAAGCTTGCCCTTCAGAAGTCTCATGCCAGCCTTTGTGAACAAAATGCAGGCTTTGAAGTAAGAAGTGTTTCAGTAAACAAGGTTTTGTTGCATGTATACACTGTGCTCATTTTCAGAAATCCATGATGCTGGCACATTTTCCAGGAAATACTGTCAACCAAAACACACTAGCACTACTCAGGGGAAGAGCGTGCTGGGCTTTCTTTATTAGTCCTCAAACAACAGCTGTCCTTGTGAAAGTAAAGATATTACCACAGCCTACATTTAAGGTTAGAGTCATTAATTTAATGCCCTTTGGCAGCGGTGCTCTTGGTGACTGTGTGCTGCTGGCAGGCGTTTCCTCCTGCTGGTGGTAGGAGGGTGGGACACCATGCGGCACTTTTTTCTGTGAAGCTTGGTGGATGCTGATTGAAAACTGGTGGTCAAATATATCAGCAGTTAAAACTGGCCAGCTGACCTATGGACTTTTTTTTTTTTTTCCTGTTTTTTAACCATCTGCCTCAGGAGATTAGTGAACACATATTTTTGGAAGTCCCAAATGTCTTTGTACAGTGTCCTAGTTTGGAACTCTTTTTTGCTCAGTACAATAATTGATGGTATTTAAAAAAAATAAATAAAGTGTTTTGTGAATCAGTTAATTGTTCTTGCCTTTAAGTGTTGTTATAGTTCTTTTATCAAAAAACTAATAAAGTATCAGTTTTCTTTAAAAGTGCCATTTCATCTTTATCTTCCAAAAATGTACCTGTCCGAGTGGGACAGTTTGCTCTCTATCTTCAGCTAGCTGTTACTCAGTTTTGCTTGCTTAGAGCTTAAAATGTAAAATCTGGGGCAAATCTTATGGGTAGTCAGAGCCATGGCCTTGCTTTGGCCTGTGGTCCCATCATACCACCGTCCTGATTCCAGCATCTTGGCCTTTTAGCACCAGGGATGCAGCAAATCCTGACTGACAGTTGCCCAAGTCCTGAAACACTTTGTTACAGATGCTTTTAAAAATTATGTTAAGATTTTTGGAGTGAGCAGCACCAGCAAAGAGCCGAGCATAGTAAGCTATACTAAAAAGACAGTTTAGATATAAAAATAATACAATCTCAAAACATGGGGGGGGTGCGGGCTGAGTACCAGTGCTGTGCAGTGCCTTGTGGCGGTTCTGGATTGGATTGGATTTCCCGGTCAGTTCTTTTGTTTTCCAGGCTGGCTGGGTCTGGGGAAGCTATGGAGGCAGTAGTCATGGCCCTCGGTGAGGGGGAGGAGGGATCACAGTCATTGCACAACAATGACACCTAGTGCCCGATCAGAGGATCTGTGATTGCAGGTTTCCAGAAGGAGCTATGGTGACTGATGAGTTGGAAAGGGGATGTAAAATAGGGAAAAATATCCTTGGGCAGTTGGCTCCATATCCCAGCCCTGGTTCCCTCTGAGCAGGAAGCCCAAACACAAAAACAAGAGGAAACTGCCTGGGCTTCCCCCTGTCCCCCCCCAAAAATAGTTTCTTTATCCAGTCATGATCGTTCCATATTTCCCTAAGTCACAGCATTGTGAGGACGTTATGGTAGATAGTTTCCACATTAGCCAGAATTATTACAGAATTGGATTGTGAAATATTTGTCACCTGGAGATATCGGTGGCTGTGTCGTAATCCTGATAGCCTAGTACATCTGTGACATGTCAACTGTCCGATAGCATTAAATTCATGGTGAAATAAGCCTCATTTAGCATTGCTGCTGCTCATGAAAGTGTGAGCTTAGTCCCATTTGTCAGTTCAATTCAGGAAAGCATCAGAAGTATTCATGTATTATGCTTTCACAGCGTGCTATCATTTATGCTAAAATTACTGAATTAACAACATGAAGAATGAGACTGTCACAGCAACCTCTGAAATCGTCGGGCTCCTTCCTAAAGGGATGCATTACAGAGGAATTAGAGAGTTGCCACAGTTCCCTTCCGGTGATGTAAGCATGGCTTGATCAGAGGTAACTCTGAGATAACATGCAAGTAAAAAAAAATGTTATGGGATCACTGAGAATTGATCTGCTGTATGTGTGGAGTTGGTTAAGCCTATCCTATAGGTTAAAAGGAGGAACGCTTTAGTAAGAGGAGTTCCTTAGGGGGTGTGCTGAATTTGGAAGTGACCAGGCAGGTCCATTCCCCAAAAGGGTGGGCTATTAGACTGCTGGTATAAAGGGTGACCTAAAGGGAGTGCGTGGGAGTTGCTCGACAGACATACGGACATAAGAAGTCGCCATACTGGGTCACACCGAGGGTCCATCAAGCCCAGCATCCTGTTTTCAACAGTGGTCCATCCAGGTTTACAAGTACCTGCCAAGTATCCAAACACTAAGTGGATCCCGTGCTACTGATGTCGGTGATAAGCAGTAAAGGGCATCTGTGGGCTGTGCTCTTGCTGGCTCCTGGAGGAGAGGGGGCTTGGTTGCCTCTACTTTCCACCAGTTCTGTCCAGATCCAAGGACGTTTCCTGATCCCAAGGTTGAAGGAAGACGGGAAGTTCTTGCTAAGGAGCTGGGAAAAGCACCAGGTAGGGTGCTTCCATTTCCTTGCGGGGAAGAAGTAGATTTCCTAATTTGCAAGGGTTCTAGAGGAGAAGACACCCTTGGGAGATTGGGAGAGTCTTCCGAGCTCCACACCAGTACTTTGTTTAAGAATCTGATTTTTGTCATTTATCTTCTGGACTGCCTTCTATTTTTTAATTTATAGAATGTTTTTCTGTTTTCAGTAAAGTACTGTACTTTTGGGTGGATTGTTTGTAGTATTATTATTATTTTTTTTTGTGATCCTATTTTAAGGCCCTACAGGTTAAGACTGCTCCCGTCACAGACTTTGTTTACTAATGCTCAGCTGTTTCTAGAGGTGACTGTCCCCAGGGCTTTACATAAGTTATCAGGGAGCTTTTGTGGATTGGAGATATGATGTCCTCTCTGTGAGGACAAGATTTTGGCCTGCAGAGTGTAAATAAGACCAAAGTATTTCTGGGCTATCATAAAGGTGAGTTGTGCCCTGTTCGTCATTGATCTTTTGACAGGAATGAATAGAACTGGGGCTTCCAAATTAATGGTCAGATTTACCACTGAACTATTCCCAGAAATATTCCTCTCGAGGTGAGAACTCTTTTCAGATCAGTTTTTCTGTTTGTTTGCTGTTAAAACAGTGTCAAGATTTCTTTCCTCCTGTTGCATTTTGTAATTCAGATATAGCCATCATACCACTGTGCATTGATTTTCCTTAATTTCAGTAATTATAAGACACACACACCCCTCTTCCCCAGACTATAGTCTGTAAATTATAAGAAAATATGTACATTTCAAGCTGTCCTGGGATTTTCTTTTCCATGGCTGAAGAGGTACTTTTCCTTTAATGTAGAAATACTAACAAAATGGAAAGTAGTAACTGGGATTAGTGGAACAATTGATATATACCGCAAAATGACAAATTGATGTGACCTCTATCAGAGCAATAATGACTTAGCTCACACTTTATAAACCTAGCCCTCATAAATTCTAATATGTTTTTAATGTAACCCCCCTCTTCAGGGACCTCCTGGAATACAGGAGCAAACTCTAGTTCCCAGGACCACTTCTCCTCCCAACTATCTGTCTCTCCTTCTGTTCACACCAACACAGTTTACAGCAGGCCACTGGGGTGCCGAGGTCTGTTCTGGCTGGGAGGAGGATAAATCTCTGGAGCCCTACACTCACGGAGGTGGGGGACTCTCACACGGTCTCCTTTTTTTTTTTTAATTTCTATTGGCTCATAGTACTCGCGCTTGGGATGTCCTTGCTTGAGGGCACCTCTACCACTGAGGAATCATGCTAGACACTCTGGTGGAGTGTTCAATAAACAATTACTGCAACCACAGATACTTAAAGTCCACTTCACAACAAAAATTCTCCAAATAATCTTCATACAAAAAATAAACAGTCTAAAACTGCCTCTGTCAATTTTAAGAGCTGAGTCAGTGTCATTTTGGATGGGAACCCAACCTTCCAGTAGGTAGAAGGAAGGCAGTCCCGGTGAGGACTAGGATGTCCTATCTTTTTCTCTGGTGACAAAATTTGGAATTCTGGTGGAAGAGAGTCCATAAAAGATGTAAAAAAAAAAAAAAATTCCAAACTCTCTCCTACTCCTCAGTGGGCAGGAACTGGTGGCAAAAGGTTTCTCCCAAAACAACTGTAACAAAACTCTGAAAAAAATACTTTTCTGCTTTGCTTTGTCAGGTCACTGCCGTCTCTTCATAGCTGGGAGGAAAGGAGCCACAGCAAGTTCCTGACCTCCCAAGGCAGGGCTAACAAACTTCCTCAGGAAGGTGCAGGATCCCAAAAACAACTCTCAGAAAAAAAACCCCCCACACAAAACAGCTCTTCTCAAACCTCTTTGCCACTTCTTCTCTTCCACCCTGCACAGCCACAGTCCTTCCAGACATGGGAGTACAGGACAGGGCAAAATGCCTCTCCCCTGGAACCAGGCTGGGTGCCCAGGAATGGGAAAACTCCCTCTCTGCCTCTTCACACTCCAACTGTGATAAGTGGCGCAGGATTGAGTCCTTAGTGCTGTGATGTAGTTCGCGTAGCCTCATAAGTGAACCTGAGAGGCCTGCTCTGACAGCTGCCGAATGTGCCATAAAGCGGGACAGAATGGAGCTTCACCTGTACCAGAAATCCTCTACCACAGGATGAGCCCTCGGGTTCTGGTGGCCAGCAGGACTTAGGAGGGTCCCTAGGGTGGTGGGATGAGCCAAGCGTCCAGGAACACGCCGGGATCAGGACAGGTGCCAGACTGGAGATACGGGGAACAGACCAATGGTTGGGTCCAGGCGGCAGGCAAGCATGGTCAGATCCAAGGCAAGAAGTCAGTAGCAGGAGATCAGGCCAAGGATAGACGAGGACAGGAGAGGAGACACTGGACGAGACAGGCTGGGCAAGGCAAGGCTGGAACACCAGAATGCAGGAGCAACACAAACCTTTCTGGGCTGGAGACCCATTGCTGAGGCAGCACCGGGCCTATGCAGACCCCAGGAAGGAGCAGGTGCATGGCTGCATTCAGGCAACATTGGAGCTGTGTTTAGGAGTACGGTGATGTTCAGGTGACGTCTGAACCTTGTCAGGAGCTGGGGTCCGTTGATCCTGATGCACTGAGAGGTTGCTGGGGTGAGTTGGAGAGTGCAACAGTCATGGGGCTACCCCGCAGCCGCCAAACATAACACCAACTCATTGAGCCAGAACTTAAATACTGCTTCCCCTGGCATCAAGCTGGGGAGCTCTGCAAAAACACTCCTGCAGCTCAGAAGACTAGAAACCAAATACTTCAAGCTGTACTAACCCATATGCAGAGCTGCCTTTTAAAAGAAACTGCTGGCCAAACCAGACAAGCCTCTGAAGAGGTGCCTGCAGGGATGGTCTGCAAACTATCTCTAAATTCTAGTTAGGTAGGAAGCTAGGGACAGTTTAGTTAGTGAGGGTCCCTTACATTAACAAATATTTTTTTTTCTTTTGAACTTATACATTTAGCTATATGAACAATATCCCCTTCTGTTTCCTTATAATATAATCTAGAGATGTGTGTTCATTGTAAACAAACGGGTAAAATGCAACAAATGAGACCATTTTTGTTTCATTTGTGGGCCCATGAATTAAACAAAATTTTAGTATAATTTATCTGTTTCTCATTCAAGTCTACAGCTTATTGAAAAGTGTTGCAGTGAGACTAGTAAATATAGCAACCAAATAATTCCTGAGTGAGGTAGTAGCCGGGAGAGAGCCAAGATGTGAGAAAGAGGGTAAGTAGACAGGACAGAAGACCAATTAAAGTGAAGCTGCCCTACTCCTGATGATACACCTTGGGGGATGTGCTGCCAGTCAGCCTTGTTGCCTGTAGCAGCACTGTCAAAGGAAGTGGACCCTTGTGGCTGCAGTATGGTTGGCACCACCTAGTGAGCAAGGGCAAACAGACAAGGAAGAGAGCACAGAGGAGGCTAGGACCACATAAGGAACAAGACAAGGATGACAGCACACACTGGCACACTAGAGCACCAGGAGACCTGTTGCTGAGGTACTGGCAGATGTTCCTTGTATACTCATGGAGAATGAGCTGTCACCAGCCAGCACCAAAGGAAGTTCCGGCTGGGGAACCTCTAAAGAAAGTCTAAATTTGCAGGAAGTTCTATCCTGGGTCTTTGGAACAGCAGGCATGTTTTTTAGGGGCATGTATTTTTATTGAATGAATTTATTTGATTTGTATTTTATGAATTGTAACCCACACAGCACAACAGATTTGATATGAGCAGGAAATAAGGGGGGGGGTCAATTTTCAAAGAAGTGCGTGGCTGTCCATGTGTGCGGTTCTCAGCGTGTGAGCATGGACACCCCAATTTTATAACATGAGTGTGCCGGCGCACACGTTATAAAATCTGATGGCCATGTGCACCAGATTTTAAACTCCATGTGCAGGCGGTGCTCACGGGGAGGCAAACTTTTGCTAAATACGCACGGTGACACAATCGGGCCTCCCCAGTTCCCTCCCAGTTCGCTTCCCTACCCACCTACTTTTAATTCCTCCGTCTTCCCCTCTCCTCCCCCCCCCCCCCCCAACCTAACCTAACCTTCCCAAATTTTTTTATTTTATTAAAACTAATCGGAGAAAGTTCTCTTTTACTCAACGCACAATTAAACTCTGGAAGTTGTTGCCAGAGGATATGGTTAGTGCAGTTAGTATAGCTGTGTTTAAAAAAGGATTGGATAAGTTCTTGGAGGAGAAGTCCATTGCCTGCTATTAAGTTCACTTAGAGAATAGCCACTGCCATTAGCAATGGTTACATGGAATAGACTTAGTTTTTGGGTACTTGCCAGGTTCTTATGGCCTGGATTGGCCACTGTTGGAAACAGGATGCTGGGCTTAATGGATCCTTGGTCTGATCCAGTATGGCATTTTCTTATGTTCTTATGTTCTTACTTACTGCTCCTCTGGAGTAGAAGAAATCTACGTGCGCTGGCCGGCTGCTGATGCGCGCTTCCCCGGAACATGGTAGAATGACACTGTCCTGCCCTGAGGCTCCCCGCCTAGATCCCACCTCTGGGTTTGTGTGAGTGGCCGGGCCCATTTTAAAATGCATACAGTGCGTGCAAGCCTAGCCACACGCGTAAACCCCGGTTTTTACACGCTTGGGCCTTTGAAAATTCAGGCTTAAATGTTTTATAAATAAATATGCCCGAGTCACTTTGGATCAGAGGTGAGGAGATTAACACTGCCATACTCCAAACTTTCTGCATTACAAGTCTTGATGCTATGCTGCCTTTCTGCTATACATTTATACTGCTCTTGGGGATCTTTCTGCTACCCCTCTTAGTTGCCATGCCCCTAACATTAAACTTGGGGGTCTTGATGCTTTACCTCTTATGCTATACCTTGTGGGTCTTGCTGTCATACTCCTGATGTACCACTTTGGGGGCCTTGCAATCATTCAGCCTTGCTGCCATACCCTAGACTCTATACCTTGGGGGTCATGCTGCCTCTTTGCCTTGCTGCCCTACTCTTGATGCTATACCTTGAGGGTCTTGCTGCCACTCTTCCTTTATCCTATACCACTTCTGCTATACCTAGGGGGTCTTTCTGACACATCCTTGCTGCCATACCACAGACTTTACGCCTTGGGCATCTTTCTGCTATTATGCCTTGCTGCCATACCCCTGATTCTATACCTTCTATACCTTGTCACTTTACCCTACATTGCCTCAGGTACAAAAAACTTAGATTGTAAGCCCTCTGGGGATAGAGAAATACCTACAGTACCTGAATGTAAACCGGTGTGATATCTCAATTGAGATGAATGTCGGTATATAAAAATAATAAATAAATAAATAAAAAATAAATAAAATAAGTAGGTGGTTGCTTTGCACCTCTCATGATGCTTTGGTTTCTTCATGCCATTCTTTGTGCTGATTTGTCTTTTTGTCAGTGCCTGGAGGGTTTTCTGTACTTTTGCTGCTTTGCTCCCCCTTCATGGTGCCTTAGCATGTTCATGTCATTCTTGATGCCACTTTACTCCTTTCATGCTGCATTTGAGGGTTTATATCACTGCTATTGGTGCCCTCTTTGAAGCCTTGGGGTATCCTTGACACTCTTGCTGCTGCTTTGCTCCTCTGATGGCTTCTGCCACTGCTGGCACACTTTTGCCCCTTTATGGGGCTTTAGGCTATTTATGCCACTTATGATGCCACTTATTCATGCCACTTTGCCACAGTATTGGTGCCTTGGAGTTCTCTTCCCCCTTCTGATATTGTCTACCCACACATTTCATTAGAATTGATTAGAAAACCCCAATTGTGAAGCTCAAAATAGGTTGTATTCTTCCCCTACTGCCTTTAATGGGAAATAAATAAAATAAATCAAACAAATGCAGAGTATTTTCATTTGAAACTAATTAAATGAATGGAGGTGATCTATGAAATGAATAAATGAACCAAAACAATTTTACCTCCTCACATCCCTAACATGACTTTTGGGGAAATGAGAAGCTGTCCTAACATAGTACTTACTGTATCTGCTGAGATGCCCAAACTTTTATCCGAAGGATTGTGAAGAGTTTTGTGCTGTTCTATGCCAGAAGTTCAAAGAGAACCTATTTTCTGCATTTTTGTATAACATCCTTTTATATAGATACACTAAACTTATCTATATCTATCTATTATCAAAAGGCCCTATAATTGTTATATAATATGCTCTTCTGTCCCAGAGACTGGAGCTGTATGTACCAAGATAGACATGTAAAGATCTAGCAAAAAACCTCTCTCCCCTCTAGCTGCTCTCCAATTTCTTCCATGCACCATCTGTGTCTCTTACAAACACCCACACCTTGAGATTAAGGAGGGCTTCACACAAAAGATATTTTCAAACAATACTTTTATTCACCAAAATCTGGGGATCCCAGCAGTCAATGTCAAAGTCTTGAAAATTACCGATTTCTCAGGGTACACAGGTTTCTTACAGCATTGGAAGCGGCATCAACAAAACACTCTTCCTCCAAGGTTTTCTTTCAGGACAACATCAATTCTTTTCCCTTCTTGCTTTTGAACTATAGAATACTAAAACTGAGTCCATTCTTTTCAGCATAGATAGCATTCAGTACTCACAAATCCTCTCATGCCTTTCCGATCAAGGAATGGGATCCTCCGTGCTGGAAAATCCATACTTTCTCCCAGGTATCTCAGTAGCACTGCCCAGGAGTATATTCTACATCTCCCAGAGCCATGGCCTTGCTGGACACCAGCAGTGCTGTATGGACGGACAGAGAAACGCCCCCACCCCGGCTCCACTCCAGCGTCTTGGCAATAACTCCACCCATTCTCTCCTTATGAGCCCCAACATAATATTGTCCCCATAGACACGCCCCCTTTTGATTCTCCCTCACCACACACGTTGAGTCGCACACATTCCCATAATAAACCTCTGCAATAAAGGCACATCAGTCAATCCATATTTTAAGGCCAAGTGCATTCTTCCCCCCGAATTTCTCCAAGGCCCATCTATTCACCAGACCCTTTTTCAGGGCCCTGACACCCTTACATAGCAAATTGTATTTCAGCAATATCCTTTTTAGGGTGCTGCCTGGGTTTCGCCTTACATTAGTTCCTCAAGCTAAGCAGAAGCCTTGCTAAAGAAATAGAATGCAATTTAAAATAATTGGTAAGCAGTTGCTAAATGCCCTCCCTTTGCTTGGATCAGCTACCAAAAGCATACAACCACCTAGAGCCAAAAGAAATCCCTCCCAACTGCCAGAATAAGTGCAACTTTAATTAAAATGGTAAAGTGATATCCTGGTTTTAAGAATATTTCTAGGTGTGTGCTAAGCTGCTTTCTGTTCTTATTTTGGTAAGTTATTTGCTTTGTTTTTTTGTTCAAGGGAGGTAAGAAAATTTACAGTAGAAATGGCATGAGATGTGGAAAACCGGTTTGCATAATTATGTGAGCTCCCCAAGATCTGCAAAACAAATATTTCAGATTTAGAAGAACAAAATATTTCTCTTCCCTAAACCCTCTGCCCCCCCCCCCCACTCATAAAAAAAAAAGAAAAGTAAATCAAGCATTGAGGATGCTGTGTAATAAGGCACTCTTTTGACAGATATCAGAATCCTGGCAGCAATATTTTTGAACAAGTCTTTAATCACCTAAATGAAGTGGTTCAGAAATTGCCAGCTATTTAATGCAGTGAAATTTGAAATAGTTCAAAGAAAGGTATGGGATGGTGAAGGTGAACTTCAACCTAAAGATGAGAGATTGATAAGTGCTGCACAGGACAAGGGACCATAGAGAAGATGGTTCACAGCAGGCATAGGGGGAAAAAGATCATCAGTAAGAAAGATAAATGCAGATTCAGTAAAAGAGAAACGAAGAAAGGGGTGAATAGGGCAACTTGTGGCAGTTGCAACTATGAGCAATTTGCTGGGCAGACTGGATGGACCATTTGGTCTTTATCTGCTATCATTACTACGTTAGAACTGGAAACAGTTACACATCTCGTCACTGGGCATAAGGTGCTGCTGTCAGAAGGCCTGTATACAGAAAGCATAAGCCAAGGTGCCAGAGATTATCCACTGGAAACTGTGCAAACACTATAACATAACCGTATGAGACAAACACTCGGATCACAACCCTAGTAGAACTGTAGAGCATG
Source organism: Rhinatrema bivittatum (assembly GCF_901001135.1). Classification (NCBI taxonomy): domain Eukaryota; kingdom Metazoa; phylum Chordata; class Amphibia; order Gymnophiona; family Rhinatrematidae; genus Rhinatrema; species Rhinatrema bivittatum. The sequence goes on from NC_042616.1 coordinate 294,560,984, forward strand.
AAGAAGTTGTGATTACCTGGGACATTCCTATTCCAACTACTAAAAAGATCAATGTGAAAAAACAAACAAAAAAAAACAAACAGATGTAATAAAGGGGAAAAACCCAAGAATAGCATTGTTTCTTCTAAGACAAGTAGGATGGTAGTCCTCACACATGAGGGACATCATCGGATGGAGTCTGACACGGAAAATTTATGTCAAAGTTTCTGGAACTTTATGCGCACTAAGCATGCCCAGCATGCCCTAAAAAACACGTCCATGCAGGAACCCTCTTCAGTCTCTGTTTTTCTGCAGAGCTTTCGCCTCGCAGTTAAGTGAGCTCTTGGCTTTTCTTCAGTAAATTGTCTTGGAAAACATTTTCACCAATTATTTTTCAGTTTTTGCGTGTTTCATCGATGCCGAGCCCCTCTCGGTTCCCCTTAGACTCTTCAATCAGGTTTTTTGGCAGTTTGATAAGTTTATTTTCACTTATTTATTTATTTAAAACATATATAGCGCAAATCATAATTTCTAAGCAGTTAACGGAAAAACATTCACAAAATCCATAATGCATAAAAGAAAACAAACCGCACAGATCAACAAAATGTTCTCTATCTTATATAATGTAATTATCTACTCATATCACACTAGACCTTCACAATATCGTAACTTATACAAAAAGTGATCTTAAACATGAGCCTTCTCAGCCACAAATATCATTTTGGTGGAAACTAATTTTCTTTTTATTATTCGATCATGTACTACTCGGAAAAGCCTGGGAAAACAGAAAAGTCTAACATTTTCCTGAATTTCAAAAGGGAAGATTCTTCCTTTATACTTCGGAATAGGGCATTCCATAATTCAGGCCCCCCATGGCAGCGGTGCCTTGGTCCTGCCGGCATTGATCTCCTGCTGTCACCGACTCTCGGTTTTTCTCCTTCTTTTTGTTCATCATGGCCTCATCTGGTTTCCATGGATGCCCCCAGTGTCTGAGGACCATGTCCATCATGGACGCCACGAGGTGTGTGTCCTTTGCCTGGGGGAATTGCACGATGTCCGAGGTTGCCGTTTGTGCACCCAGATGACCCCTAAGGGACATCATGCTTGACTCAAAATGCAGAAACTCTTTGGGTCGTGGAAGTCGAACCATCGACATCAACATCAGTGGCATCTGCACCTATGAACTTTGGAGCCGCACCGATGGACACCAAACCATTGATCTTGGAAGGGCCATCGATTCTGTAGATACCGTTGGTGGATAGGGGTGCCGGAGACTGGCCCCTCTCAGTCTCTTCCAGGTTGAGGACATTGGGTTCATAGTCATTGACCTCGACACTGGGGAAAGACCGAGTCGAGCAGCAAGGGAAGCCGAAGAAGCATCAGCACTGGTCACCTTTGATGCAAGGTGCTGATGGGAAGGTGCTGGCTCATGCCGTGATGCCCCCCAAAGCGACCCCGCAGCGATGCGTGCCCATCCTCCATCGATGCCGGGAGTCCATGACAGTCTCCACCTGTCCTGGTGCCAGTCGCAGATCCACCTCGGGGATCAGAAGAAGATCTGGCCACTCTTCCTGGCCTCCCAGTTGGTTTTGGCATTGGTGTAGAGTCCAGCTGGCAGGAAGCGGGTGTTGCAGGGCTTCGAGCCTTTAGTACCTATGGTGCCAATGCCTGCGCTTTCCCTGCTGGAACTGCTCAATGTGCTTATCTGTGTCTTACTGACCCACTTGGCGTCGGTTTCTGGGAGGTCATCGATGCCCGGCAGGGCACCGATGCTTCCCCCCCCCCCCAAAACCGATATGGTGCTCGTTGCTGGTTCCTCTGAGGAGGAGGAAACTCCATCAAGGCTGGCAGGGACACTGAGGCTTGCAGCCCCCTGTCCAGCTGTGCTGGTGCCACTGGTGCCCATGCCTCTGGATGTAGACTGAGCACCTAGGGCCCCATCCCCTGTGGATTACAGTGAGGATGAGGCTCCGTATGACCCCTGGGGGATGACTCTGCAGAATCCTCCTCCGGGGACTTGGAGGGTCTCCCTTTAGAGCTGTCTCCTCCAGAGGAACGGAGGAGGTCTCCACCAGAGGACTTGACCTTCACAGGTTTTGTGAGGGTGATGGCCGAGCCATCCCTTTTCAGTTGATGAAGGAGGAGGATGCCAGACACAAGATGCTGGAAATCATTCAGTTCGTGGAGGCTTCTAAAGAGATCATGGTGGGCCCGGTGAATGAGACCTTTAAGGAGTTGCTGCTGGGAACACACCTGCACAGTACCTCCTGTAAATAGGAAGGCGGATGGGGTTTATCTCGTTCAACAGGCTACCGGATTTGAGAAGCGTCAGCTGTCGCACTAATCGGTAGTGGTCGAATCCGCTCTCAAGAGGGCCAAGTGCTCTCGGACTCATGCCTTGGCACCCCCGGGGAAGGATCACAGAACGATGGATGCTCTTGGGAGGAAAGTATTCCAGGGGATGATGCTCATTGCCTGCATCGCCTCTCACCAGCTCTACATGAGCCAATACTTACGCAACCTCTGGAAGCAGGTGCAGGAGGCGGCTAAGCAGCTACCTCAACAGCAGCAAGATACCTTCTTATCACTGGCGCATCAGGGCTTGGAATGTGGAAAACATGAGTTTCGTTCAACCTATGATGTTTTCGAGACGGCACTGGGAATCTCTGCAGCGGGAATCAGTGCCCACAAAATGACATGGCTGCAGGCCTCTGATCTCCAACTGGGGGTACAGGAAAGACTCACTGTCTTGCCATGTACAGGAGAGAATCTCTTCGGAGTTAAAGTTAAGTACACATTTGTTTGGTTATTATCTGTGCTTAGAACTAGGGCAGTATATTTGCCAAAACTAGTGCACGTCTGTTAAAAAGAAGCACAACTGAAACTGAAATAGAAATTTGTGAGTGCTGTTAGTCTGCTTTCAAGGGCCAGCCATTAGTTCAGAGCCTTGCTGCTAAAGTTAAGTACAAATTTGTTTGGTTATTATCTGTGCTTAGAATTAGGGCATTATATTTGCCAAAACTAGTGCACTGTCTGTTAAAAAGAAGCACAACTGAAATAGAAACTTGGGACTGCTTCTAGTCTGCTTTCCAGGGCCAGCCATTAGTTCAGAGCAGACCCTTCCTCCTCAGCCAGTGTTTGTGGGGGTGGGACTGCTTTCTAGCTAAACTGCTCTTGGCAGCAGACTCAGTGTATTGCAGGGGGTATTCAAGTCCCCAGTCTGATTTGAACTTGAAAGAAACAGCCAGAAGCACAAACTCTTGAGGAGAGATAAGGAGAAAGCTTAAATAAGTTAGCCAAACCTGCGGGAGTGTCTGTTCAAAATCAATAGCAGATAGTGTCCAGTTAACATCTTTGACCAAGGTTTAACTGTTTGATACCCTCCCACCCTACCCCTCTACCCACCCAGCCCTAGGTTTGTGTTTCTAATATAACCTGCCTAAATTCTTAAATGGCAACAAGGTAAATTAGTATTTCCCTAATTGCTATCCATCAGACAAATTACCAAAATGAGATGTATCCAATGCAACTGTTGTGGAGCCTTTATATTGAGGGTAATCATATGGAAACTTAAGGCTTGCCCCATTTGTTCACCACTCTTTACCTTGGAAAAGGAGCTGGCTGAAGGTAAAGCTGAATTAGCTTCAATAAAGAAAGTCTCAGCCACTGTACATTATTCAGAAATTAATTTCCCATTACCACTGAATAACCAAAAGTCAAGGAAAAAGAGATTTACTGTGGGCTCAGGTAGGATAAGACCTGTGACCCACAGACACCCATTATTGACAGCTGTGCAGCCCACAACTCTACCCCCCCCCCCCCCCCCCCCCCCACACACACACACACACACTCAGGGCATTGAGAAGCTTAAAAAACAGTATTACAGTGGGCTCTGGTAGAATTAGACCTGTGGTCCGGAGACACACGCTGTATCAAGTGCAACAAGTACAAAATGCCTTCTCTGTATTAAATACTGAAGAAGTTCTTGAGAAAAAGATTGAAATGTTATCTGAAAAGAGAGAAGAAACCCAATGCACACAGAAATTCCAGATCAGAAACCAAAGAAAAAAGCTCACGGTGATGGATGACTCTGTCATCAGAGGCATTAATCTCTTCCCTTGCACAAATGCAAAGAGAAAAGTGGATAACAAAACTCAACTAAAGAACTCACAAAAGGAGTCCAGGAACAGCAGTAACCGGAACGAAGAAAGCTGGAAAGCTATGAGCACAAATGCTCATAGTTTGGGCAATAAAATCCCAGATCTGCAAGCCCTAATGGTGGAGGCGGACTTGGACATTGTTGCTGTCATGGAAACGTGGTTTACGGAATCTCATGACTGGGATACGGCAATACCAGGCTATAACTTATTAAAGAAAGACAGAGAGGACAGGAAAGGGGGAGGAGTGGCTCTTTATGTCAGAAACAATATCCAAGCATTGGAGCTGCAAGGAAGATGGGGCAATGAAGAAGCACTATGAGCCGACCTAAAACAAAGATGGGGCATCCATTTTTATTGGAGTGGTTTACAGGCCTCCAAACCAAAAAGAAGAGCTGGACAGAGATCTGGTTGAAGACATCCAAAAGATGGGAAAGAAGGGAGAAGTGATCGCTGGAGACTTTAATATGCCAGATGTAGACTGGAGAATCCCATCTGCAGAATCTAATAATAGTAGAGAAATAGTGGATGCCCTGCAAGTAGCTTTGTTCAAACAAATGGTTATGGAACCCACGAGAGAAGGAGCTATACTTGACTTAGTGCTCACTAATGGAGATAACATCTCTGGGCGCCCACCTCAGCACCAGTGATCATCAAATGGTATGGTTTAATATCACAAAAAAGATACAGAAAAGAAGCACAAACACCCGAGTTTTACAGTTCAGAAACACAAACTTTGATGAAATGGGGAAGTACCTGGAGGAAGAACTAAAAGGCTGGGAGAATGTGAGAGATGTGGATCAACAGTGGACCAATCTAAAAGGAGCAATTGCCAAGTCAACTAATCTATATGTTAGAAAAGTAAAGAAAAGCAAAAGAAAAATGAAACCTATCTGGTTCTCAAAGGAGGTGGCTGAGAAAATAAAGGCTAAAAGAACAGAGTTCAAGAAATACAAAAGATCCCAAAGGGAGGAGCACAAAGAAGAATATCTGGTAGAACTGAGGGAGATGAAGAAATTAATCAAGACAGCAAAAAGTCAAGCAGAAGAGAGGATTGCCAAGGAAGTAAAGAGAGGTGACAAAACATTTTTCAGATACATCAGTGAAAAGAGAAAAGTTCAAAGTAGTATAGTGAAATTGAAAGGTGGAAAAGATCAATATGTGGAGAGAGACGAAGAAATTGCAGAAATATTAAACGAATACTTCTGTTCTGTGTTCACTAAGGAGGACCCTGGAGAAGGACCATCCCTAGTTAACAAGATACTGGAGGGGAGTGGAGTAGATGTAACTCCATTTACAGTAGAAAATGTATGGGAAGAGCTGGAAAAACTGAAAGTGGACAAAGCCATGGGGCCTGATGAGGTTCATCCCAGGATACTGAGGGAGCTCAGAGATGTGCTGGCGGGTCCGCTGTGTGACCTGTTCAATAGATCCCTAGAAACGGGAGTGGTGCCGAGTGATTGGAGAAGAGCGGTGGTGGTCCCGCTTCACAAGAGTGGGAACAGAGAAGAGGCAGGTAACTACAGACCGGTTAGCCTCACTTCGGTGGTGGGAAAAGTAATGGAGTCACTGTTGAAAGAGAGAATAGTGAACTATCTACAGTCGGGAGAATTGATGGACCAGAGGCGGCATGGATTCACCAGGGAAAGATCCTGTCAGACAAATCTGATTGACTTTTTTGACTGGGTAACCAAGGAATTGGATCAAGGAAGAGCACTCAAGGCCATCTACTTGGATTTCAGCAAGGCTTTTGATACGGTCCCACACAGGAGACTGGTGAATAAAATGAGAAGCTTAGGAGTGAGTGCCGAGGTGGTGGCCTGGATTGCAAACTGGTTGACGGACAGAAGACAATGTGTGATGGTTAATGGAGCTCTCTCTGAAGAGAGGAAGGTTTTAAGCGGTGTACCACAAGGATCGGTGTTGGGACCGGTCCTGTTCAATATATTTGTGAGCGCAGTGCGGACGGGATAGAAGGTAAGGTTTGTCTTTTTGCGGATGACACTAAGATCTGCAACAGAGTGGACACGCCGGAAGGAGTGGAGAGAACGAGACGGGATTTAAGGAAGATGGAAGAGTGGTCGAAGATATGGCAGCTGAGATTCAATGCCAAGAAGTGCAGAGTCATGCATATGGGGAGTGGAAATCCGAATGAACTGTATTCGATGGGGGGAGAAGGGCTGATGTGCACGGAGCAGGAGAGAGACCTTGGGATGATGGTGTCTAATGATCTGAAGTCTGCGAAACAATGTGACAAGGTGATAGCTAAAGCCAGAAGAATGCTGGGCTGCATAGAGAGAGGAATATCGAGTAAGAAAAGGGAAGTGATTATCCCCTTGACCAGGTCCTTGGTGAGGCCTCACCTGGAATACTGTGTTCAGTTCTGGAGACTGTATCTCCGAAGAGACAGAGACAAGATGGTGCCGGGGACTCGGGACCGCCCTCCCGACCCTCCCCAGACTGCCCTCTGCCCCCGGACACGCCCCTCGGGCTCGCCCCCTCCCGCCCCTTTTACGAAGCCCCGAGACTTACACGCGCCGGCGGCCTATGCAAAATAGGCGCGCGTAAATCCAGGAGGATTTATGCGCGCAGGGGTTTTAAAATCTACCCCAATGTGTATCTTGGTATCACAGTGCCCGATTGGTTATCCTCTTTCCACCAGGGCTCTGAGATGCCAATTATATCTACTTCTTCATTCAGTGCTATGCGCTCTAACTCCCATCTTAGGCCTAGATGTATCATTTAGATGTAATTATAGCAAAATGATCGCCCACGGGATAAAAAGGGGTTGGCGGTCTATGGTGAGCGGGCGGCCACATCACAGCAGTGTGCTTTCGCCTGCCGCGGTTGCAGCCATGCTGCACACTATCGCCCCCGTAACACCAATGAAATAGCTGCTCGGGATAATGGGTGATACATTATCGCCCACAGCACTACAGGACCCTAAATTTCTTTAACCCCACCTAAACTCTGCCCCAACTCCTCCCCTTTTCCTACTTTGAATTTCCGAATCGCAATGTGGTTAAGGAGTTATTGCATAATGCATGTGATAATAGTCCATCGTGATTTGAAAAATGACCCACCCTTATTTTGTAGACTTCTGGCATTTGTATACAGACATTTCAAAGTATCTCTTTTGTTTGTATTAACACCCTGCTTATCAGTTGACAGGGTAATTTGGAATCTCTCTGCTCTATCTGCTCTTTACCTGGACTATTTTAGCTTTTATTGCAACCTCTCTATTGGGATTCCCTAACTTCCGTGTTTTGTTAGAATCCTTCAAAGATACAGCATGGTTTGGAATGATGTATCTTTGAAGGATACTGGCGAAGCATGATCCAGAGGATAATTGCCAGGGATGGGAAATTCTGGCATGACTTGTCACCATTCCTGTTATTTGCAGTTCTACAGGATTCTCTTCTTTCAAGTTATCATATAGTTGTAACCCATGTGGTATTCTGGAAATGACAAAAGAGTGAGAATGTGAAGGTTCTGCCCTCACTGTTAGCACCATATGTGGAGGCATCACGCTTACCGCACCTTCTGAAGTACTACAGTCTACTTTTCCTACTGAGGATTTCAGGATTTGAAGTTAAAATTATCTGACTTTCTTTCTATTGAATATACCTCCAAAGTTAGCCAGATAACTTTATCTGGCTAACTTTGCCATCCGGAAAGTGACTGAATATGGACTTCTTCTTTGGCCTGACCAGACTTAGCCGGCTAAATCATCCAGCCAGCTCTGAATATTAGAGTTAGTCAGATTACTTAGCTGACTAACTAAACTCCTCCCAATTACACCCCCAGAATGCCCCTAACTTATCTGGATAAATTGTAGCTCCCTAACTTATTAGCCAACTGGTCAATTTTCAAAGGCTTGCATACACCAAAACCAGGAAATACATGCATGACTCGGACCCAAGCACCACACAGATTTTAAAAGGCCTACGGCCACAAATGTATTTCCTGGTATACACATTAAAAAATGTTCTGAAAAAGGGGCGGCGAGTGGTGATGGTCTGGGAGTGGCATGGGCAGGACAAGGTTGAGCCCACCCGGGCTGGCTGGACTTAGGGGCAGACTTTTGTGGAGGTGAAGATCCATCGCGTAGAAGAGGTTGCAGGCCAGCATGGAGAAAGTGGAGTCAGGGCAAGCAGTGGCCAAGACAGGCAGCAGGCAAGTGAAGTCAGGTTTAGGCTGTGGTCAGAGACAGGTGGAGTTCACTCAGTGTCGTGGTTCAGGCACAGTTCAATCAGTAATGATGAGCAGGCAGTCAGGCAGAGGTCAAGCAGCCTCGAAGTCCAATCCAAGATCAAGCCAGAAGTCCAATCCAATGAGAAGAGGGACAAAGAGGAGGAAGAAGAAGAAGGGACCACAATAGCCAGTCGAGATGCAGAAGACAGACAAGGGAAGACTGATCACGAAGACAAGAATTCAGAAGACAAACCAAACTGCCAAGGAACCAGGAACAGGACACAGGTACTCAGAAAAGACACAAAGCGGAACCAGGAATGCAGAGGTAAAGCACTACTCCAATGGAGTCAACCTATTGCCGAGGCACAGAAGGGGCGCGTCTGGAGGAACTTGATATGCAGTTCCGACAGTGACTTCATCAGGGGTCGCCCATAGGCCGTTCCTGCCACTGGCCCTATAAGTGAGAGAGGATCGGGTGCACGGGCGCCTTAGGAGCACTTGAGGGGGGACAGCAACGCAGCAGGCAAGGCCTCTGGTGTTGTCGGGCTGCAGCGGTGCGACAAATAGCCACGAGGTAGAGATGGAGAAGGCAGCAGTGTGGCAGGCAGGCTGGGCCTGATATCTGGGCATGTCGGGTTGCGGAGGCACAGCGGTGGCTGCAAGGAGGAGGAAAGGCCTGGCGTCGGGAGCGCAGGTGAGCACATTTTCACTGAAAACTTATTAATTTATCCCAAAATTGGAAAAATAAGACATTTTTCCCATTAAACCAAGAAAAAAAATACTTATACAATTTGCACTGCAATTCTTTTCTTATTTGTTAGAAATTACATTGAGTAACACAGCATTGGTAATCCTCGGTCACTCCCTGTAAGCTGTTAATTTGTCTCAACTTCATGTCCTTAAACAAGAATACCTTTTATTCTTCTTGATTGTTTCTATATATTTGTAAGTATTGTCATACCGCAAAAAAAAATATCTGTTTTATTGTTCTCTCTTGTGGTGTTAAAATTCAAGAAACACAGAGTTTGAAAGAATATCATTAAATATTTCTAATTTATAGAGTGGGGTAAACTGGTGCATGTGTAAACTTTTGCTGCTGCAAAATCGGGTCCCACAGCCTTCCCACTACTTAAAATAGATGTGTCGTCCTTAAATATTCTTCTGCAGAAATGGTCTATTAACCACCTCCCTAGCACCTTCATCAGGCTTGGGGAATTCAATTTGAGAAAGCAACGTGTGAACTGTACGTCTTGCAATGAGTTTCAACACCTCTGCTACATGTTTAGATTTATGAACTTCCTCTCCTGAGACTTTTAAGTTTCATAATTCTTACAATCGCCACCCTTTTAAGCTCCCAAAACAATAATTTGCTGCCCTTATTACCGTGTTCATAAGTGTCCCTTTGTTAATCTAAGTTGATGAGTAGTCTGGGAGATTTCTCACCTCTATTTTAATTTCTCCAGTGTCTCATAGTTCCTCGTGGACTTAAATGCCCTTTCCAAATAAAATACAATACTAATCATATGGAACTTCACTTATTCTGTCCATGCAGCCTCCATCTCTGAAACATTTGCATAGACTCAAGCTCCTTCATAAAGTCAGCCTTGACTCATAATCAGGTTACTGACAGTCAGGCACACATGGAACTCTATCCGTGCACACAGTCAGTCCACATTTATTTTAGTACATTTAAAGACAGTGTTATGTAAAATTCTGGCCAGTTTACAATTCATAATTGCGAAACCCAGACCACTTCTTGGGTTACTAATAGGTCCTGTAACAGCCTAATGCAGCGAGAGAGATAATTAGGGGAGTATCCATTCATGGACAGCCCTCCCACTGGTGGAGCTATAATGGATACCCCTGTAGAAAGGTGCTTATAGCAGAGCTCTGATATAGGCTTTGGGGGCAGTATTATTTGGAAGTCAGAGAGAGAAGTTGTAATTTTAACTGTTGGATTTGGGCCTACCTGGAGCCTCAGAAACCCTCCGAGACCCCTCCAGGGCAGGCCAAAGGGCTCCGCTGCTGTACACTCCTCATGAGGTGCAGAGTAGCTGTTCTGGGACTATTTTAGGATTTTGAACATTTATTTATTGGAGCCCTGTTGAATGCCTGGGCCTTTCCGAGGCCAGGGACTGGGGAACCCTGAGCTGAAGACGCCCAGTGTTTTGGGAAGATCTGCCAAACAAACAGGCTGATACAGTACAGTGCGCTATCGGAGCGCACTGTCACCCTGCTATTGGACGCACGTTTTCCCTTACCCCTTATTCAGTAAGGGGAGGAAAACGCGCGTCTAACCCGTGGCACCTAATAGCGCCCTCAACATGCAAATGCATGTTGATGGCGCTATTAGGTATGCGCGCGGGATACAGAAAGTAAAATGTGCAGCCAGAGCCGACTTCACCAGTGAGAAGGCAGGCACAGCTGCTGCCTTCTCTGGCGCTAGGCTGGAGTCACTAATGCAGGAGGCTGACAAGCTGCACAGATATCAGATATATTACTTGAGAGGTGCAAACAACAGATCCAGACTCTGGGATTTCTTCTAGGGAAACAGACTTTTTGCAAGGAATCTGAATCTTAACATGGCACATACTTAGCTGGTTTCAAATCAGAGCCTGAAAAAAATTGAGCCCGACTCACTGAAGTTCATTTTGCCACTCCTGGGTGGTTCTGTAACCTCAACTTGATATGACAGCAGGACTGCCAGTATTTGATAACCCCCAGGGCAGGAGCAAGGCTGGACTAAGTTAGAGGTGGCTAGAACAAGAGCAGGATTGGCGGTGGTGGGCTGTCAGCTCCGTCCTCTGGCCTCCCCCGGTGCCTCCGGCTCTGCCACAGTCCCCGATGTTTCTGGTCCTGCTACCACTTCTCGTCGGGCCTCTCTACATGGCCCGCGGAGAGACACTGCTACTCGCGCCGCGCTCGTACCACTGATCTTTAAGTAGGGACCGCGGCGGGAACCTAGCCACGACCCCAGATGATGATGTAAACTTAACTACAGTATTTAAGCTCAGGCTCTGCTTCCTAGTGTTGCCCTTGCAACAGGTCTCCTCACTGGTCAAGTACTCGTTGCCTCCTAGAGATTCGTCTCATCCCTGCGTTCCTGTTCCTCGTTGTTCCTGGTTCCTGTCTCCTTGTTCCTACCTTACTTCATTCATCGGATTGACTACACGGACTTTGACTTTGCTTTGCCTGACTTCGCCATTGACTTTCTCCAAGCCCAGACCTCTGCTTTGTCCGACTACGCTACTGCCGATCTCCAGACCCAGACTTCTGCTTCGTCCGACTACGCTCTTGATTATCTCCGTGATCAGACCTCAGCCTTGCTTGCCACTGCCTCCGGATTGCCGCCAGCCCTGACTCAAGCCTGCCCTTGGACGCCTCTCCAGCTTACTCCCTGGATGTGGTTTCTTCAGGCTTCAGCCTGCTTTTGCCCGAGCGCCCTCTGTCTGCCTCCGTTCCATTGGCGCCCGAGTTTCCAGGACATTACCCAGTCCAGAGTAAGACTGTACCATCTCTCACCTGCTGTCTCTGGGCTGAACCAACCCTTATGTCAACTACACACAGAGGCCCACCTAAGTCCTGCCGGCCCCAGCACCCAAAGGCTCAACCCGTGGGGAACGAGGGCTGGTATAGGTGAAGCTCCAGCGGCCTCTGCCTATCAGCCCACTCCGCCTGCCGACGATGGGGACCCATAGGTCCTTACCTACGGGTGGCGTCAACCCCACCTCGGCCCAAGGGTCCACCTCCGAGGCAACCCTGAGTTTGTAAAACCATGAGAACAGAAATGCTCAGCACATTTTCCTTGGGTGGGGATTTGACGTTGTCCTGCCAAGGCAGGGGGATCCTCTCTTTCAGGAGGTGCATGCTCTGAGTATCATCTACTGGCAGTTGAGGCTGCACCATAGTAGGCTGCCAGGCAGGCAGCTTTGCCTTGTGCTGAGAAGCCTGGGAAAAACTGGTTGGTTCAGCCATGCTAGGAAAGGGCGACTGAGCTCAGACAGCATAGTGGATGCCTGGATTTGTGTTAATCATTTTTAATATTAATGAGCAGCTTTGCATGTGATGCAGTTCATTAACATTTGCCTCATGGTTCAACAGTTTTTTATGCTATCAGCAATGCTCACAAAAGCATTGCTGATAATGTACACTGCTGTGCCTGCCTTAAACAGGCATGCAGCCCTTTGCCCCACAATTAAGAACTCCTCTCCAAAACCCCCACTTCCATAATCAGAAGCCCTGCCCCAACTCTGTTCCCTTCAATATCCAAAACATCCCCTGCTGGCCCCCATGTCTCTGTTGCCCATGCCTGGAACCCCTTTACATTGTGGCGTGAGCCTCTGGTCTTCCCTCAGGCAGGATTAATCCCCAGCCTACACAGGTGCCAACATTCACATGTCCCTTTTTCCCTGTGCCCTGCATGTGCCAGTGGGATAGGAGTGACTGGACATCATCTCTCTTTAATGGACCTGAGGCTGCATCTTGTAAGGAGACTTGAGAAGGCAATAGGGGTGGGGCTTCTCTTGAAAATCAGGTCAAGGACATGGTTTGGACACAAAGGAGCCAGGCTACTAGGGTACTCTCTCTTATAAAGAGGAGGAATTATTTTGGGGGTGCTGGAGTTGGGGCATTAGATATTGGAGGGTAGCTGCCTGTAAGGATTACTGCTGTGGGTAATGTCCATGTATGTTCAGCCATGGGAACGTGGGATTTACAAAACTATGGAACCCATTTTCCACAGCTGAGTAAATCCTAAGGAGCTAACTTGCTTGAAAATGATGAGTTAATGCATCATTTTAATGCAGTTTAGTAAATAGAGCCAATTATTCACCTCTGTTCCATAGGAATCAATAAGGGACAAGCCCAGAACTCATGCATACCATATTGCTTATTATAGTGAGATAATAAAGGTCAACAAATACGTTCTAGCTGACTAACTTAATACATTTGTGATTAACTTTCAAAAACTATGCTCCCTTCATCAAACCACTTCAGAATGAGCAACAGATCATGTTGCCTGAATATACAAATAGATTATAGGATGCATTACAATGATGATGTGATAGGGTTTTCAAAGCTGTAAAAAAAACTGTAGAGTAAAAGTATTTTTCATACTTTTCTAGCTCTGGGCTATATGATTTTCTTCTTTGTTACATAGCTAGAAGCGTCAATAAACAAAAACAAGTTATAGCAGGTGATATCTTTTCCTTGTACTAACAATGCATTTCTTGAGCAGCTTTTGGAAGCTAACATTTCCTTCCTTGGGTCCAAACCAGAATCGGAAATTTGCACGATTATGGCAACATTCACTATGTGAATTTCTATGTAGCAAACATTAAAAAATTTAGATTTTTTTTTTCCTTTTGGGAAACTAGACAAGAAATGGAGTTGGGTGGTGACCACAGGCAATAACCAATGACAAAATCACTTCAGAAATGCTCAGTATTGACCAATGGAAAGGCAACTCTATATGCTTGATGACGACATATTGCTTGTTAATTACCGTAATAGCAGTTTATGGTTTTATCCAAACCTTTTTTAAACGCTGCAACACTAACTGCTGAAACCAAATCCTCTGATAATGAATTCGAGAGTTTAACTGTGCGCTGAGTGAAAAATAATTTTCTTTGATTTGTTTTAAATGAGCTACTTGCTAACTTCATGGAGTACCCCCTGGTCCTTCTATTATCTAAGAGAGTAAATAACCGATTTACATTAACCTGTTCAAATCCTTTCATGATTTTGTAGATTACTTTTTTTTTTTCCATTATAATGTTTATTGGAAGTATAGCAAATACAAACATCAAGGTCATATCTGATAGCATAACAGAAATTATCCTAGTCAGTATTTTGACTTACATAATAATACTAGCTCTTATGTGGCACAGATTGATTTACAATAAACAACATTCGGATATTATGACCAGAATCTGTCTCATGTTTGTGTACTCCCTTATTTTTTATCCCTTCCCACCCTCCCCACTCCTCCTCTTGCTCTGTAACCATTTATGAAACTTGTTGTTTCTAATGCCATTGCAATAATAATGCACCTTTAAGTCAAAATTGAACTCAGTAGTTCTCCCTCCTGTAGTCCTTACAATCTCCTTCTTCTAAGAGCACGAGTATAAAGTAAACATAACTTGCTAATAATATATAAGTAGTTTATAACATATAAAATATAAAGTACCCTCTTCCTCACCCAGACATTTGCCACGATTCATATGGAGCCCAGTTCTTCGTAAACAATGGTAAGGACTTATTTTTGCAAGTAGTAATCCTTCCTAACCTATATATGATAGAAATCTTATGCTGTACCGCATACAATTGTGGGAATCTACACGTCCTCCAATGTTTGGCAAGAACACATCTCACAGCAACAAAAATATAATATTACAGTTTTTGTACGATTTTGTAGACTTCTATCTTATCCCACCTCAGTCGTCTCTTCTCCAAACTGACCAGCCCTAACCTCTTCAGTCTTTCCTCATAGGGAAGCTGGTAGCCCTTCTCTGTACCTTCTCCATCGCAATTATATCTTTTTTGAGATGCGGCGACCAGAACTGCACACAGTATTCAAGGTGCGGTCTCACCATGGAGCAATAAAGAGGCATTATGACATCATCATTTTATTTTCCATTCCCTTCTTAATAATTCCTAACATTCTGTTTGCTTTTTTGATCGCCACAGCACACGGGGCTGATGATTTCAATGTATTATCTACTTGATACCTAGATCTCTTTCCTGGGTGGTAACTCCTAACACAGAATCTAACATTGTATAACTACAGCAAGGGTTATTTTTCCCTATATGCATCACTTTGCACTTGTCCACATTAAATTTCATCTGCCATTTGGAAGCCCAATCTTCCAGACTTACAAGGTCCTCCAGCAATTCATCACAATCTGCTTGTGATTTAACTACTCTGCATAATTTTGTATCATCCGCAAATTTGATAACCTCACTCATCGTACCCCTTTCCAGATTATTTATAAATATATTGAAAAGCACCGGTCCAAGTACAGATCCCTGAGGCACTCCACTGTTTACCTTTTTCCACTGAGAAAATTGACCATTTAATCCCACTCTCTGATTCCTGTCTTTTAACCAACTTGCAATCCACAAAAGGACATCACCTCCTATCCCATGACTTTTTAGTTTTCTTAGAAGCCTCTCATGAGGAACTTTGTCAAATGCCTTCTAGAAATTCAAATACACCACATCTGCCAGTTCACTTTTGTCCACACGTTATTAGTAAACTCATCTGCTACTCGTTAGTATTGATAGACCAGCCCTGAACTGACTCTGAACCGCGAAAGGCCTAGAACTATCACTGACCCCAATTCCTGGGGAGAGGCCTCTGGGCAAGGAACTGGACAGATTTACCGTTCGTGCTCTTTTTAATACATGCATTGTGCCATAAAGCTTCCGTTTAGAGCTGATAGGGTATAATACAGGCAACATGTAAAGGTGTGCTTGGAAATTATTTTTAATCAGGGTGCCCATACAATTTGGACTATTTCTGTATCTTTCTACCACATTTGTTTGGTCTGTAGTTGCATCTTTTGGTACTCCTTGAAGATTTTCTTTCTCTCCATGCATGGTATGGAATAATCGTTTGGTACTGACACTGTCTTAGCACTCACTGCCACACTTGTGTTTTTCTCCTTTATCATAATGCCTAGGCTCAAGCTTTTTACTGGTTGGAATGGAAATGTCCCATGTGAGCACAACTTTTTATTCATTCCCTGTAATTCTGTTATGGTCATGATCCCAAACTTTTTCTGAATTAGTGGTTATAGTATTTACAAGGTTTCCGGTTAATGACCTGTGCTTTTCTGTATATAGGTCTTCTAACATCAGCACATCACACACAGCAGTGATACGTAACTGTTTCTAGTTCTGTGCTAGAACTACATTTGTCTGTTTTCAATTTTTTCTATGCTTACTGTAAACCATCTAGAGTCTCCCTCTGTGATACTTGCTGTGTGTTTTCCTGTTTGTGTGTCTCATTCGGTCCAACTTCTCTACAGTGTATTTTGCCTCCTTTAGTACCTCTCTATTGTGTGCCTTTGTGAGATGTTTCCTTTCTCTATTTTGGCTATGGTCCTCCATTACAAGCCTCATGCTTTTTCAGTGTTTGTTTGATGAATATTGTCTATCATGTTTGTCTTTGTCTTGGATACTAGGGATGTACATTTGTTTGAAACGAAATAGGAAATGCCAACATTTCCTATTTTGTTTCATTTTGTTATCAAAATAGAATGAATGAAAAAAACCCAATTTCATTGCTTTTCCTTTACTTTCGTTTTGAAAGAAAAGCTGAAAACAAAAATCAAACTCTGTCACCAGTCCGGGCCTCCCCACAAAAATATTACTGGAGCCTGGGAGCAAGCAATCTCAACCAATAACCTTCACTTACCATTTAGGTCGGAAGACCTACAAATTGAACTGGAGAAAAAGCTTAACTCCCTAGATATATCCAATACCATGAACGCCATTAACTCTTGGGCTCAAATGACATTATCCATAGCAGATAATATAAACCCTAAAAAGACAAAAACAATAAAAAGAATTGAAAAACAAAATCTATCGTACAATGAACATATAAATGATGCAAAGAAAATTCTTAGAAGGAAGGAGAAAGCATGGAGAAAGAATAAATCTGATCTTACACTGAGCAGGTATCGCTCATTCCTGGCCCACTATAAAAAACTGATAAACAATGTTAAGAGAGAATATTACAGTAAAAAGATTGAGAAATTTTCTCATAATCCAAAAACGCTCTTCGACATTGGAAAAAAGCTAACTGATAATACACGTCATAATAAAGCAACATTACCAGAAAATAGGTATAATGATATAGCACATTTTTTTGAAGACAAAATAACAAACTTAGGCCTGGATTTTCTATCTTCGCACCGGTTTGTGAATCCCGGCGCTAACGGGGGGAGGGCCTGCTAAAGCCGGCAGCGATCGCACCACCGTGGTGCTATCTCTGCCGGCTTTCACATCCAATAGCGCCATCGTAAAAGGTGGTGCCATTGGGCGTGCTACTGGCAGCGATAAAGGGCCTAACCTTTTCGCCATCAGCGAAGTTTCCGCAGTGTCTGCCCCAACGCCGCCCCGACGACTCCTCTTCCGGTGCTGACGCCGCCCCAACTCCACCCCGATCTAGGAATCACATGAGAAAAGTCCCTTTTCGCATGCGATAGGGTTAGAAAATAACCCCCTTAGTCTCCAGCACTGAATCTACACCTAAACAGGAAATTAACATGCAGTCAAGGGAAGTAGTGAAATGGACTAACTTCGAAGAAACCTCAACAATAGAGATTGAAAACCTCATCAAACAATTGAATCCAGCAAACCACCCGTTTGACCATATTCCAATTATAGCATTAAAACCTTTAGCACATATTTTAGCCCCCTCTATCACTTCAATGATAAATAACTCTTTGAGAGAAGGATATCTACCTGAAATATTAAAAGAAGCAACAATTAGACCCGTGTTAAAACAAAATAATCTTGATCCAACCATACTTAATAACTACAGACCTATTTTGAACTTCTCCCTCCTTGCCAAACTGATAGAAAAAATTGTGCAGAAACAATTAACAGAACATCTAGAGAATAATGATGTTCTCTTCCCATCCCAATTTGGTTTTAGAAAAAGTTTTAATACAGAAGCACTTTTGATTTCATTGACAGACACAATTTTAAAAGGTTTTGATAATAGCCAAAGATACATGTTGGTACTTTTAGATCTATCTGCAACTTTTGATACAGTCAATCATTCCATATTACTTGATAGACTATCTGAAATTAGCATTGAACAAACAACCCTACAATGGTTTGCATCCTATCTTAGCAACCGCTCATATAGTGTTATGCTCGTCGGTCGCAGACGGCTACGACCGCTGTTGCTCACCTCTTGCCTCACTGCACTGACTTCGTTGGATAGACTTGCGACCTCCACCAGCTGTCGCCGGCCTGCCTGCCTCTGTTCCCAGGCCTCCCTGGACGGCGTGGATGCTGCCGACCGCCATCTTGCCCACGGAGTTCTTTAGGCGCGTGCGCACGCTCTTGGGCCAGTCTTAAGCATGTCATGGCGGGAACCTTGGGTGCATCCCCCCCGGATTACATCATTCATCTTGGACTCTTAAGCCGGCTGGCCCTGTCTGCCTTCAACTTGGCAATGAGTTCCCTCATTGCTGAATCTGCTTCGCTCACTACGGACTTCCTATTCCAGCTCCTGCTTCCTTGGCATGAGACGTCCCGGGTACTCGCTCCTCGGGGGCCCTTTCCTCGTCTCTGGGTATCTGCTCCTCAGAGGGCCTTGCGCCTAGGACTGCTGCCTGCCCTGTTCCCTGGAGCTTTCTCTGGAACCATCATTACTTGTACAATGAGTACTCCGCTTGCGGACCATTACCGTATGATCTCTACCGAGGAACCCTCATCGGTGTACCCCGCTCTGCAGACCATTGCCGTACCATCTCTACAGAGGAATCCTCCTTGGGTATACTCCACTTCACAGACCCTGTGGCACCTCTGTGTCTGTGTTACTTCCCTGATACACGCCCCGCTCCGCGGGCAGTGTCACTCTACTTCTCTATTGAGACTCAAGGACTTCCGAGCTGTATTTGACGTCAGCACCCGGCGCTGACCCACCGTGGCTGCACCCCCTGGGGCCATCCTCTCTAGCTCCTTCTGTCCTTCCAGTTCGCTCTCTCTCTCTGCTTCCTCTCCAGTACATGCTGTTCTATGCCCCCAGCAGCTGAGATCTCACCTCCCGAGGGTGAGGCTCACAGGGCTCCTCCCCGTGGGCGGTACCATCTCTCACCTCGGCCCATGGCCCACATACCCACAAATCTTAACATATAGAGTGAAAATTAATAATACCATTTCAGATATGTTCAAACTGAAGACTGGAGTTTCACAAGGATCAGCGCTGTCGGCAACACTTTTTAATATTTATATGTTGCCACTGTGCCATCTTTTGGCTGGACTTGGCCTTAACTATGCAGATGATATACAAATACTAATACCAATAAATGACTCAATAGATAAAACTTACAAGTTAATTGCGTTGTACCTGTCAATAATCAGTCAACTTTTAATACAAATGAAACTTGTTTTAAATATAAATAAAACGGAAATTATTTTATTGGAAAGAAAATCTACATCAGTCATTCACCCACCACTAGTATCAAATGATAACTCTTACTGACAAGGTACGTGACTTAGGAATAATACTAGAACTCGAACTAAGCTTCAAAAAACATATTCAAATAAAGTCAGAGAAGGATATTTAAAATTAATGACATTGCGACGCTTAAAACCACTTTTAAAACAAAATGACTTTAGAACAATACTGCAGTCATTAATCTTCTCTAGCATTGACTATTGCAATGCCTTATTGTTGGACCTACCTGCATCAACAACTCGGCCATTACAACTCCTATAAAAAACACTGCTGTGAAAATACTACTGGGGTTAAGAAAAAATGAACATATAACACCGAGCTTAATGGCCCTCCACTGGCTTCCGATAGATTCACGTATTCATTTTAAAGTATTATGTATTCTACTTAAAGTAATATTTGGAGACCAATGTGACTGGCTAAAAGCTTCTATAATGTTTAATACTCCTCAGAGAAACCTCAGATGGGCAAATAAAGGCCTTCTGATGGTGCTATCTATTACCCTAGTGCATGAGAGAGCCATCTCATTAGCAGGCCCTAAACTTTGGAATGAGTTACCCCCTGAAATAAGAATGCAATCCGATTTTAAAGATTTTAAAAGAAATCTGAAAACCTGGTTATTTAAAAGAGCTTATAGCAGTACTGGCTAAGTCATGTTTCCAATCTTATTCTTTTACATTGTTTTATCACTATTCTTATGCATCTGTTTTTTAATTCTAACTTTTATATTTAATTATTTTGGCAAGTCTGTTTTAAAATTAGTTTTACCTCTTTATTCTTAAGTATTTATAGTTTATTTCAGTGAACATAAGAAAATGCCATACTGGGTCAGACCAAGGGTCCATCAAGCCCAGCATCCTGTTTCCAGCAGTGGCCAATCCAGGCCATAAGAACCTGGCAAGTACCCAAAACTAAGTCTATTCCATGTAACCATTGCTAATGGCAGTGGCTATTCTCTTAGGGGCGGATCTTCAAAACTCCGCGAATAGCTTACTTTTGTTTGCGCTCCAGGCGCAAACAAAAGTAAGCTGGATTTTAGTAGATACGCGCGGAGCTGCGCGTATCTACTAAAAAACCTGGGTTGGCGCGCGCAAGGCTATCAATTTTGTATAGCCGGCGCGCGCGGCCTACCCCCGTTCCCTCCGAGGCCGCTCCGAAATCGGAGCGGCCTCGGAGGGAATCCTCTAACACCCTCCCCTAACCTTCCCCTCCCTTCCTCTACCTAACCCCCCCGCCCGGCCCTGTCTAACCCCCCCCCTTACCTTTGTTGGGGGATTTACGCCTCCCTCCGGGAGGCGTAAATCCCCGCGCGCCAGCGGGCCTCCTCCGCGCCGGGCCGCGACCTGGGGGCGGCCACGCCCCCGGACCACCCAGGGCCGTAGCCACGCCCCCCATACCCGCCCCCCAAAACGCTGCCGACACGCCCCCAAAACGGCGCGCCGACAGGGACCGCCCCCCGACACGCCCCCGACACGCTCCCCTCGGAGAACCCCGGGACTTACGCGAGTCCCGGGGCTCTGTGCGCGCCGGTGGGCCTATGTAAAATAGGTGCACCGGCGCGCAGGGCCCTGCTCGCATAAATCCGGGTGGATTTACGCGAGCAGGGCTCTGAAAATCCGCCCCTAAGTGAACTTAATAGCAGGTAATGGACTTCTCCTCCAAGAACTTATCCAATCCTTTTTTAAACACAGCTATACTAACTGCACGAACCACATTCTCTGGCAACAAATTCCAGAGTTTAATTGTGCGTTGAGTAAAAACGAACTTTCTCCAACTTCATGGAGTGCCCCCTAGTCTTTCTACTATCCGAAAGAGTAAATAACCGATTCACATCTACCCGTTCTAGACCTCTCATAATTTTAACCTTTTTTAACCTCTCATAATTTTAACCTTTTTTTCAGCCAGGACACACCTGACAGATGGTTCTCACATGCGTGACACACTGAACATGTGACCATCACGGGGCTAAATGTAAACATGCACTCTGCATCCACAGGAATCCCCTCAACCCCCAGCAATGAATGCAGAGCAGATCTAGGGCATTACCCTGTACAACCCGCCATACAAAAAAGATATTCTGGTTCTGAACCCAGTAGAAGCAAAACAAACTCCTTTTACTACCAGGCACAATAGCCTTCCTTATGAAAAAACAGTAATTTACCACTAATGCATATCCTATTGAGAAAACACAGCAAATAAGATTGATACAAATGCCTACATGCTAGTTAAATACCTCACCTCGGTCACACACCCTTCACCAAGGACAGAAAGACCACACATTATAAATATGGAGACAGAAACTGGAATGGAAAACCAAAAAAGCCACTCTGCATGCAGTGCGATCCTGGAGAAATGGAGAGAGAAATATAGCATCTAACATAGTCCCAGGATCTGCAATAATGCACACAACTAACCCGCACAAAGTTACACCTGTATTATGGAACACACTCAAACAGTAACAACCCTATCTAAGAAATACAACTATTAAACCAGGCCCTAAACACTAATATATTTCCTACTTGGAAAACAGAATAAGCCAAGCTGCTATAGAGCCCCACACAGAAATAATTGTAAAGCTATACTAATAAATGTTACAAAACAGCTGCTGAACAGAATAATATCCAGCAATTAAAAACTAATAAAAATGATTAAACATGTCCAAATATCAAGAAAATATTTCAAAACAGCAGACATCGCATAATACCCAATAATTAAAATGGCAGTCAATCAAGAAAAATAAATATTCTTCAAACCCAGACAGCAAAGTCCATCTCTACAAACAAGCTAGACGCGGTGGCGCCATATTTTGAATTGTTTGTAGAGACAGACTTTGCTGTCCGGGTTTGAAGAATATTTGCCTATAGGAAGTTACAAAAAAATCCCCTGAGGAAGACTGAGATACCAGTTGAAACATGAATCATGTTCGGAAAATTGTGAATTGTGATGGTTAAGCTACTTTTGCTTGGCTTAAATGTTTCAGTGATTGGGCTAAGTATTCTTTTCTTAACAATTTTTGTTTAGAATGTGGGAATTTTGACATTTTTGTGGGCGTTTTTGAAAAAACCTTTGGTAGTTAAAAAATGTTCGTTATATAAAAAATATTTTTGGGGAATAAAAATTATTTAAAGAAATGTTTTTGGCAAATGACAATAAATGATTGAAACATCACATTGCTCTGAAGGCTGAATACAGCTTGCGGCCCATTGTGCGGCGAGCGGCTGCAGATTAAAATATGAGAGCTGTCTATGATATTGTCATTTGCGATTTGAAAAATTTTTATGTTTGTGTGATTGGACTGTGATCCTTTTCCCTCTCTATGTGCTTTGATTGTTGATCATTTTGAGAGGTGGCTTGCTTCTGGTTTTGTGATTATCGATATACCGTAACCATAAATAAATAAAAGGGGACCAAGTAGATGATATACAAATTTTTCTTCAAAGTCAGAAACATAAAGGCAAGCCAGACTGGGGGCCATCGTGGCGCCCATCGCAGTACCCTTGATTTGTTGAAAGGCATAAGTAGTAAACTTACTATTTGGGATATCCACTACATGGCAATTTAAGTTGTGCTATAACACAACTTAACTCCAACATACAACTTTTACCAGCACCTTCACAAAAATCCAGCTGGGGCACAATGGGCCTCGGTACAAACACACAGTACATATATTTTATAGCAATGCATCATATTTGTAATTTCATCAATAAAGACATTTAAAGCCTCTGCAATAGATTTTGCAACTAAAATAACCATCCACCAGCCTTAAGGTGCTAAGAGAACTTGACGGCCAAGTTAATAACCTCATTGCATTTCTTAAGCACCTAGCTAAGCAAGCTAAAATCTGCTGACCGCCAGATCCAAAGCAACTATCATAGCATTGTTCATCAGCAAAGGAACTCAGATCCCAACTCATGATAACAGCCCTTCACTCTGTTTTATCAGTTTTGTTTTTAAAGTGAGTGGAGGAGTAGCCTAGTGGTTAGAGCAGGGTTCAAGCAGGGTTCAGTCCTGCTATCGCTCCTCGTGACCTTGGTTAAGTCACTTAACCCTCCATTGCCTCAGGTACAACAACTTAGATTGTAAGCCCTCTGGGGATAGGGAAATACCTACAGTACCTGAATGTAATCCACTTTGAAGCGCTGAAAAAGTGCGAAAAGCGGAATATAAAAATCTAAATCTAAATATGGCATATGTACCCAATATGTAGCCATCTGTAACTGGGGATACTAACACCCTTCTCATCACATCCATATTACATCCATATTACCTAACTTTGTAAGCAAGTTATTATGTACATTAAGAGGCAGTTTTGGAATGTTGTAAAGGGGTAGGGGAGGGGGGAACTGAAAAAATACACACACAACAACATGATAATAAATGACAGCCAATGTTTTATTATTTTATATGTTTCTATAGTTATTTTGTGCTTATTCTTATATTGTATTTACTTATATTTTGGATGTTTTACTGTAAGCTATTTAGGACCTTGGATTTTGTGGGGTAGAAATGTTTAAAGTAAATAAAACAATGAAGAGTTATTGTTTGTAAATTGACTGTGTGGTGAAGTAGGTAGATAGCAAGAAGGAGTTTATATAATTTGTGCGCAGTGAAAGCACCTGTAGAATAAGAACATAAGAACATAAGAAAATGCCATACTGGGTCAGACCAAGGGTCCATCAAGCCCAGCATCCTGTTTCCAACAGTGGCCAATCCAGGCCACAAGAACCTGGCAAGTACCCAAAAACTAAGTCTATTCCATGTAACCATTGCTAATGGCAGTGGCTATTCTCTAAGTGAACTTAATAGCAGGTAATGGACTTCTCCTCCAAGAACTTATCCAATCCTTTTTTAAACACAGCTATACTAACTTCACCAACCACATCCTCTGGCAACAAATTCCAGAGTTTAATTGTGCGTTGAGTAAAAAAGAACTTTCTCCGATTAGTGTTAAATGTGCCCCATGCTAACTTCATGGAGTGCCCCCTAGTCTTTCTATTATCTGAAAGAGTAAATAACCGATTCACATCTACCCGTTCTAGACCTCTCATGATTTTAAACACCTCTATCATATCCCCCCTCAGTCGTCTCTTCTCCAAGCTGAGAAGTCCTAACCTCTTTAGTCTTTCCTCATAGGGGAGTTGTTCCATTCCCCTTATCATTTTGGTAGCCCTTCTCTGTACCTTCTCCATCGCAATTATATCTTTTTTGAGATGCGGCGACCAGAATTGTACACAGTATTCAAGGTGCGGTCTCACCATGGAACGATACAGGGGCATTATGACATTTTCCGTTTTATTCACCATTCCTTTTCTAATAATTCCCAACATTCTGTTTGCTTTTTTGACTGCCGCAGCACACTGTACCGACGATTTCAATGTGTTATCCACTATGACACCTAGATCTCTTTCTTGGGTTGTAGCACCTAATATGGAACCCAACATTGTGTAATTATAGAATGGGTTATTTTTCCCTATATGCATCACCTTGCACTTATCCACATTAAATTTCATCTGCCATTTGGATGCCCAATTTTCCAGTCTCACAAGGTCTTTACTCTGAACAATTTTGTGTCATCTGCAAATTTGATTATCTCACTCATCTTATTTCTTTCCAGATCATTTATAAATATATTGAACAGTAAGGGTCCCAGTACAGATCCCTGAGGCACTCCACCGTCCACTCCCTTCCACTGAGAAAATTGTCCATTTAATCCTACTCTCTGTTTCCTGTCTTTTAGCCAGTTTGCAATCCACGAAAGGACATCGCCACCTATCCCATGACTTTTTACTTTTCCTGGAAGCCTCTCATGAGGAACTTTGTCAAACGCCTTCTGAAAATCCAAATATACTACATCTACCGGTTCACCTTTATCCACATGTTTATTAACTCCTTCAAAAAAGTGACGCAGATACTGTTGCGATCCCGGGTCGCCCCCGGGACCGGCACTTACCCCCGGCACGGCCTCGACACGGCCCCGACGTCCCCGGGCCTGCACAGGCCGCCCACGCCGCGCTCCTGCTCCAGAGGAGCAGCCGGCGTCCTCCCGCGGCTGGCCCCACCCCCTAGGCGCGCGCAGGCTCCCTAGCCTTAAAGGGGCCAGCGCGGGAGAACCTCAATCTGCCTCCGGATGACGTCAGATGCTGCAGGGCTACTTAAGCCCTGCAGCTGCAGCTATTCCCTGCCTTGCAACGAGGTTCCCAGGTTGTTCCTGTTCCAGTTGCTGAGTTCCTGTTTCGTCCTTGTGCTTCTCTGGTTCCTGACTCGGTTTGGCTGACGGTGATTCTCTGGTTCCTGACTCGGATTGGCTGACGGTGATTCTCTGGCACTCGACCCTGGACTGGTGAGCGACGACCCGCTGGCTCTCGACCTAGGACCCCTTCAAGACTCCACCTCCAAGGACTCACCTAAGTCCCAGCGGCCGGGTCCCTACGGGCTCCTCCTGGGGGGACACCGGCTTCCAGGGTGAATCTCCTAAGTCCCAGCGGCCGGACTCTTACGAGCTCCTCTTGGGGGAGTACCGGCTTCCAGGGCGAAGACCTTCTACTACCAGGCCAGTCTCATCTTCTCTTCATTCCCCTCCTGAGCCCTTGGTCGCATAGGGCCCTCCGTGGTTCTTCCTCCGGCCATTCTCGAGTCTGCCTCTGCCGCCTCCCGGTCGGGACCACTGCTGCGAACCCTCACAGCAGCCCATCCATCGGTTCCGATCGGCCCAAGGGTCCTCGAAGCTAACAGATTTGTGAGGCAAGACTTGCCTTGGGTAAAGCCATGCTGACTTTGTTCCATTAAACCATGTCTTTCTATATGTTCTGTGTTTTGATGTTTAGAACACTTTCCACTATTTTTCCTGGCACTGAAGTCAGGCTAACCGGTCTGTAGTTTTCCGGATCGCCCCTGGAGCCCTTTTTAAATATTGGTGAAGTACACTGTTCAGTTTATTTTCTGTTTAGGAAACCAGTTAAAAATAGTCCACACATAGGCTTGCATGAAAATTGTTATAAAATGATATACAGATGGTACCTCACCCCAGACAAAATCCATAGGATATATCCGAATGCTTCTGACTCCTGCTGGCGCAACTGTGGAAGTAGAGGTACTTATTTCCATATATGGTGGGCCTGTCCAAAACTTCAAACCTTTTGGGAACTTCTATTTGCCTGGCTGAGTGACCTGTTTCATGTGCCTCTTCAGGCGTCAGCCATGATGGCTTTACTGCATGTGTTTCCAGATGCCCTTCATAAAACCCAGCAGCGCTTCTGTTCTCATACTTTTATAGCTGCTCGCACTTTGATAGCAGTAAAGTGGAAAACAGAACAGGTACCGAAGGTGCTGGAGGTCATAGATAAATTACATTTATATTATCGTTTGGCTTCATTAACAGCTACTAAATACGGGAGAATGGCCGCCTTTCGTGCCTCATGGAAATCGTTTGTGGAATATATTTCTTGCATGTAATCTGTTGTTTGATTCAGAGCTTAACTGCTCCTGGACAACTGGGGTGGGAGTGGATTATTCTTTACAAATATTTATATGGGGTATGAGAGTATTCGGGGGTGTGAATAAGCACTCATCATTTATCTTGGGGGATTCTGTAACAGAACGATTAGAGCTCCCCTACATAGGTGGGGGTTGGGGAGGGAGGGGGGAATTGGGGAAGTATTCTGTATTCATCTTGCTATTGTAATAACTTTGTTATAATGAAAGTTAATAAAAGTATTAATTTAAAAAAAAAAAAAATAGTCCACACACATAAATAGACTAATTGCGTGTTAGGCATTTTGCAAAAAAGGCAATTTTATTTTCTTTTTATCAAGTCAGTAGTTATATATGTTTCCACAAGTCAAGGGAGTTTCCAAGGCCTGCACTGAGGGACCAAAATTATCAAGAAACCATTCTAGCACACCAGATTCTCTGGATTCGGGTCCCCAACTCACAGCCTGCAGGCCCCATCTGGCCCAGCGATGGCAGGAGGAGCACAGGACCATGCTCCTTTATTGCTGAGCAGACTGATAGTGACTGTACCGACCCCCATGAGTAAGTTTGAAACTCCCGGGCCAGCACTTCATTCCTGCTGATCTTGCAATGCATGAGTGCAGCAGGGAGAAGAAGGGACTGCATGCAGGTCACACCTTGAGTATTTGTGCAGTTCTGGTCACTCCATCTCAAAAAGGATATAGCAGAGTTAGAAAAGGTACAGAGAAGGGCAACCCAAATGGTTAATGGGTTGTACTCTTATGAAGAAAAGCTAAATGTCAGCTTGGAGAAGAGACTGAGGGGGAATATGACTGAGGTCAATGAAATCATGTATAGAATATAACAGATAAATATGGAATGGTTATTTTACCCTTTCAAATAACACTAGGACTAAGGGACACTGCTTTAAACTAACAGGGAGCAGATGTAAAACCAATTGGAGAAAGTTTTTTTTTTCACTCAATGCTCAATCAAGCTGTGGAATTCATTGCTGGAGGACGTGGTCAAGGCAACTAGCATAGCTGGGTTTAAAAAGGGTTTGAACAAGTTCATGGAAGAAAAGTCCATTAATAGTTATTAACCAGGTGACTCAGGGTGACCCACCACTTGATTATAGGGAGTGAGCAGCAAGAAATTGAATCTACTTTTAGGGATTGGCCAGAATGGCCACTGTCTGATACAAATGCTGGATTTGATGCACCTTAGGTCTGACCCATGGCCCTTATGTTTTTAGATTATACACTTATTTTATTTAAAGATTTTATTGAACTACAATCAATACAACCAAAGATATGCATAACAGTATTAACAAACCACCGCAACAATGTGCACAACATATGTATTTGCAAGAGAGACACATCTCTTATCATGCATAATGATCAGACCGCCAAACCTTTTCTATTCAACAAAGTAGCTTTATATGGAAGTAATAATGGGCCGCAGCATAGTCACATAATGCAAAGCAACATAACAATATAATACAGCTTGCAATTTACTAACAAGATTGCCACAACGTCTCTGGAGACCCAGCATAGAGCAAGCAGCAATATGACTCCAAAAGCCATCATTAATACATGTGCTTGATTCAGCTGTCAAAACTGTAGTGCTGTGACCACGTGAGCATTGTTAAGTATGGATCCTCACCTTGGCTCAGCAATACCCCTGCCGTCGAAGCAGAGGATTGATCGCAGTTATGTGGTCGCCCTCTTCCCACCGTTGAGGTGGAAGGGGTGCCGCTGTGGAGGCAGCCGCTTCGTTTGCCAACCAACCTAGTGCATTCGTAGGGGCCAAATCTGTCAATTGCCAATCTCCGTGCAGAGTCAATTAACTGTGCTGGGCACCCTCCCTCGTCTACGGTGGAACAAGGATGACCACTTGCCTTGCCTTTCACCCCAGGTCTCGTTTAGGGTGGGTGGGCAGGCAGAGCAGGGACGGCTGGAGCAAAAGGGAGGTTCAGGCGCTGGGCTAAGGCACTTAAGGTGAGGTAACCCCCCCCATGCACCTAAACCTCACCCCTTCCTCCCTATCTCCTCCTGAGCTATTGCTTCACTTCCCTCCCCTCCCTACCTTGTCATCCTCCGATTGCATCATCTCCCTGTCCTACGTCTACTACCTTCCTCTCATCCTTGTCTCCTCCCTCCCTTAACTCTCGCTTGTCCGTGCTCTTTTCTGCATTCATGTTGTGCCTTGCTCTCTTTATTGTGGAGATGCAGGGTCTTACAAATGACAGAAACACCATAGTTCATAATTTTACAAACAGTATAATGAAATCCAGTACCCACCTCTCCCCCAACCATTTCTTATTCCCAAAAGGGAAGGAAATGATCCACATAAAATAAAATAAAAGCTTACTTCTCAGGATTCACACACCATTTAAGATAAGGCTATCACACCTTCATAAAATCTGATAATTTATCCTTTCAAAGCACAGTTAACTTCCCCGTATAAAAAGGATCCCAAGCCACATCTGGTGTGCAATCATAGACGGTATAATTGTTTTACGCCAAGAAGCAGCAAGCTCATCTAGCAGCTACAATAAATTGGAACATCAATGTCAACTCTTTCACAAGCCAGACATCAGGAAAAATGGACAAAAGAAAAATCTTAGGATCATTGGACAGTGGCTGGCCTACAATTGCTCCAATCAAACCCTTGACATCCCCCAGTCCACCTGCACCAGAGAACATTCCCACCAGATATGGAAAAATGACCCACTCTTTCCACAAATACACCAACAAGATTCATCTACCTGAGAATATATTTTATGCAATTGTTCAAGCAATAAGTACCACCTTGTAAGATAGCATGGGTGGTCTGAGGCTTTTGCAAGTGCTTTGTTTACAGTGCAGAAAATACCAACAGTGTGCTTACTCTCAGCAACAGAACGTCAGGTTAACACGGTCACAGTCTTCTCACTAGAAGCAGGCCAGCTAATTTAAGGGGCTGCCGTTCCCTTCTTACTCACAGTTACGACAGCTTATGTTACAGGAGCTGCCTTCTCCTGGAGTCCCTGGGGCCTGTCTTCCTTCCACTAGAGCTCTTAACCCTGCTTTCAGGGCACCGCCCTTGGAGCTATCTGGCTGCCTATACTTTTTAAGGTTGGCCAGGCCAGAGGCCTAGTCCGGCACTAGTTAAGAAGGGTTTTCAGAGACAGTCCTCCACACAGCTATATAATATCTTATATCCATTTTCCACTACCATAGCTGAAAGCAAGCTTTTAGAAGTCCAGAGAAAATATTTATCCCAATCAGTTTAATCCATTTCTCCCCCCAAATTCCTTTCCCAATTTTGTAAATGTTTAGGTTTACTGTACAATTCTAAATTGAGAAAAGAATATAGTTTTGAAATAATCCCCTTATATTTAGTAGACTTGGACCACAACATCTCAAATGGAGCCAAGCGGTCTAGAGACTTCTTAACATCTCATAATGTCAGATAGGAAATGGTGCACTTAAAAGTATGCAAACATATCTCTCTCAGATAGGCCATATTTTCCCGCTAAGCCCTCAACCTTACTTAATTCCTTATTCTGAAGCAATTGCGAAGGCATCTCAAACCCCAAATTGCGTCATCTCTGAAAGTTGGCTGATAACAGCCCTGGCATAAAAATCCGTATTATATCCAACTGGGGTTAGCGGAGAATACTCTCCACTACCAGTCAGCACCTTCCTATAAGTCCTCCAGAGTTTGACAGTGGTTAGCACAAATGGATTACCCAACTCGTGGACAGCTCTAACAGACCTCGGCAGCCAAATGTAATGGTGCAGAGGAACAGGACCCACAAAGATCTGCTCCAAATCCACCCATTGCTTCTTTTTCAGATTCCACCAAATAAACATGCCTGCATCTGGGCCGCTACGGAATGCTATTATCTTATGTTCTTATGTTCTTCTTATGTTCTTATGTTCTTACTGTGAGACCCCCAGCATTCTTTTCCTGATACAAAATAGCTTGAGCCACTCTTGATGAGTGCCATTAAGAACATAAGAACATGCCATACTGGGTCAGACCTAGGGTCCATCAAGCCCAATATTCTGTACCCAACAGTGGCCAATCCAGGCCATAAGAACCTGGCAAGTACCCAAAAACTAAGTCTATTCCATGTTACCATTGCTAGTAGTAGCAGTGGCTATTTTCTAAGTCAACTTAATTAATAGCAGGTAATGGACTTCTCCTCCAAGAACTTATCCAATCCTTTTTTAAACACAGCTATACTAACTGCACTAACCACATCCTCTGGCAACAAATTCCAGAGTTTAATTGTGCGTTGAGTAAAAAAGAACTTTCTCCGATTAGTTTTAAATGTGCCACATGCTAACTTCATGGAGTGCCCCCTAGTCTTTCTATTAGCCGAAAGAGTAAATAACTGATTCACATCTACCCATTCTAGACCTCTCATGATTTTAAACACCTCTATCATATCCCCCCTCAACCGTCTCTTCTCCAAGCTGAAAAGTCCTAACCTCTTTAGTCTTTCCTCATAGGGGAGATGTTCCATTCCCCTTATCATTTTGGTAGCCCTTCTCTGTACCTTCTCCATCGCAATTATATCTTTTTTGAAATGCGGCGACCAGAATTGTACACAGTATTCAAGGTGCGGTCTCACCATGGAGTAGAGATGTGAATCGGAACCGGAATTGATTCCGGTTCCGATTCACATCGTGAATTTTTTTTCATGCGGCCCGATCGTTTTTTTTTTTTTTATCGGCTGTGCCCGAGCCGATAAACAAAATACCCACCCCAACACTTCAAAACAGCTCCCTTAGCTTCCCCCACTCTCCCGACCCCCCCAAAACATTTTAAATTACCTGGTGGTCCAGTGGTGGTCCCGGGAGCGATCTCCCGCTCTCGAGTTGTCGGCTGCCACTAATAAAAATGGCGCTGATGGCCCTTTGCCCTTATCATGTAACAGGGTATCCGTGCCATTGGCCGGCCCCTGTCACATCGTAGGAGCACTGGATGGCCCACGCCATTTTTAAAGATGGCGCCGGCCCACCCTCCCCCAAAACGAACAATTTCGTGGGGTTTTCCTATCGGTTTCGGGGAGCCCCCGATTTCTGACGACTTTGAAAATATCGTACGATATTTTCAATTGTCAGAAGTACGATTCACATCCCTACCATGGAGCGCTACAGAGGCATTATGACATTTTCCGTTTTATTCACCATTCCCTTTCTAATAATTCCCAACATTCTGTTTGCTTTTTTGACTGCCGCAGCACACTGAGCCGACGATGTCAATGTGTTATCCACTATGATGCCTAGATCTCTTTCCTGGGTGGTAGCTCCTAATATGGAACCTAACATTGTGTAACTATAGCATGGGTTATTTTTCCCTATATGCATTTCCAGATGAGACCCCTAATCCAACTCTGCAGAAGTTTTAGAGCTTTATCGGGTATCACAACAGCAGAGATTGAAAGAGGTAGCAGAGCTTAGGTAATACAGTCATCTTAATAGCTGCAATCCATCCAAACCAAGACAAATCAATTGTTATGTGCTTACGCAGTGGCAGGGATTCCCTCTCTTTGGGGCTGTCAACAATTCCTCCCCAGAACGCCACTTAAGGTGTGGTTCAAGATGCACACATACTGTTGCAGTGACTGCATACAAGGAGGAGCCTTAAAGACTGGGGTTCACTCCCCAGTTTCAAACTTCTGCTAATTCAACCCCTTTATATGTGTCTGTTACCATGTGCCCAATGTATGAAGCATGTATTTTTCTGCATAATTACAGGTAGGCGGATTTTGCATAGGTACCAAAGATTTACCGTGGCATCGCATTTGATGTAAAGTAAGAAGACCAGCATATCGTGTACAGCAAACAGACCCAGTCTAACTTTACCTTTTAATATTTCCCCTAATGTGTTTTCAGGCTTTGCATTTTTCTTATATTATTTTTCTGAAATGTGGAAAGTTAGCTCTGATTGTTGCGTGTGCAAAACGAAATCATCAAATACAAATCTTCTGATTTATGTATAACTAGAGGGGAAACTTTCTGCAGGTAAAACGGCGCTTCACCCACAGAAATGGCCCTTTAGAAAATAGCCCAGCGGATAATTGCAGAAAACTCCGTGCTTACACCGTACCCGTGCATAAATTGGAAGGAGGCATTCTGGTTTGTGGGGAGGTGGGCAGAGTGTGCGTCGGGGTTTGCATTTACATGCATAACATTGCGATTTTGAGAAGCATTCATGTCAATTTTCCCCAAAACTTTCCCTGTGCGAAGCAGCAGGTGGAGCTTTGTGTGAGTCGTTTTCATAGGATAATTTTCAAAGGCTCAAATGTATGCAGCCTGTTATAAAATTGCTCCCATAGTAACTTTGCTGCTAGCTAGAAGAAATTTGGTTTAGCTATTGCATGGAAAAAGCAGCACAGTGAAAAAAAAAAGTATTACTTTCTTTCTAACCATTATGTTACACTTTGTGCCCGGTTCCTGGAACGAATCATTACTTTATTTTTATTTTATTGTATACTTTTTATAAAACAGCAGCATGAAAAATACCTTCCTTGTGGAGGCAAGTGAGCAGGTGAACAAGGCCGGCAGTAGCAGACTAGGTGGACATGGATGGTGATATTTTTCTTCAACCTCAAAATCGAAAGAAGAATGAAAGAAAATGAGCAAAGAATCCTGTGTTATGGGGGGCATTGAAGAGGATCTCAGTACAGGCCCTGGGGTGCTGTGAGATCTCATGAAACTGGAACATGCCCTGATGTAACTTAATCCCCTCTCATGGGTGCGTCCAGGTGCTTAGACGATGCATTAGGACCAACCTTTCCTCTGACTTTGCTTTAAAGATTAAAGAGACATTTAACTGTTAATCCTTTTTTTATTGTGTGCTCATATTTTCCAGATGAAAGTTCAGCAGTGTTGTTAAAGCTGCCTCATCTCCTAGGTTAAGGTCTTGTGATGGCGTGTGCGCCCAGAAACTGCACCAAAACTCCTTTAACACGCAGCCTAGTGGGGTGGGCCGATCTAGTGGCAGTGCCGTGTGGAGCTGAGTGGGTGATTTCTGTTTGATTCTGGGACCAGACTTTTTTTTTTTTGCTTCATGGGCTGTCGTGGGTTCGGGATACCGTGGAGGCACCGTTGACCGCACACACACACACACACACACCCACACCTGGGGAGAGAATGTCAGCCAGTGCGCACGCGTGTGATACTTTCAGATGGAATTCAGGGTATTTGCACAGTGTCGCTGCAATGACTGCACACAACGGGGAGAAAGGAGAGGAAAATAAAACATGCACTTCTCCCCTGCACCGTCCCCAAGCTAACTGTGAATGAAGGCTCAAGGCACGGCAGGCGAAGGAGACGTTTGTTCTCATTGAGCTGAAAGCCCAAAGCAACGGGGAAGAAACCGACGGGTCAATCTCCTTCCCACCTAAAATAACACTACCCAGCCTGCTCCTTGTCCCGGTTCCTGTACCTGAATGTAATCCGCTTTGAAGTGCCCAAAAAAAAAAGCGAAATATAAATCAAATTAAAAAAAAAATAAAAAAGTAGTTAATGGGTTTGTAAGATTTTATTTTAAGTACTTTGGTCTTTGAGATCCCCAGCAGTGGTGCAGGCAGGCGCTCTGTGCCCATCTGGTTTCCTCTAGTAACTGTGGCCCAGTATTCAAAGTTATCTGGTTATCTTCATTATCCTGATATAACTTACAAGGGATATTCAGCAGCACCGCTATACTGCTGAATACAACCAGAAAAAAAGTTCTAGTTAGCGGGATAACCTATAACCAGATCAGTTCAGATCTGCTATTGAGCAGGTCCGACTTCTTCAGTTAACTTAACCGGATAAGGGGAGAGGACGGAGGATTTCAGCTGCTGTGCTATGTCAGTGTTAGCGTTCCCCCACCTGCTGAGACCCAGGACATAAAAGGTGGGCACACAGAGGGTCCCACCTGGGATAGGACGGAGGATTTTAGCTGCTGTGCCGTGCCAGTGTTCCCATCCCCCACCTGCTGGGTGACCTGGTGCATAAAAGATGGTGCGCAGTAATGTGCCCTTTCCTGCCAGTTTCTCCTCCTAGTTTCCTGGTTCTGAATGGGAAAGTCAAGGGAGGGGGGGTCTCCATGCCTTAAGTTCCCAGCTGGTTATACCTCAGTTTTTTCAACATATGTCAGGAGCTTCCAATGAACTTGGGATGTTTAGCCCTGTTCAGGACAAGTTGGTTACATCTTTGAGCCGTGCTGGGCCTATTCCTCCTAGATTTGGCTTAATGTTGTTGTCAGGCCTCTCCCAGTGCATGTGAGCAGGTAGTTGCCTTCAACGTCTGCTCATCCTGGGGATGGGAAGACCTTTTCGGTGTCTGGGGCGGATCCATCTATGCCACCACCTGGGATTGGGAATATCTCTCAGTTCCCACTGGAGAAACCAGCTGTAATCAGCCTTGAAACTTTGTGGTTTGCAGTAACCAAACTGGAACAAGCTATCTTGTCTGAATTTGATTCTCTGTCCAAGTTTTGTCCAGTATTTTTCTCTTACTGCGAATGGTCACTCTTCATTGCCAGGTTCTTATGGCCTGGATTGGCCACTGTTGGAAACAGGATGCTGGGCTTGATGGACCCTTGGTCTGACCCAGTATGGAATGTTCTTATGTTCTAACTAATTACTGAACAATCTGGAAAAATCCAGGTTTTGGAAAACCAAAGTATGAAGCTTCAGAAATGTGATGTTTCTTTGGTTAAAGATTTACAATTTATGCATCAAAATGTTGAGAATATGGGGAATTTTCGTAGATACTTTAATTTGCATTTTTTTAAAAATTTTCCTCGATGCCCATTAATATCACCCAAGGAGATATTTAAAACATTTTAT
Source organism: Rhinatrema bivittatum (assembly GCF_901001135.1). Classification (NCBI taxonomy): domain Eukaryota; kingdom Metazoa; phylum Chordata; class Amphibia; order Gymnophiona; family Rhinatrematidae; genus Rhinatrema; species Rhinatrema bivittatum. The sequence goes on from NC_042616.1 coordinate 294,596,799, forward strand.
GTGGATTTTTTAAACGTAAGAAATGATTCCAGAACTTACTAAGGCACATTATTTGTTTCTTGGGAAGAAAAAGAAGATCTCTACTGCTGCTTTGCCTCCGAATCAATCCGTTGAGGTGGGTCTTTCTGCTATTTTGGAACAGACTTAGTCTGAAGCTAAGAACGTAGAGCGGTGCACACTATTGGTCACCTTTGTGAGAGAGAATGATAAATAGTGGACACTGCCTGTATTTTTAATGGGTCAAGCAACTTCTGTTTTTTTTCAGATTTTGTAAAAGAGATGCAATCAAGGAGAATAATTTTTCTCCTTAAAAAGGCAAGGTTGTTGGTATTAGGGGGCTGCTTTTGTATTGAAATTTTCCTGTAAATGTATAATTAATCTAATGGGAGTCAAATATGTGTTTACTGACCCAGTGCAATTAGAGGCTTTTCTACAAAATAGGTTGGTTTCAGTTGATGTGTGAAGTGCTATGTCATCCAGTTGGGCCCTATTGTTTAGATTTGTGGATTTCTTTATTATTCTTTTAATTTCCTTTTTAGTCTCTCCCTATGATGTGGTTTTATGATGACAATGATTCATACGCTAATTTTTCTTCATGGTGTTTTCTTTTTTTTTTTTTTCTTTTTCTATGCTTTGTGACTCATTGTCTCTTTCCTTTTATAAGGCATCCTTGTATGATGTAATTCTAATGTGAAACCTAAAAAAAAAAAAAAAATTTTTTTAAAAAGCAACCTTTAACTGGAAAAGGCTGAATATAGGCACTTATCTGGTTAAGATATCTGGATAAGTACATAGCCGGCTAAGTAGTGGCCGCTGAACATAGCCGGATATTCAGATGTTGCCACTTAACCAGAAAAGTCTCTATTTATCCGGCTAAATATTGGCCTCTTTGAGTTTAGATTCAGTGATCAATATTTTCAAACTGCAGCTTATCTAAAATGCAAACCGTGCTGAAATGTAACCTTCTAAGTGGTGAATAATCCTTTTGTACTAATAATCAGGGAAAATATTTCTTATTAAGTACGTAAAATGTCGTTCAGCTAGTTAAGGAAATCTCAATAGGGTTCCTTTAAATGTTTGTGTGTGTGCGTGCGGCTGCGCGTGCAGTGCAGCGAGGGGCTGGTAATTTTATACTTTGTTTAACATGCTATTCATCTGTAAATCCTCAGTTACAGCAGACTGCCCTGTTGCTTGAAGAGTGACAGCACTCGGACATATTTTTAGATATTCTCTTTCCGAGATCTGAGCTGCCCACATGCCTCGAATGTTAAAGTTCCAGTACTCAAGTTCAGAATAAAGGTCAACAAACAAAAAAAAAACATAAGGTGCTTGCTTTTTATTGGACTCGCTTAATGTATTTCCCTTTCTCGGGTCCAAACAGAATGAGAAGGTCAAAGCAAAAGATGACGCTCTCTGAACAGACGACTGAATAACAGATTACATTACAGTGGCAGGGGAAGGGTTTGAAATCTCTGAAAAGCGGAATATATGTCAAATAGATAAAATGAAAATAAAATAATTTGGGGTTCACGTGTATTTCTGGCAATGTCATGTTTTACTCTCACCTGCTCATTCTGGGCCTGAGGAAGGGAGAGTTAACATATTCTTGACTAGCTTTTGGGAGTTCACTTACTCCAATTAAAAGGTAACTTCTTATTGTATTGTATTGCATTTTTACGTTGGGCTTTAGTTTCCTGCTTTCCAGTGGACTAACACAGCTGCCACACCACTTTATCCAAGATGGAAGGTACTCGTTAAATGCACATATTTTAAAACAAGTTAAATTCCTGTTTCCTTCCCTCAGCTGTCCTTTTAGACCTTTACATGCACTAATGTGTTTTGGGGTTTTTTTATATGGGCAAATTAGACATTATAAGTAGTAGAGTAGATCTTTCAGCAGAATCACAGTTCCCACCCGACCCTGCCACTGCCCTCCTCTGTATATATACACAAACATAAATGTTGGAACAGGGGAGCTACGTGGACCATGCTCTCCCCCCCCCCCCCCCCCCATTCCACCAGCAGCAGTAAAAGAGAAGCCTCATTGGAGGCAGATAGGATGAAGCATTATTTCCTCTCACCCTGGTGATGTCTGCCACACTGCTTCCACCCCTGCCCCAGTCCCCTCACTCACCCTCCATGTTCCTTAAGAGTCTGAGGATCATGGCGTTGCAGCACCTTGGGCCACTTCCTCCTCGGCTGCCAGCCCCTGAATGATGTCATCAGGCGCTGACAGCCAAGGAGCATGGGGGTGAGTGAGGGGATCACGACAAAAGAACATAAGAAATGCCATGCTGGGTCAGACTAAGGGTCCATTAAGCCCAGCATCCTGTTTCCAGCAGTGGCCAATCCAGGCCACAAGAACCTGGCAAGTACCCAAAAGCTAAGAAGATCCCATGCTACTGATGCAATTAATAGCAGTGGCTATTCCCTAAGTAAATGTGATTAATAGCAGTTAATGGACTTCTCCTCCAAGAACTTATCCAAACCTTTTTTGAACCCAGCTACACTAACTGCACTAACCACATCCTCTGTAACAAATTCCAGAGCTTTATTGTGTGTTGAGTGAAAAAGAACTTTCTCTGATTAGTCTTAAATGTGCTACTTGCTAACTTCATGGAATGCCCCCTAGTCTTTCTATTATGCGAAAGTGTAAATAACCACTTCACATCTACTCTTTCAAGACCTCTCATGATCTTAAAGACCTCTATCATATCCCCCCTCAGCCGTCTCTTCTCCAAGCTGAACAGCCCTAATCTCTTCAGCCTTTCCTCATAGGGAAGCTGTTCCATCCCCTTTATCATTTTGGTTGCCCTTCTCTGTACCTTCTCCATTGCAACTATATCTTTTTTGAGATGCAGCGACCAGAATTGTACACAGTATTCAAGGTGCGGTCTCACCATGGAGCAATACAGAGCCATTACGGCATTTTCCGTTTTATTAACCATTCTCTTCCTAATAATTCCTAACATTCTGTTTGCTTTTTTGACTGCCGCAGCACACTGCACCGATGATTTCAATACATTATCCACTATGATGCTTAGATCTTTTTCCTGGGTGGTAGCTCCTAATATGGAACCTAACATCGTGTAACTATAGCAAGGGTTATTTTTCCCTATATGCATCACCTTGCACTTCTCCACATTAAATTTCATCTGCCATTTGGATGCCCAATCTTCTAGTCTTGCAAGGTCCTCCTGTAATGTATCACAAGCTGCTTGTGATTTAACTACTCTGAATAATTTTGTATCATCCACAAATTTGATAACCTCACTGGTCTAAGTACAGATCCCTGAGGCACTCCACTGTTTACCCTTTTCCACTGAGAAAATTGACCATTTAATCCTACTCTCTGTTTCCTGTCTTTTAACCAGTTTGTAATCCACGAAAGGACATTGCTCCTATCCCATAACTTTTCATTTTCTTAGAAGCCTCTCATGAGGGACTTTGTCAAATGCCTTCTGAAAATCCAAATACACCACATCTACCGGTTCACCTTTATCCACATGTTTATTATCCCTTTCAAAAAAGTGAAGCAGATTTGTGAGGCAAGACTTGCCTTGGGTAAATCCATGCTGACTGTGTTCCATTAAACCATGTCTTTCTATATGCTCTGTGATTTTGAGGGGGGCAAAGGAAATAATGCGCCATTCCATCTGCCACCAATGAGGCTTCTCTTCCGGGAGAAGCCCACTCCTCTTTCTCTTCAGCACCCCACCTATATTCCCATCCCCCCTACTCCTTCAGCATCCCACCTCTCTCCCTATTCCCACTCCTTTATCTCTCCCCATCTCCCACTTCTCCCCCCTTCAGCATTCCTACATCCCTCTCCCATCTTCATGCCCTCTTGCTCTAGCCCCTTGTCCCATCTCCCCTCCTCTCCCTTCGGCCTTCCTCCTCTCTTCTCCCTGCTTCTACTTCTCTTCCTGTTTCTCTCTCTCTCTCCCTCCTGCTCCCACCCCTCACAAGAAAAATGACAAAGGCTCAGCAGCCCCAACACAATAGCGTATTAATTGGGCACTGCTGAGACTTTGTCATTTTTCTTGTGGGGAGTGTTATATAACATAACAACCTTTCCTCTCAACAAGAACAATGACTGGGGCCCGGCTTAGTCTAGGAAGAAATGCATTTCTGTTTCTAGTGCTCATGCATTGCATTGAATGGAAAGTCTGACTTCTTGAGTGTACCATTCTAGTTTTTGTATACATATTTATGTTTTTAATTTGTGATCACTTATTTTATATTTGTTAAGGATCATTTTGCATGTGTGACTAAGGTGAGGTATTCTGCTAGCCTATAGTTTCTGTGTATGGCTCTGTAGTGGTCTTGTTCATTGTGGGCCAGATTTTAAAACCTCAACGTGCGCCAGGCCTATAGCCCTGGGATGTGTGTAAGTCCCGAGGCTTTACAAAAGGGGTGGTCCGGGGGTGGGGCCAAAGGCCTCTGGCACAGCGGCCATTTGCTGCTGTGCCAGGGGATCGCATGCCGGCAGGCTGCCGGCAAACGCAACCTGCACCCAGAGGCAGGCGCAGAAGGTAAAATATAATTTTGGGGGGGGGGGGGGGTGTTAGGATAGGGCTGGGGGGGATAGGTTAGGGGAAGGGAACAGGGGAAGGCTGCGGGTGTTGGCGCGCACAAGATGCACTAGTGTGCACCCCCTTGCATGCGCACATGTACGCCCGCGCATATGTTTTAAAATTTACCCCTGTGTTTTTCCAATAGGAGGTGTATTGGTGTCCTAGGGCCTAGTGTAATATTTGCAATGCTGCCTAACCATAGGTAGAGTTATTACTTTTCGAGTCTTGTAAGTTAGTGCTGGTGTAGTATGGGAAGTTTGCTACATAGGTGCAGTGTTTTTTTTCCAGGATTTTGTATTATTTCACAATGTGCCTAGTAGTGGAGGAATCGTGTGTTTCTGTTACTTAGATGGCACTAGAATTTTTTTGTATGGTGAAGTATTGAGGAAAATATCCAGCTCTGCTCCCATTGTTAGCTGGGTGTATGAGTATGTTGGGGGAGGGGGTGTCTGATCACAAAGAATATTTATTTATTTATTTTAAAACTTTTCTATACCGCTGCTAAGTTAAATACCGTCGCAACGGTTTACATGTAGGCCATATTTAATGTAAGTAAAAGTGTAATATAGTACATTCTAACAGGTGCCGTCAAAGGTTCGGTTACAATATATCATTAGACATAATCATTTAGCGAAGTAGTTCATGACCAATTGTACCAAGGTACTTACACCGGTAGTTTTATTACACATAGTATTATAGTTATGTTTTATTGTGGTGTAGAGTTCATAGACTAATCTACTGTATAGTCCTATGGATTGTATGTCGGTGCCTTTCTGTCTTTTCCTGAAATATTTCTCTCTATTCTCCTGTCTCTTTGTAAAATGCTTGTTTAAAAAGCCATGTTTTTATGTTTTTCTTGAATGTCTTGAGATCACTTTGTAGCCTGATCTCTGGAGGCATTGTGTTCCAGATTATGGGTCCTGCTAGTGATAGGGCTCTTTCTCTCACTTGTGTCAGTCTTGCTGTTTTAACTGATGGAATGGTTAGGAGTGCTTTATTTGCTGAGCGGAGGTTCCTGTGTGGAATGTGTACCCGTAATGCTGTGTTCAACCAGTCTGATTTCTCATCATAAATTAGTTTGTGAATGATACATAGGATTTTATATTTAATTCTGTGTTCAATTGGTAGCCAATGTAACTCTGCTAGGGTTTCAGTTATATGGTCCCTCCTTCTTTTTCCAGTTAGTATTCTAGCTGTTGTGTTCTGAAGTATTTGCAGTGGTCTTAATGTTGTATTAGGTAGTCCTAACATAAGGGCATTGCAGTAATCTGTGCTGGAGAAGATTAGTGCCTGTAGTATTGTTCGGAAGTCATTTTGAGTTAGCAATGGTTTAAGTTTTCTGAGTACTATGGGCTGGATTTTAAATGCCCTGTGCACATAAATCCGGCCGGATTTACGCGCGCAGGGCCTTCGTGCGCTGGCGCGCCTATTTTGCATAGGCCGCTGGCGCACGCACAGCCCCGGGAAGCGCGTAAGTCCCGGGGCTTCGTAAAAGGGGCGGGGAGGGGGCGTGTCCGCGGGTCAGGGGGCAGTTCAGGGCAGGACCGGGGGCGTGGTGCCGGCCCAGGGGCGTGGTCGAGGCCTCCTGACCAGCCCTCGGGTCAGGTGATGGCGCGCCAGCAGTCCGCTGGCACGTGCAGATTTATGTCTGCTTTCAGCAGGCGTGAATCTGCCAACAAAAGGTAGGGGGGGGGTTTAGATAGGGCCGGGGGGGGTGGGTTAGGTAGGGGAAGGGAGGGGAAGGTGCGGGGGGGTGGAAAGAAAGTTCCCTCCGAGGCATCTCTGATTTTGGAGCGGCCTCGGAGGGAACAGGCAGCGCGCGCCGGGCTCGGCACGCGCAGGTTGCACAAATGTGCACCCCCTTGCGCGCGCCGACCCCGGATTTTATAAGATACGTGCGGCTACGCGCGTATCTTATAAAATCCAGCGTACGTTTGTTCGTGCCTGCTGCGTGAACAAAAGTACATGCTCGCGCAAATTTATAAAATCTGCCTCTATGAGTTTTGCATAACCTTCCTTTACTTTTAGTGATATGTGTTGTTTCAGATTGATTTCAGGGTCTATTATTATTCCCAGGTTACGTACTTTTTCTGCTAGTTCAATTTTCTGGTTGTCTTTGAGTATTATTGATGTTTGACTGATTTCAGAATTTTTTCGTTCTAAGTGAAGAAATTCTGTTTTATCAATATTAATTACAAGTTCCATTTGTGTCAGTAGTTGTTTTATAATGCTTAGGTACATGTTGGCTAGGTTTAATGTTTTCTCTAGAGTGTCCTCTATGGGTAGAATTAGTTGAATGTCATCGGCGTAAATGTAGTGTATAATTCCTAGCCCTGCAAGTAAGCGGCATAATGGCAGCATGTATATGTTAAAGAGGGTCGCAGATAGGGCTGATCCCTGTGGAACTCCTGTTTTGAGATTAATTTTTTCTGATAATGTGTTGTTGATCTGAACTTGGAAAAATTTGTTTTTTAGATATGATCTGAACCATTTTAATGTTAGGCCATGTAATCCGATTTCTTCCAGTCTATTTAGTAGTATTTTATGGTTTACTGTGTCAAAGGCTGCCGATAGGTCAAGCATTAGTAGAATGTAGTGTTCTGTTTACCACTATCAAAGCCTCTTAGAATGTTATCTGTTAGAGAGAGGAGCAGAGTCTCAGTGCTGTAGTGTTTTCGAAAACCGTGTTGAGAAGGATACAGTATGTTATTGTTATCCAGGTGTTCAGATAGTTGTTTCTGTACCGTTTTTTCCATTAGTTTAGCTATTAAAGGAAGATTTGATACTGGTCTGTAGTTGTTTAGGATAAGGGGATCACTGTTTTTTTTCTTAATTATTGGTTTTATTATTGCTCCTTTCAGTATATCCGGCATTGTTCCTTCTTCTAGGGATAGGTTTATGATTTTAGTCAGCGTATGGGTGACTATATTAGCTGATTTTTTCAGTTCAGTTGTAGGAATTGTGTCAATTTTGTGTGGGGCAGGTTTACATTTTTTAGCATATGTTCCACTTCCATTGCAGATATTTCAGTGAAAGATGTCCATGGGTTGATATCCCTTTTTTGCATTTTAATTTCTTGGTTGGCAGTGTTTGGAAGTTTGTCTCTTAGTTTAGTGATTTTGTCACTGAAAAATTTGGCGATTTCATTACATTTTGTTTCTGGTAGGTTTTGTGGTGATTCTTGTTTGTCACTGGTTAGGTTTGAGACTATTGAGAACAGTGTTCTTGGGTTATGTGCAAATTTTTCAATTTTATTGCTGAAATATTCTCTCTTAACATTGAGTATTAGCTGTTTGTAGAAAGCTAGATGCTTTCTGTATTTAGTTAGGTTCTCGGATGTTTTGTGTTTTCTCCATTTTCTCTCCAGAGCTCTGAGGGTCCTTTTTGCATCTTTTACTTTTGTATTATGCCAGGGGTTGTTTTGTCTTTCTTCTTTTTTCTGTATCAATTTGATGGGGTTTATTACGTCAGCAATTTTTTTGGTTGTTTCTAGCCAAGTTTGCTGTTTTTGAAATCAATATCTGTTAGCTTATCTTCTAGTTTGTCTTTTAGTTTTTCAATATTAAAAGGTGGTCTGTATTTGCATTCTAGGGGTTTATGGTTTTGCTTGATTTGGGGTTTAAGGAATTTTACGTCAGAATGAATAAGGAAATGGTCTGACCATGGGATTTGAGTGTATTCAGATTTGCAGTGTTCTAGATAATTGTGGTTGATGAAGGTGAGATCCAGTGAATGTCCAGCTTTATGTGTTGGTTTGTTATTAGCGAGAAGCCTAATGCTGTCATAGCGTCTAATAGTGCTTGGCATGTGTTAGATAAAGGGTGGGTATCCATGTGAAGATTAAAATCTCCTAACACTATGGTTGGTTTAGAGATGTTTAAGTGTGTGGTAAGGAACTCAATTAATGGTGATATATTTAATTCTAGGAGGCTCGGTGGGCAATAGATTAGGCATATTTGTATATTGTTGGTATCAAAAATGGCAATTTATTTATTATTTATTTATTTAATTTCTTTTACTATACCGATACTCAAGACCAGGTCTTATCGTACCGGTTTACAATATAACTGAGGGGAAACCAATTAACATCTAGGTAGAAAGTAAAGTTACATTAAACAGGGAGCGTAAAACATGGGAGATGGAAGACAGGACAGATTTTAAACTAAAACAACTGGAGAGTGATAAATATAATCAACAAAAAACTATATGTTAAAGATACATAAACCGAGATTTATCCTAGGTGATTATTAACATGGTAAGTCCAGTGGGAGAAGGAGAGGGGTGAGGTGAGTGGGGGGGGGGGGGGGGGAGAGAGGGAAAAGAAGAGGGGGGAGGGATTAGGGAGGGGTGGAAGGGTGTTTGATGTTTAAAGAACTGGAGGCACAGGATTTATATTGGGTTTATCTTGCATCATACAATGACAAGAGCCAAGCCGCACATTTTACTTTCAGAAATTAATGACTGCCCGCGCCGGGGAAGTGTACAGAAAAGCAGAAAAACTGCTTTTCTGTACACCTTCCAACTTAATATCATAGCGATATTAAGTCGGAGGCTCCAAAAGTAAAAAAAAAAAGTAAAAATCGGCCCAGAGCCCGCGAGAGGAAAGACGGACGCTCAATTATGCCGGCGTCCGTTTGCAGAACCCGTGGCTGTCAGTGGGTTTGAGAACAGATGCCGGCAAAATTGAGCGTCGGCTGTCAAACCCGCTGACAGCCTCCGCTCCTGTCAAAAAGGAGGCGCTAAGGACGCGGGCCCTAATTTGCATAGGCCACCCTCCTGAATCGCGCGCCCAGGATAGTGGCCTGTGCGCGTGCCGGGAGAGCGGGCGCTCGCCAGCTCTCACACGCGTTTTTCTGTATCGGCCTGTTAGCCAGCTAATGTAACTCCTCCCTGAAATGGCCCCGAATTGCCCCTGTTATAGAACTATATTTTAGCAGGATAATAAATAGAAGGCTATAATATAGCTGGCTGAGTGCCCAAATATTCATTTAGCCAAATAACTTCTGAAATGTTCATCTAAATGCTTCTAAATATGGACCTCAACGTTTCTATTAGTAATGTTGTTTTTGTTGTTTTCTCCTTTACCACTATGTCTAGTTTTCTAGCATCAAGCATTTATTTGGTATGGGACTGAAGTATACTCTGATGTATGCAAAACAGAATGATAATAACTGTAAATGTAAAGTAATAAATTAGCCGTGGGAATGTAGGCGGAGCTGGAGCAGAGTCTGGTTGGCCCCCAACCCAAAAAGGCATTCTACTGCCCCTGTATACACAGGGGCCAGCCCTGTGGGTGCAGCGGATGCTTGATCACCCCATTCTTGAGAAACTCCTTCACTGTGTCCAAGGAGGCAAGGCTAAGTTGAATGACAGTTTAGCTCCTCCAGTCGTTTGCAAACGTTGGCTCCTGTGTCTGCCTAAGCATGTCCCCGGGCACTCTCCCAGGTACCGGCACGTGGGCGACCAGCGCTCCGCCCCCGCCCATTGGAGGAAAGCCGTCCTGTGACGTCAGGGCGGGTAAGTATAAAAGCGGGCGCTGGGGGTCTGTGGTCGATAGTCAGCGTTGCAGCTGTGAACGGTGGGAGGGCGTCACAGTCGGCGCGCTATGTGGTTTGGCCTCGTCCCCCTTTTATATCTATTTTTTTTGCCTTCTCTCTCTCTCGCAGTGATCACTTTTTGGAGCACAGCGGATCCCACCATAAAATGCTGTTTTGGCACACCCAGCCTGAACACTATCACCATCAGTACACAAACAGTAACAGCTACCTTCGGTAAGCCAGCGCTGACTTTATAAGTTTGTTTTCCCCTCTCTCGTTTCTTCTCCTCCTTCCCGTCTTTTTTTTTTTTTTTTTTTGGGGACCCGACTGAACGGCTGATTAGTAATGAAAGCTCCTGATTTAACCACCCAGCCGCGGTTGCTAGCCTGTTGCTTCTTTGCTCTCCCTCTGCTGAGCTCATTGGGGGGTGCTCGCCGGGCATCGGGCAAGTAAGTGCCTCTGCTTTGGCTACTGAAGTTCTGTTACAACAGAACTTCAGTAGCCAAACTTCGCTGCGCTTCTGAAAAAAAAACCTGCAAGGGCTGGAGTGAAGCTGCTTCACGTTTCTTGCTAATGTCACTTGACTGGCAAGGTCTTCAGTAATGCCCTATAAACAGATTGCCCAGAAATTGGATGGTAGTTTCCCTGAATCACAACTACGAGGCCGAGTAAAGAACTGGCAACGAAATAAACGATAAACTTAATTTTAAACTGGATTAGCACTTAGCAAAAAAAAAAAAAAAAAAGGCGCTACTGTGTCCCGATGTTCTTGCAGTTAAATATATCAAATGAAAAAAAACCAACAACCCCGAAATGTTTATTTTATATACTGTATCAGTTTGACATTGGCGTAATTCGCTGTAACATCGTCCATGCCTTACTATTTTTGCCCACCATTTGTTTAAATGGAAACCGAATGAAAAATGGTCCTTTTTTAAACTCTTTAAGTATTCTAACTTTTTTTTCAAGCTGTTTACTTTTGGAGTATGAATATTAGAAGCTAATTTACCACTGTTTTTCTTTATGGGTAAAACTGGTTTATTTCCAGCCCATCTTTTCTGCCTTCATGTCCAAAGGGCTGGCTGTAAGTCTCCCAATGCTTGAGACATCTTTACATATATATAACTTTTTTTTACTAATCCACCTGTTGTCACACTGTGCATTTCACTCAAGGCCCTGGGGTTGTTATACTGTATGTGTATGTGAATCTTGCTGTAGTGTTCAGAGGCTTTTAGTTTAGCATTTGCTTCCAGTGAATCCTGAAATTGAATAAAGGGAAATTCTTAGAGCTATGTCTGCATTAAACCTTTTGTAGGGGGAACAGAGGAAATGTTTTTTGGTTTTTGTTTTTTTTAATTAAACTTGCTTTCAGGGGGTGTTTAGGTGTGATGGGCATCCTTGTGACAATACATGGTATCCATTATATTTTTTTTTCTTCTTGGAGACTGCAAGAGTAATTACCCTGTTAGGCTTCTTGCATGTCTAGTGATGTCTTTCAGCCCAGAGTTATGAGGACTTGGTACTGTACTGCCTTCTCCCCTCTTTCACCGCTCCATAGGATACTTATTGGGGAGCCATTATGCACAGTGTCCAGTTTTTTTCTTTTATTTCCTCTTTATCCCATATCTTCCTTGTATATAGGTGCGAAAATATTGCTGTGACCTTGTGTGACTGAACAAGATGCAGCTTCTACAAAGCAATGTGAACTACTACTCTTGGCAACTGTCAGCCAAAGCAAAGAGCCTGATCAGTATCAGGGGGGTGCAATGTTGTGTATTCTTCCGGTTAACTGTAACGCCAACATATCTCGCTGTTTCCTCCTCCCTGCCACCATAGGCCCTCTAGTCTGCCTCCCCATAAACCATCTACAGACTTAAATCTCAGAGAGCTACATGAGTAGTGTTTGCTCTTTATATTCTCTCTATTCCAAGAGCCACTTACTGATGTCAGACGCTTCATCACTGATGCTAGTAACAAAAAATATGGCTGCCTCTCGGGACTTGGTTCATAATAGTTAATGCAAATAACTGAAACTTGCAAAGTTACTTTCGTGGTATGGCATAATGATACCATATTGGGTTTTTTTCATGGGGCTGTAATATACATACATGTTCTAACCTAAATCTAATCAGTTTCAAACCTTAGCCCCTCTGAAGGTTAACTAAACAGATCTAGTGAGTTACTATTCGGCTTGAATGGAGTCTTAGTATTTTGAGAATAGAATCTTACAATCTGAAATGGTTATGTGCCCAGGAGCAGAAATGGAGATGCCACAGTGCAGGGTATGCCCTCGCCAGTTGGAGCAATACCAAAGGAGGGAGAAGCAAGTTTGTGTTAACTGTGGCATGACTTCAGACGGTGGATGCAGACAAGTTACCAGGCTGAGCTTGGTGATAAATGTCCCTGAAAGCAATGGAGCCTTGCATATAGCAGGTTATATACACCAGTGGCCTGTGTCATAGCTGTGTGTCTTGGTTATCTTATGTATTTGAGTGGGTGACAGATTTTATAAAACATCCATTGCCTGGGTTTCTTGCCTCTGTTCCTTCTCTTATTCATCTTTATGACCAAAGATGACCTAGAATTAATGTTTGATTTCTTATAAGTTTTTGTTTGTTTGTTTTTATATTGTTTGGAACAAATGGCATTCACCTTACTTACCCCCATAAAAAAAAAAATCATGAAGGCCACTGCTCAGTTCATATTGTATTTCTGTTTTCCCTGTGTCAGTGTGATGGCTACATAGGGCACCACTGAGGATCAGCGCTGCAGCACCGCTTAATTAACTGAGATTCAGTATGGTGGGAGCAATGGAGGAGTAGCTCTCAGAAACCTTTTCATACAATCACTTCTTCAAGCCATGCGCAGCTCTTGGTTCTTGGTAGCCCAGAGACCACTGTGCGCACGCAACTCACAGTTCCTGCCAGAACCAGAGACTTAAGTGCACTGCTGAGAAGACTTAATCTACTTTGCAGGTTTCATTCCCTCCGATTAAAAGCAGGGAAGGCTTTGGGTAATTCAGACATCCCAAGTCTCCAGGTTGACTGAGTGATGCACCAGAGAGAACAGGAGGGAAGGAGAGCATGAGTCAACCCTAGGGATGGTCTCCCCACCTCCTATATTACTGCTTCCAAGGGGAAACTGAGAAACACTTTTTTTTTTTTCTCGGTCCTGGTTGCAGCCTTGCAGGCAGAAGTTCCCAAAGCACCTATTAGTAGAGCATGGAGGAGGGTCATTCCTAGTTTTCAAGGTGGAGGGATGGACTTAGAAAATGAGGGCTTACCCTTCTCTCCTGGCCTGTCTGGAGTACCCAACACAAGCTGGAGCTGTCAGGCAACGCTGTTAGGCCTGACTGGAGGGGAATTGGGTAGGAATAATTTTAGCCTGACGTGAGGGATGTTCTCTCTGTAATGATTTTGAGTTCTTAGTCAAAACCCTCTAAACCCCTCCTGTACTAGCACTGATGCTAAGAAATATTCAGCCGTGGAGTAAGGTAATCACAGAGCACCTTCATGTGCAGATGGTGAAGCTATTAAAGATGGTTTTGGGGGAAATTGGGTGCGTATGTTAATTAGCGTGTAAGGTCACGCAGCACCAGAGTTGAGCGTGCTTTCTAATACTTCTGCTCAGCTTTGTTTAAATCACGCTCTGAATGAACTGATGTAAATGGTGCAAAAGCATCTTGAGCTACCCTACTGTGAAATTGTAGTTTGGTATAATTGAACTAAAATGAACAACCTCTTTCACTTTTATTGGGTGATGGTAAACTGGCATGGGTGGACTTTTTCTTCTATACTGCTCCCCTGGAATCCTCTGTAGTGATTTAACACCCATTATGATTTTGTTTTTTTGTGGGATTTTTTTTTTTTTTTTTAATGAACCTGTTGCTTCATTCAGACAAGGTTTTAATTGTTGGGGATTTAAATATCCTTATGGATAGTAAACAAAATGTTTTAAAGGAATATTCGATTCTTTTCAACTTAATCAAATTTATTTGATCACCTGCTCACAAAGGTGGGCATGTTTTAGATCAGGTACTGCTCTCCGAATAGTTATTGGGGCAAAGTTATTTCTAATATCCTTATTGATCCAGTTCCTTGGTCATATCACCGTCTTATATCTTTCCGTTTTGATCCCTTATTATCTAACGATTTATGCATTTTCAGAGCCAATTACAAAGTTTATCCAACTGGTCATACCTTATTCTACTCAGAATGCTTATTAATGAAAGATCAATGGGACTCTAGTTCAGTTGAGTAAATTCTTCATGCAGCTCTATTCTGGCTAATTTTAAAGATAAAATTGCTCCAATGAAAATTAAACAAATTACTCAGATGTAGAGTGCCCTGGTTATAATGAAGAGTAAAAGAAAAATGAGAAGGGCCGAAAAAGTGGTGTAAAAAAAATTCCTTGAATTTTATTTTTCTATCTTAACATTTGGTGTGAGTACAAATCTATTTTTTATTTGGCTCATAATGACTATTATAACAATCTTCAGAAGTCCTCCTTGAATTGCCCACAAGAATTGATTAACATGCTCTTTTTGTAAATAACCAAGATATGGTTATTTTGGTAATATTTTTAGTCTTCAAGATTTTGCAGACTATTTATTTTATTTTTAATTTTTATATACAGACATTCTTGTATCAAATACAAATCATACCGGTTTACATTAAAACAGAATATGCGGAAAATATATTTCCTTTGTCTAAAACATTGAACAATTATAACAAAAACTGTTAACAAAAGATAAAGTTAAAAAAATGATGAAATGGCAGACGTTCTTAAATCTCAGATTCAGACTTTGCCCCAAAATTCAAGTTGTGATTCTACTAATTGTCCCTTGATAGTTTCTTCCCCAATTTGGGAAAATGTTACTGAAATTGGGAGGTTAGAGATTTGAAAATGTAATGGATCAGGTTACATTTGTATTGTTGTTTTAGATTCATGTCCTCTTTCTACTTTATCTATCCTTTGAAGACTTTTTGGATACATTGCTTTTAATCATTAATCTTTCCTGAATGGCAGGAAAAATACCTGTTGCTTTCAAAAAAGCAGCTGTGAAACCACTTGCCAAAAAGGGCAATTTGATTATGAATCAACTGTTCAATTTCCGTCCTATTTCAAATCTAATATTGTTGGGGAAAATTATTGGAAAAAATGTTCTCAACTTGCTGATTTCTCAACTGATCATGCTGTGTTACACTCCTGTCAATGCAGCTTCTAAGCACAGTATGCAAACTTAACTTCTTTCTGTTTCAAACTTTCTCTTGGAGAATCTGATAATAGGATCCCTGTTGCTATTTTTTTTTTTTATCTTTATTTAACACAAGAAGGGATACATTCACAGAGAAGAAATGGAAACAGGTCATATTCAATAGAAATGATCAATAAGCATCAAACAGTCCAGGAACCCCGCCCCCCCTCCTTGTGATTGTTTACTGATTAATACAAAACAATCACACCTATTTACCATTCACCCATCACCATTCACACCCTCAATCACAATGACCCTGCTGCAGCGCCATAGGCACGCCCATCCCACATAAAACAAATTAACCCATTATCCATACTATTAAAAAGTAGTAAAAAATAAGTTACCATACAGTAGAGTATCCACTAGTCAACAGATTTTGTCTGAGTGCCATTGGTAAAGAATACGTCCATTCTCAAAGCTTTTATATTCTACAGGAATCTGTCCTTTAGTAAATTGCATATCCAGTCTCTCAATCTGCATCCAGTTTGCAAGTTTTTATACCACATTTTTGGGTCGGGACTGGTAGGTTTGAGCCAACTAGCAAGCCCACATGCTTTAGCCAATAGTCACGATTTGCAAATACTTTACAGTACTCATGGTGGAGGAGGAAAGCCATTGGGTAGATCCAAGCAGAAGAAAATCTCCTGTAAATGGAGGTTTCTGCTGAAGAACCTTTTTTGTGACCATTAGGACCACCTTCCAAAAAGGAAACATAGTGGGAAATAGAAGAAAAATATGAATTCATGTACCCTTGTCACTTAAGCATCCATGTCACAAATATGCATTTTACACAGTTGAAAATTATCAATATACATTTTGTACAAAAGCTTATATTGTAGTTCTTGCAATTTTACTTCCACGATACTTGTGACTGCAAGTTTAAAATAAGACATCAGATCTTGCTCGGTTACTCGATGCCCCAACACCTCCGACCAAGAGCCGGCCAACAACGTATATAAGTGCGTGCCTTCCTTAGTAAAACTCAATTTATACCGATAAGACAAGGTATTGGTCCACCTTGTAACTTTGTGGAACATTAATATTATCGATTCAGTGGCCAAATACATTGGGGCATTGAGAAAGAACCTTAGACACATAGGGGCAGATTTTATAAATCTGCGCACACGCGTACTTTTGTTCACGCGATTTTAATAGATACGCGCATAGCCATTAAAATCCGGGGTCGGCGTGCGCAAGGCTGCCCAAAATCGGCAGCCTGCACGCACTGAGCCGCGCAGCCTGCCTCCATTCCCTCCGAGGCCGCTTCGAAATCGGAGCGGCCTCGGAGGGAACTTTCCTTCCACCCCCCCCCCCCTACCTTTGTCGGCAAAGTTACGCCTGCTGCCGTGCTCCATGTTCCGGTCCGGGGGCTGGTCTGGAGGCCACGGCCATGCCCCCGGGTCGAAACCACGCCCGTGGCGCCGCGTCACTCTCAACACGCCCCTCCATGCAAGCCCCAGGACTTACGCTCGCGCAGGGGGGGTTTGGGGTAGGTTTTCGGGGGGTACGTGCGAAAACCCCTTTGAAAATCTACCCCCTAATGTCTAGCTTGTAAATACATATAAAACTGAAAGCTTGGGATATCATATTGTACATGTAGCAGTTCAAAGGAAAGCATACATTTGCAATAGACACCATACCTTTAGATTTCCAATGTTTAAAGTAATGATTATCCACCCCAGGTAAGAAAGCTAAGCTTAACAGCCTAGCGTAATGAGGAAATACCTTCCACTCAGCACAAAAAAAGTCAAACCTTGATGACCGGTTTTAGGAGAATGTTTGCATCTTCAAGGGCAAGTCTTTATTATGAGCATGTAGAACATTCATTGGTTTGTAAGGTCTCAAAATATCTGAAATTAGTACCGGCACTTCAAATTTGTACTGTGCATGATGCCATTCCCAGCAATATCGTAATATTATAAAAACGTAAGTGATGCAATTTCAGCCCACCATACTGTTTAGAAGACTGAACTATTCGATAATTCAGGTGAGACCACTTCCCCCTCCAAATAAAAATTGATATAGCTTTACGCATTCTCAAACGATCCTGCTTGGTTAACCAAACCAGCAGCATTTGTAATTTATACAGTAGTTTTGGCAATAATGCCATTTTAAATAAAGCACATCTGCCAAAAAAGGAGACAGGGAGATCTTTCCATGCCACCAATTGATCTCTAATTTGACCAGTAAGACTTGTAATATTAAGTGAATATTTGACCAGTAAGACTTGTAATATTAAGTGAATATTTACTTAAATACAACCCCCCCCCCACCATCCCAATCCCCCCAAGACTTACTAAAAGCCCTGGTGGTCCATCGGGGTCCCGAGAGCGATCTCTCCCTCTCAGGCCGTCGGCTGCCAGTAAACAAAATGGCACCGGTGGCCCTTTGCCCTTACCATGTCACAGGGGCTACCAGTGCCATTGGTCGGCCCCTGCCACATTGGTCGGCCCCTGCCACATGGAAGGAGCAATTGATGGCCTGTGCCATTTTCTAAGATGGCACCAGCCGTCCATTTGCTCCCACCATGTGACAGGGGCCGACCAATGGCACGGAAGGATTCAGCATTCACTGCATTGTGGATAATATACTTAAAAATAAGGGCATTCTATAGCTCCCATTTGGGGGAATATATAAATAACTGAACGTGTCCTATGATTAAAAAGCCCTAGCGCTTGAAAAAAGCTTTCACGTAAGCTACTTGCGACAAAGGGCGCTGTATGACGGACACTGTTCTTATATTTACATAAATCTAACATAAGCCTGTCACATATAGCGGAATATTTTTATTATGTTTTGATTCAATTATTTCATGCTATTCATCGGGTTTCTTTATATTGTTTATTATAAAATGCTGCCATGTATCCATTTGCGTGCATAAATCAGTTATGCACAGAAAACATGCTTTTTGTTTGCAAAACCTATTTTCTGCCTATAAATCTTGCCTACAACTCTGGATACTAGAGTGTCTGCTTCTGCCTGTGCCCTACCACAAGTGTTGTATTCTATATGCCATATCTACCGCAAAATAAAATAGTGTGACAAAAACAAGTTAAGCCCTTCCCGCCTCCCTAGGCAGAGAGGTAGGATGGCTTAATAGTTAATGCCGCTATTAGTAATACTATCCTATGTGCAGGCATTAATCACTCTACATTTTTGTAGGCAAAACTCTTTGCTGTGAGGGGACATTTGAAAACAAATAATGAGCGCCCAGGTACAGGTAAAACTACATGTTCTATGTAGCGCCCCCTAGCAGCGACTCTCTTCCGCTATGGCGGTTTGAGTTTCCAAGTGGCAGTGGGGTAGATCGATGGTACTGGAGTCGAGTTGCAACTATAGGGGGTTCCACACGTTGCCCTCTTCCTGACCGGGTAATTTTAGAAGAAATAGCCCAGCCAATGGAGCTCCAAGAGGTTGGAGGAGGGGGGGGGGGGGGGGGGGAGAAGAGGGAGTAAAATATTATGTAGGAAAAAATTGTTTAAAATTAAGAAAAGCTTTATTGTGGTAACAAATTTATGAAATGCAAATAAAAAATGTAACCAGCTGGTAATGATGTTAAAACCAGGTTCAATAGCTATTGTGTATCAACAGTAAATGCAAATCACTTTAAAGCTTTTGCAGTTAAGATATCAGAACAATTATCAGAACAATCTTTACCAACTAAGTCACTACAGTAATTAGCATTTTCTTCTAAGTGTCAAAAGAAGCAAGATGTATTCAAAACAGTTATTCAGGCAAGTCACAATATTGTCCACTCTTGTTCTTTGTACTGTATTTTACTTAGCACCAATGCTTTCTCTGAAATTGATGCTTTGTACTGCTCTCTGACTTGCAGTATCTTTTAACATGTGCTTTTATGTAAGTATAATTTTCTTCCTGTAATTCTGTTATTCACTCCAAAACAAAAGAAATACATGTCACTAGTGTCTGGCCAGAACTAGGCTGTTGTGAGAGTGCAAACTTAGCTGTAAGATGCAGGGTGCGTTGTCTGACGCTCCAAATAGGGCTTGTGGTGCTGATTGAGAGCGAAATTCTCTTGGCTTTGTTACTTTGGTCCTCTTCTCTTTGGTCGCTTTTCAGGAATTGCAGGAACAACCTATTGGCCTGAGTTTCTCTTTTTGAATTTTTTTTAAAAGTATCTGCCTCTCACCGTGTATCTTCTGGCAATCTAGCACTGTGGCCCTATTATGTATGCAACAGGAACCTACCATGTACTCAAATTCTAACTAATAAAATAAAAGGATAAGCAATGGTCCTTAACTACTGGTCCTTTGTCTTCCTGTGGGAACAGAAAATATTTGAATTATTTTTCCAGTCACTCTTTCAAAATGTCCCACTCCTTCCTTGTGCAGAGAGAAGTTTGTCTGAATTTGGAATCTCTTTAGAAGTCTGGCTCGGTAAACAAAAAAAAAATGTAATTGCCCCGCTTAATGTCTTTTGACTGTTCACCAATCAGTAACACTGGCTCAAAACATTTTTCTTCAGTGGAGTTAAATCTCAGTATATAGAAGGCAAAAAGGGGTACAGTCACTTCCCATTGATTCAGTCCAGTTTTTTCCCCTTTGTCCCTTCTGGCAGAAAACATTTACACTGGGTGATATCTGGCTTTAGAGCTATGCAACACTCATGTACTTAATTCTTCTCTTCTGCTTGGAATCTGGACTTTACAATTTTCCCAGTCACATTTTAAATTGTAAATCACTCCTGAAGAGAACAGGTAAATTCCGTGTTCCTGTTCACTTAATGATGTTTAACTTTGTCTATACTTCTTCCTTACCTTGACAGTAGATTTTCTTATTTTCACAGTCTCCTCCACTTTGATTTGCTCAGGCTTTAACAATGATAGATTTTCTCTCTGTGTTCTATTATTTCTGTCTCAAACAGGGTTTTCTCCTTTTCCCTTGAATCCAAGGCACAACTCCAGCTGTAAGCTTCTGCCTCTGCACAAGATCAGTTTCTTTCTGCACGTGGCTCTTTTTTTCCCCACAAGGAGGATTATTGCACTGGATGAGGTCACAAAACAGAAAATAGATCCTCCATAAGGATAGATATTCAGAGGTACGTGCGGGCGTACATGTGCACGAGCTACCCGGTGCGTACACATGTACGCCCAATTTTATAACTTGTCGGTGCGTGCATGTTATAAAATCGGGGGTCAGCGCATGCAAGGGGGTGCACAATTGTGCACCTTGTGTGCGCCGAGCCGTGCTGCCTTCCTCTGTTCCCTCCCCCACCCCACCTTCCCTTCCCTTCTCCTACCTCCCCCACCCTTTCCCCCCTACCTTTTTTCTTTTTTTTCCCTTCTGTTAGGGCTGAAGTAAGTTGCGCGGGCCGTCTGCTGGCACGCGATCCCAGACACAGCGGCAAATGGCCGCTGTTGGAGGCCTTTGACACCACCCCTTTAGTAAAGCCCCGGGACCTAGACGCGTCCCGGGGCTTTACTCCCGTCGCCAGGCCTTCTGAAAATAGGCCCTGCAGCGTAAACCACTCTACACGCGTAAAGCTTTGAAAATCCGACCCATAGTGCTAATATATCCTTAAACACTTTTTACTGGACTCCTTTATAATGTCCTTAAGATGGCAGAAGTCTGACAATTAATATTATCCAGTTAAAACTTCTGTTATACATAGTTCTAAATTCTTAGGAAACTATCAGCTCACAGCTCCTTGATGCTTGCACAGCCTTTTTACAAAAATAATAAGCATGAGGCTTTCTTGCAGCTAATGTCAGTGTCCATGCAAATTAGCCTATCACAGGAGAGCTACTGACACACGGAACCTTGTGATGCCACTCCTTGACCTCCCATAGATTTGTATTGGCTCTAACTGCTTCCTGTGAAACACCATCCAACTTTATCTTCTTAAACTTTTTAAAGCTTCATTTTGAAATGAAAATTATATGAAGGGATTTCTCAGTGCTTGCTCACGTCTAGGATGGCACTGGTTTCAATACTTTTGTTCTGTTTTTTCCAGTGATTTACATTATTGGAGATCTTTGCTGATATCACTTCCTTTCTTCCTTTCCTGCAGATCTGGCTGATTCAAAAGGTACAACTGCAACTTTGTGGTTGTTTGCTTTTTTTTTTTTTATTTTGGTGAGTCCTGCTTCCTCTGTAATAAAAGGAGCTGAATCCCTTCTGTTCTGACTTCTGACGTGGATGCAGCCTGTTTCTGTTATCCTTTCAGAACCATAGAAGGTAATCAGACATGAATGAGACAAACACAGGCTGGCTCTCTCAGCCTGGCTTTCCCTGTATTTAACCACTGCAGCATTTCTGGGATTTCTTTCAACCAGGCATACAGAATGCAGGTATCTTTTCATTTATTTACACTTCAGCTCACATGATATGTTATCCCGACATTTTATTCATACTATCTTTCCTTATTCTCCTTAAAATCTTGTATTCACTAATATTACATGTATGAGCAATTATAGTATGAAAACAACAATTTTGCCATTTAACACGTCAACACGCTTGGATTTATACAAAGTTAGCCTCCTTGAGGAACTATCTCTCAAGAAAATCTTACATCACTTTATGCTATCGGACAGCTTAGTCCTAATTTAGAAGACTTAAAAGTACCCAAATCTTTAGCTGTGAATGTTAGCCAATTTCAAGTCAATAAAAATAATAGTTCACACACAAATGTGGAAGGTCTCCCTCTATTTACTAGGGAAGAGTGTCTGACCTCAGACTCAATCTGTTCTGGAATGCTTTCGGTATCAGTCAGGTCTTCCTTAACAAATGACATCCCCCAACTCAGCCCCAGTACCACTATCTCTCATAGAAGCATGTTCTGGTTGGTCTTCTGATTGTGTTATGGACAGTGAAGGAGTTTCTAAACGTATGTACAATATCACAATCTCAAACTGTTGTATTTGAAGGCTCTACTTCTCCGACTTCTGTAACGGAATCTTCTGCTTCTTCCTTGACAAAGATACCTCAGTAATTTAACATGATCTCTGTGTATAACCTTAGACTGTCCTCCCCCCTTCAGGTCAAATTTGCAATGTGGTGTTTGGAAATACTTTTTTGACAACATATGGTTGTCCTTGCCAGAAATTGTGCATTTTATGTCTACCTCAGAATCTGTGTCGATTTGTAAGACTGGATCACCTCGTCTGAGAAGATCTCCTCTGGCTTGTTTGTCATAATGTTGCTTTCGCACATCGCCTGTCTTTTCAGCTCTTCTGGAAACAATGTCGATTGCTACACTTGTATATCTGTTGTTCTCTCCAGTCATTTAAGGTATTGGCTTCTTGATCTCCCTCTAACAAGGGATTTAGATCTCGTGGTAGTCATGTGTTGCGACCATACATTAGGAGAATATCCAGTTGATGCATGATGTGAGAATTATAAGCCAAAACAAGTTCAAGTAAATATTGCACCCAGTACTTCTTCTTTTCAATTGGTAAATATTGAAGCATGTCATGTAATGTGTGACTGAAGCGTTCACGCATTCCATTCCTTTGAGGGTAGTAAACAGTACTAAGGCTCTTAGTGATTCCATATAACTTGCAGAGTTGACAAATACATTCATATTCAAACTTTCTGCCCTGGTTGGAATGTATTCTCTGGGGAGCTACATAGTGCATAATCCAATACTTAGAGATTGCCTTAGCAGTGGTAAGGATAGTGTGGTCTTTAGTGGGCACAGCTACTGTATATCTTGTAAAAGGTTCTATCTTTATGAGAACATTTTCCATCTTATTCACTCCTGGTTCTAAAACTGTGTAGTCAATGGCAAGGACTTCTAATGGATAGGTAGCATGGAAACGTATTTCTGCTCTTTCATGAGGGAATACTTCCTTGTAAAGTATGCACTGGGTACACTGTTTCATCCGTTGACAGACATCCTGTTGAAGTGAAGGCAGGTAATACACCCAAGATGATCTGCAGAGATTATTTTCCTCTGCCATGTTTCCAGTGTGAGTATGTTTGCTATCAAAGACATCTTTCTGCAAACACTTAGGCGTCCCAAATTGTTGTTGCTCCATCATATCCCTCGTGTTTTTAATTAATCGGATCAACAACCCGTTCTGCAGTTGTAGTGTACTCCACTGTTTCCAGATTTTCCTGATTTCTTCGGTGCTATCTTCAATTTGCAGATGTTCCACACTCAATATAGCCATTATTATCGGATTTAAATCAGGATCTCTCCTTTGAAACTTCTTGATCTCAAAGTCTCTGAGCGTCAGTTTGGAATCTTCTTCTTCCTTTCTTTCACTTGATATCGCACACTGTTTTCCTTTGGGATTCTCAATCTGAATCATGATGTTATCTTCCAGATTAGGGCCTCCTCGCACTTCTTTATCCAGAATAGCCAAGAAATCTGAAGTCATCTTCTTCCTCTTCAGGATCCTCCATTTTAGGAATTCTAGTGAGTATGGCAGCATTTATAGTCTCTTTTCCTGGCTTATATTGAACTTCAAACTGATACTCAGCCAATTGTGCAAGCCATCATTGAATTACTGCCTATACGTTAGCTGAATCCAAATATTTTAAAGGATTATGGTCAGTTTGTACAATGAATTTTCTGTAGAAGAGATATTCCTTGAATTTTTCGGTTATAGCCGACTTTAAATCAAGTAGTTCTAACTTGAAAGGACTGTAATTTTTATCATTCCTCTCAGAATTTTGCAAGCCATGACTGGCATAAGTGATCACGCTCTTTTTGACCCATTTGCAATTGAGTTAGCATGGCACCCAAACCTGAGTGACTGGCATCGGTTGTCAAGATGAATGGTTTCTCAAAGTCTGGATATGCCAGAATTGGTGTGGTGATTAAATACTTTCTCAGGCTTGTTGGCAAACTTAATTCCACAGACATGGGATGGGCGGCTTATTCTTTCTTGGCAATCCCATCAGCATATGCAGAGGCTTGACTATTTGTGCAAATCCTGGAACAAATCTGCAGTAATAGCTCATGAACCCAATGAACTGGCAGACATCTGTCAAATTAGCGGGAACAGGCCAATTCTCCAACACTTTGGTTTTATCATCATCAGTAGTAATTTGGGACACCTTGTATCCTAGAAATTTTGCCTCTTGAAATAGAAGTCTGCATTTAGAGCGTTTCAACTTCAGGCCATTCTCTTTCAACCTTTTGAATACCATTTCCAGTCTTTTAAGATGAGTTTCAAAATCAGATGAGAAAATCAGTATATTGTCCAGGTATCAGTAGGATAGATGTGATATACTCATTCTATACTATCTGCATCAGCCAGGAGAGGGTAGCCTGGGCACATTACACAACCCAAATGGCATCCGAGTTCACTCGAACAACCAAAAGGGGGTGGTGACTGCAGTTTTTGGAGCATCTTTAGAATCCATCATATCTTGGAAGGACCCTGACGTGAGATCCAGGGAAGAAAAGTATTTGGCATTACTCAGAGCATCTAAAGATTCTTCAATATGAGGTAAAGGATAAGCATCCTTCACAGTGATGTTGACAACTAGTGAGCAACTAAGAATATCTGGGGCTGGTTATAATATTATATGAAACCTCCACCTTCCCACCTACATATATTTTTGCATGTAATCGTAAATAAGCGATCTTAAGCAGACATTACACCCTGTCTATAAAAGTATTCAAGTTGTGGGGGTTTTTGGATTTTTGCTTTATGGCTGCATATTTTCAGTATTAATTTTATGAGTGACAACTTCTGTGTAACATATGTCAGTGTCCTTTTTTTGAGAAGACATCTTGATGAAGTTGTAGCAGCTTTCTCAGTTCATCCTGCTGATGTTTATCTAATATGTCCCAGTTTACTTTTACTGGGACATCTCTGTCCTCAGAGGGATGAGTCTCTGTTTGATCTGCTATAACTCTGCATTCATTCCCCTTGAAAAGTAGTTCAGGGACTCCCAGTGATTGTTTCTTTCAGAGCAGACAATTCTGCAATTCTTAGTCTTTTTGGTAACCTAATCAGCTGTGGACTGAAATTCAAGATTCGGATAGGCAGTACTCCTTCCTTCGATGGCCAAGACTTTTGCTACCATCAATCCATTGGTCAAAGTTACACCACTGGTAGGAGATGCTAACATTTTATATGCCGGGAAAGTAGAGATTCTTTGACATATTCCTGTGGTAAGTTTTTCAGACATAGGCGGTATTGTAGTTCTTCTACTCCCAGCCAGTTTTTGCTTTTACCACTGTTCTAGGAGTTGGCTGTGCAGAGGTTCAAATCGCTTAAGAATTCTTGCAGTTCTTTTAACACATCGGTCCCTAAGATTCCAGAGATTTTCCCATCTTGATCTCTGGCAAGGTCAAGACAATCTTTCACAATGAAGATACAGCAATGAGGGATGCTTTGTCCCAGACAATCAATTTGAGCATCCATGCATCCTATCACAGGAATGTCTAGACCACTGACAGCTGTGAGGTTAATCCAATTGGCATTACCCAATCTAGTTTGGTCAAAGTTTTCAGCACAATATTTTACTGTCATTGTAGTTACTTCAGAGCTTGTGTCTAACAAGCAGGAAAATGGAATGCCTTCGGTTACTGTGATAATTGGACTAGGCCCAATAGCATTTTGCCTCCAGACTTGTCTAAAGAACAAAGAATGCTTACTATTCCTTTTGAGGTAGAGGGACTGGGTTATTAAGGTGTCTTTTTCTTCCTCCTCTTCTTTCCATGTAACAGACTTTCCGTCTTTAGAATTATAGGACTCATGGACATAAGCCCTTTCTTTTTCCTAGACAAGGGAATTTTTTTCACTTTGGCAATATCTCATGATATGGCCAATTTCTCCACATCTGTAACAAGTAGGTGATTCTCTAGGCTTCTGGTATGGTCCAGGTGTTCTAGATCACAAGCATATAGGGATCATCTCTAGGTACATGATCATACTCAAATAAAAGAGAGCATATCTCTCCCATACTGCAGTCTCTACACTGGTTACCAATCAAAGCCAGGATTTCGTTCAAAGTACTTATGATGATACATAAAGACATTCATAACATCGCCCCTCTCAAACTGAGCCATCAATTCCTGGCTCATACCTCTGAAAGACCAATCAGAAGAGCTTACAAAGGCTCTCTGCATGCCCCCCCTACTAAATCTTCTCTAAGCAAAAGAGCGTTATCTACATCTGGGCCGACTCTTTGGAACACTCTCCCTCCTGACCTCCGTCAAGAACATTGTCTCCTAACCTTCAAGAAAGACTTAAAAACTTGGCTGTTCAATCAAACTTTCCTTGAAAACCCAAGTTCTCTTTGCAGGTCCTAGAACATGACTCCAAGACCTATGCTAACAGTTATTGGACTTACTGAACTATCTTTTCACAATCCCTCGAGGATCCATCCTAGTTTTTAAATAAAGTATTTTATTTATTTATTTACTTATCATTATTTTATTTTATTTATCCACAATTTTATTTCATTTTTTTATTATTTTTTTTTGTTTTTGTTCTCGGTTTGTTATGGTTTGTCAAATGTTCCCTGTTTCCAAATGTTTTTCTGAATGTTTCCAATTGCTAAGTTCATTGTTTAATGTATCGCCTCCCAGCAAAGGTTCAGTTCCATTGTAAACCGGTGTGATCTTTATTCTTTATAGGAATATCGGTATATAAAAATTCAAAATAAATAAATAAATAATAAATGGGGAGGAGGAATAACCTAGTGGTTAGAGCAGTGGACTATGAACCAGGAGACCAGGGTTCGAGTCCTGCTGTCGCGCCTTGTGACCTTGGGCAAGTCACTTTACCCTCCATTGCCTCAGGTACAAACTTAGATTCTAAGCCCTCTGGGGATAGAAAAATACCTACAGTACCTGAATGTAAACCAGTGTGATATCTCAATTGAGATCAAATGTCAGTATACAAAAATAATAAATAATAATAATAAATAAATAGGTATCATTTCCAACAGCCTCATAGCATCTGGCATAAACTTTTTCATACAA
Organism: Rhinatrema bivittatum; assembly: GCF_901001135.1. Taxonomy (NCBI): domain Eukaryota; kingdom Metazoa; phylum Chordata; class Amphibia; order Gymnophiona; family Rhinatrematidae; genus Rhinatrema; species Rhinatrema bivittatum. The sequence goes on from NC_042616.1 coordinate 294,624,080, forward strand.
GTTTCTTGGCCTCCTCTCCGGTGGCGGAGAAGACTTTTGTTTACTTTCAGTCAGTTTCTTTATTTCTTCAGTTAGACTTTCAACTACTCGTAGCAAAGGATCCCTCTCCTTCTCATTTCTGGCATTTGCCACTCTGACAGTTGCTTCTGGTCTTCAGGGCAATATTGTTATGCCCCTCCTTAGGGAAGATTCTGTGACATTTTCCTCCTCTGACCAGTCCAGAGTTGTTCTCAAAAATGAACTGAAAGTAAGTCCAGGGTGTTTCATTTCTCAGAGTAATTTGTCATCCAGCAAGCCTGTTATTAGTTGCTCTTTCAGCATAACTTCTGGATCCACTATCCAGGAAGCATCTCTTGCCTTAATCTTAGAAATATGCTCCTTTAAGGCACACACATATGCTCTTATGCTTTCTCCTCTCTGCTGTTTTCTCTCATAAAAGTATCTGAGGGTCAGAGTTACTAATCTCTTGTCTCCAAATTCTTCAGTAAGAATTTTGAATAAGTCGTCGGCCATTTTCACTTCATCTTCAGGCATGTATTTCGCCATTTGTTTAGCAGGACCTTTCAAGTAATCCATCAGGACATCTGTGTTATCTATTTTTGGTATAAGGTATAAGGCTATCCGAGCTTGTTGTACCCATTCTTCTGTGGGCAGGTCTCCAGCTTGTGGTCATCCAGAGAATTCAGGGATCCTCTTATCTCTAGGGATGTATATTGTAGTTGTCTTTTTAGGGAAGGCTGAAGCTCCTCCTTCTCTAGGTTCTCCCCATCTCTCTCTCTCTTCTGATGCTCCTCCAACCTCTTCTGCAAGGCTTCAATTTCTGCCCAAAGTTCTGCTTCCATTTTTCTCTACTGAGACCAAAGATTACTAGGAGACACAAAATGCAAGACTTTCTAGAATTTAATATTTTTTGTTACTTTTCAAACTCTGATTCTTATCCTGTGTGTGACATGAAAACTATGTAGTGCCCCCTAGCTGCAACTGGTGGAAATGGCGACTCTCTTCTGCTATGGTGGTTCGAGTTTCCGAGTGGCAGTGGGGTAGGTCGATGGTACTAGAAATAAAGGGGTTCCACATGTTACCCTTTTCCAGACTGGGTAATTTAGAAGAAATGGGATCATATAATTTTTATTTCAAAAATGAAGTTTTAAAAAAGTTTTAGAAGATAAAGTTGGATGGTGTTCCACAGGAAATAGTTGGAGCCAATACAAATTAATGGGAGGTCAAGGAGCTGCACCATTCAGCTGGCTCCACAAGGTTCCGCATGTCAGTAGTTCCCCTGTGACAGGCTAATTTGCATGGAAGCAGACATTAGCTGCAAGAAAGCCTCATGCTTAGTTTTTTTTTTTTTATAAAAAGGCTGTGCAAGGATCAAGGAGCTGTGAGTTGACTGTTTCCTAAGAATTTAGAACTATGTATGACAGAAGTTTTAAATGGATGATATTAATTGTCAGACTTAAGGAGGTTATAAAGGAGTCCAGTAAGAAGTGTTTAAGGATGTATTAGCACTATGTGAGGAACTATTTTCTGTTTTTTATGACCTCATCCAGTGCATAATCCTCCTTGTGGAAAAAAAAAAGCCAAGTGCAGAAAGAGACTGGTCCTGTGCACAGGTAGGAGCTTACAGTTGGAGCTGTGACTTGGAATCAGGAGAAAAGAAGAAAACCCTGTTTGAGACAGAAATAGTGGGAACAGAGAGAGAAAATCTATCATTGTTGGAGCCTGAGCAAGTCACAAAGTGGAGGAGACCTGTGAAAATAAGAAAATCCACGACCAAGGTAAGGAAGAAGCACAGACAAAGTCAAACATCATTAAATGAACAGGAACACGGAATTTACCTGTTCCTTTCAGAAGTGATTTACAATTTTAAAATGGGACTGTGAAAATTGTAAAGTCCAGATTAAGCAGAAGAGAAGAATTAAGTACATGAGTGTTGCATAGCTCTAAAGCCAGATATCACCCAGTGTAAACGTTTTCTGCCAGAAGGGACAAAGGGGAAATAGCTGGACTGAATCAATGAGAAGTGACTGTACCCCATTTTGCTTTCTATATACTGCGATGTAATTCCGCTGAAGAAAAATCAATGTTTTGAGCCAATGTTACTGATTGGTGAACTGTTCAAAGACATTAAGCATGACAATTATATTTGTTTGCTTATTTTTTTTTTACCAAGCCAGGCAAAGAGCCAGACTTCTAAAGAGATTCCAAATTCAGACAAACTCCTCTCTGTACAAAGAAGAAGTGGGACATTTTGAAAGAGTGACTGGAAAAATAATTCAAATATTTTCTGTTCCCATAGGAAGAGAAAGGACCAGTAGTTAAGGACCATTGCTTATCCTTTTATTTTATTAGTTAGAATTTTAGTACATGGTAGATTCCTGTTGCACACATAATAGGGCCACAGTGCTAGATTGCCAGAAGATATACGGTGAGAGGCTTTAAAAAAAAATAAAAATAAAAAAGAGAAACTCAGGCCAACAGGTTGTTCCTGAAGTTCTTAAAATGTGACCAAAGAGAAGAAGACCAGAGCCACAAAGCCAAGAGTGCTTTGCTCTCAATCAGCGCCACAAGCACCTATTTGGAGCATCAGAGACCACGCATCCTGCATCCTACAGCTACGTTTGTACTTTCACAACAGCCTAGGTCTGGCCAAACCATAGTGACATTCACTCAAAAACAAAATAAATACATTACAGTATTACAGGAAGAAAATTACTTACATAAGAGAACATGTTAAGATACTGCAGAGCAGTACAAAACATCAATTTCCGAGAATGCATTGGTGTTAAGTAAAATACAGTACAAAGAACAAGAGTGGACAATATTGTGACTTACCTGAATAACTGTTTTGAATACATCTTGCTTCTTTTGAGAGAGACTTAGAAGAAAATGCTAATTACTATAGTGACTTATGGGCCGATGCAGTAAAGTGAGCTCAGGCTGAGCACACTGTTAGCCCCTGTTTGGCCGTGCGTTTTTGATGCTCTATTTTTACCCCTTATACAGTAAGGGGTAATAGCGCATGGAAAACGTGTGGCCAACCCCCCCCCGAAACTAAAAGCGCCCACAACATGCAAATGCATGTTGATGGGCCTCTCAGTCATTCCCGCGTGATACTGAAAGTAAAATGTGCAGCGAAGCCGCACATTTTACTTTCAGAAATTAACACCTGTCAAAGGCAGGACTTAATTTCTGCCGGCACAGTGTACAGAAAAGCAGAAAAAACTGCTTTTCTGAACACCCTCCGACTTAATATCATAGTGATATTAAGTCGGAGGCCCCAAAAAAAAAAATCAGCCCGCGGGTTAGAAGATGGACGCTCAATTTTGCCGGCATCCATTTTCCAACCCCTTGGCTGTCCAGCGGGTTTGAGAACAGACGCCAGTAAAATTGAGCGTCGGCTGTCAAACCCGCTGACAGCTGCCGCTTTTGTCAAAAAGGAGGTGCTAGGGACGCGCTAGTGTTCCTAGCGCCTCCTTTTACTGTGGGCCCTAATTTGCATATGGGCCGCTACTGAATCACGGGTCCAGGACACTGGCCTGTGCGCGCGTTGGGAGAACGGGCGCTCCCCGGCTCTCCTGCGACTTTTACTGTATCGGCTGTTAGTTGGTAAAGTTGTTCTGATATCCGAATTGCAAAAGATTTAAAGTGAATTGCATTTACTGGAGGTACACAATAGCTGTTGAACCTGGTTTTACCATCATTGCCAGCTGGTTAAATTTTTTATTTGCATTTCATAAATGTTTCCAAAATAAAGCTTTTATTAATTTTAAATGATTCTTTCCTTCACAATATATTTCTTACTCCCTGTTTCTCCTCCCAAAATCCAGGCGCTCCACTGGCTAGGTGTGATTTCCCATTCCTTCTGAACTATCTGCTTGGGCAGAAGGCAATGATGTAGAACCCCTTTAGTTGCAACTTGACTCCAGTACTATTGACCTACCCCACTGCCACCCGGAAACTCAAATCACCCTAGTGGAAGAGAATCACCATTTCCACCAGTTGCAGCTTGGGGGTGCTATATCTATTAAGTATATTTCCTTCCGTTTAGTGGAAAGTGGAGGCTGAGCACGTGTTAGTGAGGACGCTGCCGCCTATCCTTTCGGCTGCAGTAGAATTCAGCATTGTGGGTATCTGCTGGCACCTGTGATGGGAATACTTTGTCGTAATCTTAGTTTACTTCCCTTTCATATCACTATTTAAAAAAAAAGAAAAAGTGTTGCATTCAGTAAGAGTTGCCCTAGTAAACTTACGGTGAAAGGATCCATCATGCCATCCTAATTCCTTTGAGCTATTTTGTCCAACTGCCAGTCAGCGCCTGCTTTCTTAACGCTCCCCTAGGCATCTCCCCTGGGGGTGCCATGCAATATTTAAATTGGGGGTCATGTTGTCAAGGAGGCACTAGGGTCGCTTATGTGCCCCTAGCACCTCCTTGACAGCAGGAGCCAGTGAGCGGTCGGCTGTCCGCTGGTTTAGAAAACAGACGCCAAAGTTATTGGCGTCTGTTTTCCTAATCGCCGTACAGCCAGGGGTTCAGGAAACAGATGTTTGTTAACTGAGCATCCATTTCCCGAACCTGACTGTTTGTCAAAGTTTAAAAAAGTGCCGTATTTTTTTTTAAGTGTTTGTTCCTCCTCCTTTGCAAGCTATTAAGTAGAAGGTTGTACAGAAAAGCAATATTTGGGGAGTGCTCAGCAATTACTGCCTGCTCTAGGCAGATGTTAATATTGAGTGTAAAAATGCGTTTTACATGCACTTTTTTTTTTTATTGCATTGTGGCTGATCCCCCCCCCTTCGCCTCATCAACAGGCATTTGGAGGTGATGATCGCTATTAGTTTTGCTGTACATTGGGGGTGCTAATACCCTTATTGCCGGCATAAGGGGATTAGGTAGTGCCTATTCAACCCGCATCCAACTGTGGGTTAAACAGTGTGCTTGGCTGAGCGCACGTATTTCATCGGCCCCTCTCGCTGTGTTTTAATGTGTGATGTTGGCACTTATTGATGTTAGGATAGCCTCTGCGGGTGCTGTTACAGGAAGTTCATATATCCTCTCCTAAATAGTGATGGAGCTAACAGCTGTGGCTAAATTAATCACAGCAAGACCGTCCCCAATAAAGAAAAGCTACACTATAATCACTTTATACTAGGCCCATACTTTCAATGTCAAGGGCTGAGCTCGCTGGGACTTAAAACAAGATAATGCCCAGCATCAAAGGATGGGTCTTTTTTTTGGTCCTGCAAGCGAACTAGGGGGCTGATGCAATAACGACACGTAGAAAGCGGGCGCTGAACAGTCAATGCCTGCTCTCTTAACGCACGCATGGTGCCCCAAAAGGGGGGGGGGGGGCGCCATGCAATATTTAAATTCGGGGGTTGCGCTAGGAAGGAGGCACGAGGGTCGCTTGCGTGACCTTAGCGCCTACTTTATAGTGCAACCTGCTGTGGCTGCTTGTCTGCCAGTAATGAAAACGGCCCCTCGAGTTTATCGGTGGCCCTTTTCATTACTGGCAGACGGCCGCTTATGAAAACCAATGCCTGTAAACGGAACCGCGGTTTTCATAACCTGTGTGAGTGAAGCAGCGAGCAGCAGCGGGGTCGAAGATGGATGAGTTTCAGACGGTGGAGGAGGTGAGTCCCACCGTGCCCGTCCTACCGGGGGCTTGAGCTAGCAGCAGCGCTGAGGCAGGCTCAGTAAAGGGGCAGCTTGAGCGGGTGCTCTGTTTTAATTATTATTATGTTTTTTACTTTAAAAAAAGAAGTACAGAAAAGCACTTTGCTTTTCTGTACTTCTTTTCAGTGGGCGTAGCTATTAACGCCTGAGCGCTAAATGTGCATCTGCGCCGTACATTTATCTTAACGAGCAGTTAGACGCGCGTTGAATAGGCGCTAATCTCCTTATTGCATTAGAGGATTGATTAGTGCCTATTTTACCCGCGTCTAATTGCTCGTTAAGAGTGCGCTCGGCTCTTAGATCTTCTCTTTTTTATTGGCATGTCCTGGTTGCCTTACGTCGGTATGTCAGCGCCACCGCTCTTGTTTCATTTCGAATCAGGAAGAAGCATTTGCCTCTTCCTTTCAAAACAAAAACAAAAACAAAAAAAAAAGGGGGGGGGGGTGGGTGTGGTTTGCGTGAGCGCTCTCAAGCCTTTCCTCGCCAGCACGCGCACTGAACTTGGGACGGGGCACTGAGGCCACGCGCTCTTCAATCGCTTCCGGGAGCGCTTTCGTGGGGGGTGGGGGGGGGGGAGCAAACTGAAGCGGGCAGGAAGCGCGCCTTGATTGGTTGTGCTGCCACCTCCCTCCGCCAATCCGAGCCCTGCTCGCAGCCTGGGGTTTGTGACTCGGCTCCCCGGCCCTGTCCGGCAGTTGGGCCGCCCGCGGCAGTGAGTCGCGTGGGCGCGAGGGGAGCGGCGTCGGCGTCGTCAGAAGATGGAGTGAGGGCGGCGGCGGCGCCGGTGCGACTGCTGTCCGCGCCTCTCTCCTTCCTCCCGGGCCCCTCCGACGCAGGATGCGGATGGTGGTGGTAGTGGAGGAGGAGGAGGCGGCGGAGCGGCGGCCGGGCCGGGAACGGGAGGCGCTGAGAGCTGCCGCCGCTCTTCCCCTTGCCAGTGGCGCGGGCGCGGCCCCGGCACACAACATGGCCTGGGTGCTGAGGATGGATGATGTGATCGAGTCGGTGGTGCAGGATTTTGATGCCAGCCTGTCGGACATTGGGCAGGAGCTGGGGGCCGGCGTCTATAACATGAGGTGAGGCCGTCGCCGCTCCCTTCTCCCGCCGGGGTTACAGCTCGTGAAATCCCGCGCTCGGGGATCTCTTGAACTCACTCGGAAATTGCGTTAGGGGTGGGAACGTCTGTCCTAGGAAGCCTGGAAAACGACGTTTCTGAAACTGATTCCCGTATTATTAGGTTAGATACGGCTCTCTCGCCCAGAAGCAGTGATATTTCTGCAGGGGAATAGTCCCTGATTTCTGCTGTGCTAGGGAGTACTGCATGCAGACAGCTCAGAAAAAGTTTGCTTGTCTGCCCCTTAAGGTTTTTGACGGATACTTGCTTTGTTTTTGCCGAAAGGATGATGGATCTGTTCATGTATGTGTGGATGCATCGTATGCGGTAGATGGTTGGGGGGAGTGTATTTTTGCAGTGGGTGGCACCGAAGCAGCTTGATCAGCTGCTGTGGAGCAGTATTTTGTCATGCCTTGTTGTTGGACTGACTTCATATACAGATGTGATCAAAAGTTTACATACCCTGGCACAGTGGTTCTCAACCTTTTTCCCATCGTGACACACCTGACAGGCCACGCTCACATGTGTGACACATTGCTCATTACAATTCACGGCGGAAATAAAAAGTAAAGGCCCGGTAATTATTTTTATTGTTTAAAGATACATATTCTGTCTGAACAGAAATTGCATAAATAGTAAACATCCCACACCAAAACAGCACCAATTTCCAGCACTTAAACAGTAACCACCTTACCTAAGAAAAGGCAACACTGAAATATTACACCAGGCCTTAAGACACCAATACTACATCTATTAGGAAAACGGACCAAGTCAGGCTGCTATAGAGCCCTACACAGAAACTACACGCCAGCAGAAAACCTCACCTAAATCACATGTGCTGACCCTCACCTAACAAAGAATAAAGAGACAAAATGCATAACTAGAACCATGCAGAAAAAACTGAATTGGAAACTGCAACAAGCCAGAGTCTCTGTATGCAGTGTAATAAAGGAAAAAAGAAACATCACTCATCCTTATAAAACAAATCAAGAAATATTTATTTATTTATTTATTTCTTTTGTATACCGACATTCGATCGAGATATCACATCGGTTTCCAGATAACAGGTTGAATAGGGCGGGATCTGCCCTATTTTACATTTAACAAGATAACAATTAAACTATTGCAGTAAAAACATTGTAACATATGAATACAAAAGAATGTGTGTATAAATTTGTAGCATATATATAAAAGCATATATATAAAATATAAAATCAGTAGCAGTAAAATCATACTAACAAAAAGAACAGATTATTTTGAAACAGCTGATAAGTGGAATATCCAATAATTTAAAAAACTCTTATAAAAAATTTCTAGATACCAATAAAATATTTCAAAATAGCAGACACAAAGACCCAGAAATGCAAAAATAGTTTTGTATCCTTATTTTTCTTTGCATACCTGGAAACATTTGATATCCAGGTGTCCTGAGATTGTTTTGAATTAGCAGGAGGAGGGGTGGTTTGCTTGCAACTTCCTCCTCTCTCAGTCACATACCAGCGCTCTCTCTCACACTGGCTCTCAATTACACACCTATACACACATGCTCTCAGTACTCACATATACACATGCTTTTTCTCTCACTTATATAGGCTCTTAATTACACATTTACACACATGCTGACTATCTTTTCACGCTTACACACACGCACACACATATATGCTGTCTTTTTTTCTCTCACACACACTCTCATTCACATGCTTACAAACATGCTCTCTCTCTCTCATTTACACATAGGCTCTCAATCACATACTCACATGCTCCCTCACCTAAACCAGCTCTCAATCACACACAGACACACATTTATTTATTTATTTATTTTATTTTTGGTTTTTTATATACCGATCTTCTTGCATTGGATGCAAATCAAACCGGTTTACAGTGAAACAAACTTGCCTAAGAGCATTACACACATGCTCTCTCTTACATATACACACAGGCTCTTAATCATACATTTACATGATCTCTCACACACACACACACAGGATCTCAATCTCATACACGTACTCTTTCACACAAACAGGTTTTCAATCACAAACTTACACATAGAGATTCCCAATTGTAAACTTACATTCATGCTCTGTCTCTCACAGGCAGGCTCTCAATCACAGACATACTCTTTCACATATACAGGCTCTCAATCACACACATACATGCTATCACACACACACACACACACACACACACACACACACAGGATCTCAAACACATGCTTGCTCATTCACTCTCTCTCCCTCCTGCCCCCCCCCCCTCCCCCCCAGGAACTAGCAGCAGCAGCCTCCTCCCAACCCTAACCTCCTTCATTTTCAGCCCTCACGGAGGAGGAGTCCCATTGGCTGCGGGGATTGACGCTCTTCTTCATTTTACTCCGAGCCATGCTGCACATTCTTCAGACCGCGCCTCTCTTCTGTTCTTCGGGCCAATTCTGACCACACTAGCATGGTCTCTTCTTCCCGCGCATGCACCTACTGCTCACCATTTCCTTTTCTGGGCCGCGGGGGAGAAGAGACCATGCTGATGCCGCTGACTCCAGCTGTCCTGCCGTGTTTTTTCTGCTTTTCTGTACACTTTTCCCAGGGTTGTCCCTGATTAATGCCTGCCTTTGGGCAGGCGTTAATTTCTGAAAGTAAAATGTGCTACTTGGCCGCACATTTTACTTTCAGTATCCCGCGGGTATAACTAATAGGCTCATTAACATGCATTTGCATATGTTGAGTGCTATTAGTTTCGGGGGGGGGGGGGGGTTGGCAGCGCGGTTTCCACGCACTATTACCCCTAACAGTATAAGGGGTAATAATAGCGTGTGTAAAACACGCGGCTAAACGGTGCGCTCTGCCAAGTGCACCGTTTTGTATCGGCCTGATATTGAGGTAAGGTCATCTTTAGCTCATTTAGACTGACTTGATGAAGGGATCTTCAGAGGAATAGCCTTTTAGTCTGGTGTAGCAGTGAACTTTGCCATTGAAAGCTCATGTCTCAATAAATTGGTTAGTTTATAAGGTGCCACCCACTCTTGTCACTTCCTTTTTTTAAATTTTCTTTTTTCATGCATTTACAAATAAGAGTTCATGTTACAGAAATAAGTGCAATAAAGAGAATGTATTTTAAATAATAAACTTAACCATATACATATTTGCACATCATATTTTAAATAGAAATGGAGGACAAGGCAAATAGAAGCGCAAAATTTAAGGGAAAAATGAAAAACTGAGAGGTTCTGCCAGTTATTAATTATTGCCGACAACCATTCATAGCGGCTAAGTATGTGAGTCTAGAAACGTTCGAAGCTGAGATGGCTCAAAAAAACACACAATTCACACTTTGATATTTCAAAGAGCATTTACAGGGATAACGAAGAACAAAGTGGCCTCCCTTAGAAACCACCTCTGAATGCATAGGAAGACGTTTTTTGCGACGCATCTGGGTGACTCTGGCAAGATCAGGATAGATCCATATTTTTTGCCCATAAAACAAAGATAACATTTTAAGACATTGTTTCTATCGGATTGAAAAGTGAATGTCACCAAAAGAGTTCCTCTTTGTAGGATCTCTGTGGTTTGTGATGTTTTCAAAATAGTAGAGAGATCCAATGTATAGTCTTGAAGTTGATTACCCTCTGCTCCTTCAGTAACTGGTAAATAAAATGCTTTAGTTATAAACCGGCATTGCAGCGGAGGGAATTTTCAGAACTTGAGAAATATAATTCCTAAAAAGTTCTGTAGGTGACACCAATCTTATAATAGGAAAATTTAGCCCTCTTAAATTTCAACTTCTCAGAGTTTTCCAATTTTTTGGCATGTATTTGCTCAATGCATGTTGAATTTTCTCAGTTGAAGCAACCTGAGAATCAAATTATATCCAACTTAGTTGCAAAATTAGATATTGAGGTTGCATTAATTTGTGCTTGATTGTTGGTGTCCAAAATTTTTGTTAATGAAGATATTGAAATTTCCAGAGTTACTAAAGCGTCACAAACTGTCGCTAAGGTAATTTCGGGTGGTTTAAGAAGACCAAACTTAGCAACTGTGACATTCACCACACCGCCTGCACTGCCACCACTCTCTCCACTAACAACGTCGGAGGGAACTGACCTCAAAGCTGTGAAATAAGTGGAGCAACTCCATTATGCTCTGCAGGGAATCCACTACTTCCTCCTGCTTGATATTTAGAACCCCTAGAATTAACCTTCTGGGGGGATCGAGAAATCATCTGATGACGGTTAAGAAGCCCTGGCAGGGAGGAGTTGGTGTAGTCAGTGCACCAGGGGTTAGAGATGGCTTCTGCCAGTGGAGAGGGCATTCGCTCTCCGTCAGTCTCTGCAGTGGCACCCACACCCTGGCCTCTTGTCATTTCTGATGAAGGGAGTATAACTAAAACTAATCACAAATGAATTGTTGGCTAAATAAAAATGGTCATGTCCAGTTTAATCTTTATATCAGCTACTGTGACACAGGTTCTAGAGGGTTTTTTGTACCATCCTGGGTATGATACTGACAATTGCTAAAAAGATTTTATTTAAACACTAGCTGTACCCGGCCACGGGTTGCTGTGGCTCAGTCTGGTTAAATGGAAAAGAAAGAAAAGAGCGCACGTTTCGAATATGGTTAATTTCACAATGCTTGTGGGTATACGATATTTTTTGTTGTTGAACTGTCTGTGCAGATATAGAGATTGTCTGGTTTGCCGACTCTAGAACACGCAACATATAATTGTCCATGTGAGAAGCAATCCGTGTCTAGATGTAAACCGCATAATTCTAGAATTGAAAAAAGAAAAAACATAAACTATACTCACTAAATGAACGGTATGGTAAACGACACAGCTCAATTCCAACGCAATGTCACACGAAATAATTAAATCAAAATGAAAATAAATCGAAATCTATGAAAATTCAATTTAACAATGCAATCGGAAACACTGAAATGGAATCGTAAAATATTTAGTCCAAGCCGTTAAGCCCGCTAAAAGGGTGAGATTTTTGTCCCCTCTCCTCCTACATCTTTGCTCTGCTCCGCCACTCCCCCCCCCCCCAGCACCATGAAGGGCCAGAGGTGGCGGCGGCGATGGTAGGAGCTGCAGCGGTGGCCGAGGGGGATCTCGCGAGGCGTAATGGTCCTGCCATCCCAACTCCCTCCCCCCTTCCCCGATGGTGGAGGGACAGGCTCAGACCCCTTTCACTCTATCCTTACAGGCCCCAACTCCTTTGCTCTCCCATTCCCCTCTACACTGATTCCCTTCCACTGTAACCTATAAGTTGGGGGGGGGGGGGGTAAGAGAATCTCTCCCTCATACAGCCCCCTACATAGGCTTTCTCTCTCTCTCTCTTGCACATACACTCTCCCTAAGTCCCTCACACACGCACGCCCAATCCCTCTCACACACACCTACACAATCCCTCATGTAGTCTCCCTCTCTCTATGGCACTCACACTCGCCTTCAGCGCACATTACCACACTTCTCTCTCACACAGTTAAAATGGGCGGGATTTTTGTCCCCTCCCCACCTAAGTCTTTGCACTCGCAAGAGCTTGCAAAGTTCCCACGCCAGTTGTGTCTGGGAGAGTGAGGAAAACACTCCCTCCCCCCCCCTCCCCTCTCGCAAAGGGCAGGCGGCAGGCACTGCAACAGATTTGGGACATGTTGCCTAGCTTACTTTGCTCTTTCTGGCAGACCTGTGCCTTTAAGAAATCCGATCGGGGGCTTGAGAGGAGGAGGAAGCAGAGCTCTGGCTTTCACTTTCGTCACGGTGCTTTGCTGGGAGTGGGGGTGGAGCGATGCCCATGTAAACTCTTCCCGCGGCGGCTGAGACCCACGGGCAGGCTGACAGCACTGCCTTCCCCCTCCCCCCCCCCCCCCCCCCCCCGCAGTTGCGGGATATTTACTTGGCTTCTCCTGATCTGCGGGACTCAGGGGGTGGGGGAGGAGGGCGAGCTGTTCTCTGTTCAGCTCTTTGCGCTTTGGCTGCTGCAGGCTGCAGCTGCTTGTGATCTCTTTTCAGCCGCTTTCTACTGCATTTGCTCTGCTCCGGCCGTCCCAACTCCCTCCCCCCCCTTGCCAGGCGGTGGACGGACTGGCTTGTCGACTCTTCTACCCTTTCCTCCTCCTGTGTGTAACTGTCTGGCAGTCCCTTCTCCTCCCCCGTTCCCCAGCGGGGGAGGAACGGGCTGAGCCATTTCTCGGAGCGGTGACTCGTTTGCCCTTTCCTCCTCCCCTCTGTGACACCCAGCACATAGCGCGGAGCTCAATGGTCCGCACATGCGAGGTAGAGCTGCTCTCTACTGCGCATTTGCGGGCCGTGGGTCAGAGCCCATTTATATTGTAGATAGCGTGTGTTGCTTGTACGTCCAACAGATGGCGCTGTTTTTCCAAAAAAGCATGTTTTTACCTGTCACAGGTGTGACATCTATATAATATAGGTATATAAAAACGTGCATATTCGAATGCAACGTTGTTTCAAAATTTCAAAGCAATCGGTGAAGAACTTTCGGAAATTTAAGATTTTGAACAAACGAACATTTTACATTTTTATTTATATAGAAAGAACATAGATGTGTATTCCACTTATCTAAAATTCTAAGTGGTTTACAAGGACATGGTGCATTTGTCAATATTGATACAATTACCAAATGAATCTGCTGACCCTATGTTAGTTAAGAATGTTGCTGTCAAATTTGTTTTAAGCTCTAGACTGTTCCTTTGTTTCCCCGACTACTGTGGATAGCAGTGTTACAAGAGTAGCTTTATGACCACATGCATTTGCCAAACCCTGTTGTAGGAAAAAGGAGTCCTCTTGTTTAAACTAATCTGAAACAAACCCCAGTCCCAATTTTTCTTTAATAAATGCTCCACCTTCTGGGGATAGGGAAATACCTACAATGCCTGAATGTAATCCACTTTGAAGCGCTGAAAAAAGTGCGAAAAGCGGAATATTAATCTAATCTAAATACCCAAATGACACACTTCCTCTCCAGCTGGGATAGAAATCCTCCCATTTCCTCAGGACCTTTCCTGTGATTGGCAGTGGTTGCTGAGGTAGCTGTCTTCATTCCCTGGAGCTTCTGTGATGTGACTTGTTAATGCCTTGCAGGTCTGTTGGAGGATGATGCTTTGGCCTGGGCAACGGAGCCGCCCCTAACACAAGCTTTCTTATATGGTATAAAATAGTGTGTGCACTATGTCATTCTATATGAATACACAGAAATAAAAGAACAAAAAATACGGCGATAGCTTTTTATTGCAATGGAGGAGTGGCCTGTTAGAGCAGCAGGGAAGCCAGGATTCAAATCCTGTTTTTCTCACTAACCTTGGGCAAGCTACTTCACCCTCCATTCTTCAGGAACAAATATACCTGTTGATACAGGCCACTCTCCTGTGCGTGCGATACAGTAATTTAATTTATTTAAATTAGGGCCGGCGGTAAAAAGAGGTGCTAGGGACACTAGCGCGTCCCTAGCGCCTCTTTTTGGACAGGAGTGGCGGCTGTCAGCAGGTTTGACAGCCGACGCTCAATTTTGCCGGCATCTGTTCTCGAGCCCGCTGACAGCCATGGGTTCGGAAACCGGACGCCGGCAAAATTGAGCGTCCGGTTTTCGAGCCGCAGGCCTATTTCAAATTTTTTTTTTTTTTTTTTACTTTTTTTAACTTTCGGGACCTCCGACTTAATATCACCATAGGTGCTAATTTCTTAAAGTAAAATGTGCGGCTTGGCTGCACATTTTACTTACTGAAACGTGCGGGAATAACTAATAGGGCCATCAACATACATTTGCATGTTGCGGGCGCTATTAGGTTCGGGGAGGTTGGATGCACGTCAAACGCGCGTCCAATGGCGGGTTAACAGTACACTATTGGCCTGATTGTAAGCCCTCTTGGGTAGAGAATAATATAGCTCTAACAACTGGCTACGCCTCCACTCCATTCACTTATGGGGCTGATATAATAAATTATGCTGATCTTAGCATGGGTTTTAACCTATATTTTAGTATGGATTTTTCCATGCTAACATGGAAGTCCATGTAATAAGCTGTGCCGAGCCTACCTTAGGTTTTTTTTCATGTTTTAGCACAGGCTTTCTGGTTCTAACCTTACCCAAGCATCTAGTAAGGTTTATAGCGCTGAAAAACCCCACACTAAAAATCTTGCACTATGATTAGCACGGCTCATGCTAATTGAAGAGTAATAAACCTTACTAGCTATTATCCTACAATGCAAGGAGGTGGACTGGTGAGGAGGCTGACTAGCATGCTTCCATTTACCATGGGAAAATGTAACACCTGGTGAAAGCAGGAGTTAATGTTTCCACGGTAAGAGGAGTCCCCTGAAGCCTACTCAGGTGGGCCAGATTGGATCTGATGGGTCAGACTGGTGAGTGTTGTCCCCCCAGCATGCCCTGCAATCTCATCTTAAAATAAGTCTGAGCAGTGTCTGGTCCAGGTCAAGTCCAGTCCAGTAGGTCCCCCTTCCCCTCCCTCTCCCTCTAAAAATAAGATCTGTGTCCAGCAGACCTTCCCACTCCTGGAACCCCAGCCAGAGAAGACCTCTCTGGCAGCCAATAGGTCCCTCCACTGTTGCATGTCAGTGAAAGAACCAGTCCCTTTTCGGACTTCTGAAAGGACTGCTTTCTGAATGGAGATTAGTCCTTTCATTGACTTATAACAGTGAAGGGATTAATCAGCAAATAGTGAAGGAGTGATATAAAAAAATATTGACGTTTAACAGTCTTCAATAAATAAAAGTGCATATTTTCCATAGAGAATTAAATTAAATGATAAGGGATTATGATATAGTTGTCAGGAATCAAGTTTGGAGTAAACACTTCTTTACTGAGAAGGGGGGTGGATGTCTGGAATAGCCTGCCACTGGAGGCCAATACTATGACAAAATGTAGAAATGTTTGGGACATGGTAGGAAACGCGTTGGGTAAAAGATAATGGGGGTGGAGGGAGGATCCCTAAAGCATGAGATCTTTATATGCACATCTACCCTCGATGGCCATAGTGAAGGAGGCACAAGAGTGTCAGCAGACACCAGCTTGGCACACGTTGAGGTTGTTGGGCCACATAGCTGCAACAATTCATGTTATTCCCATGCCATGTCTATACATGGGAAGAGCCCAGTAGATCTTGAGGTCACAGGCTACTCAGGACCTTTGGGAACATATCCACGTCACTTTGTCACTCTTGGATGCTCTGTCCTAGTAGTGGGAAAATTCCAGTATGGTTCAGGGTGTTCCCTTCCAAATTCCTCTGATTCAAATTGTCTTGACAATGGATGTATCCAGCCTGGGTTGGGTTGGGGGTGGGGGCGGGTAGCTCATAGAAATGGGCTTTGCTCCCAGGGCTCTTGGTCCACTGGGTAATATTAGTACCAGATAAATTTCCTGGAGCTCTGGGTGATTTGGAATGCTCTATGGATTTACAGAGATTGACTTTCCAACAAAGTTGTACTGGTCCAGACAGACAATCGAGTGGTGTTGTATTATATTAACAAGCAGGGAGGTAAGGGGTTGTACCTCCTCTGTCATGGGGTGATCCAGTTGTGGACTTGGGCCATCTCTCTGGCTGGTATGGAGAATGGATTGGTGGACAGGCTGAATCGGTCCTTAAGACCCCACATTATCCCTGGATCAAGCAGTAGCAAATCAGATCTTCCACCTCTGGGGTACCCCAGAGATGGATCTGTTTGCGGCTCCTTGGAACAGAACAGTCCCTCTTTCTCCTGCTCCATGCACAAGGCATACAGCGAGCTAGCCTTGGATGTTTTTGCCCTTCATTGGGGCCAGGGACTTCTGTATGCATATCTTACAGTTCCACTGGTAGTGAAGACTTTGTTGAAGCTTAGGGAAAAGAGGGGAACCATGTTCCTCCTAACCCCCTGTTGCCTGTGGCAGATCTGGTTTCCACTCATTCGTGAGATGTCAGTTCGGGAACTGATCAGACTGGGCATTTCCTCAGATCTCATCAGTCATGCTCAGGGTAGGTTGCGTCAACCCATCCTCTTGTCCCTCTCGCTCACCACTTTGATGTTGAGAGGCTGATTCTGCAACTCCTTGACCTTTCAGAGGATGTCTTGGATCCTCTTGGCTTCTAGGAAGTCCTATGGACTGAGGTGGAGAGGGTTTGCTGTGTGGTCCCTAGATCTCTTCTCCTGTTCCACACACAATCTGCTTGACGATTATCTACTCTTCTCGGAAGCTAGTCTTAAGACCAACTTGGTTAGGGTTCATCTTAGTGCAATTGGTGAATATCATCACTGTGTAGAAGGTAAACCCATCTCTGTATAGCCTTTAATTGTAAGTTTAATGTGGGGTCTGCTTCACTTTTGAAGCCTCCTATCAGACCTCCTGCTGTGACCTGGGACCTTAACATGGTTTTGTCTCAGCTGATGAAAGCTTTTATGAACCACTGCACTCCTGTGACCTAAAGTACTTGACCTAGCAGGTCATATTTCTGGTGGTGATCACTTCAGCACACAGGATTAGTGAGTTTCATGCCTTAGTGACTTATCCACCTTACACTGTTTTTTCTTGATAGGGTGGTCTTGCATATGCATCCTAAGTTTCTGCCTAAGATGGTGTCAGAATTTCATCTTAACCAGTCAGTTGGCCTTCCAACTTTTTTCTCCAGTCCTCATTCTCATCAAAGTGAGAAAGCCCTGCAAAGGTTGGACTGCAGCAGAGCCTTAGCCTACTATCTGGAGTGAACAGAAGCCCACTCAGCCTTTTGTTTATTTTGATTGGAACAAACTGGATATCGTCATTGCTGAACAGATGCAATCTGCTAGCCAGCTGGAGAGCATATCCTTCTATTATGCCTCTGCAGGCTTGACTGTGGTGGGCCATGTCAAGGTTCAGTCTGTCTGGACCGTGGCAACGTCAGTGGCTCACTTGCAATCAGTCCTCATGGAGGAGATCTGCAAGGCTGCAACATGGCGTTCTCTCCACTCATTCAAATTGCAGCACTGTTTGGACAGTGTTGGCTGATGTGACAGCAAATTTGGCCAGTCTATTCTCCAGAACTTGTTTGAGGTATAGAACTCAACTCTGTTCCCATCTAGGGCCCATTTTTGTTCCAGGCTGCTTCCCCTTAGGGTATATGTATATAACAAAAAGGCCTATTGCCAACAAAAATATTGTTGTGGTTGTGTCTGTTGGCCCCGGTTTAGTTGTTACCCCTTTTTTTGTTGGGGGCAGCCTGTAGCTAAGGATTACCCATGTATGAGAGCTGCCATCCTGCTTGTCCTGGGAGAAAGCAGTCTCTTACCTGTAACAGGTGTTCTGAGGACAGCAGGATGTCAGTCCTCATGAGACTTGCTCACCCTCCCGGTGGAGTTCGGTCATCACTTCGTGGATATTCTTTAGCTAAATTATTAGACTAAAGGGACCTTGCATGGACGCGAGGTTTAATGCATGCGTCATTCTGCGTGAGACTCCGTCAAAGTTCTAGAAACTATGACACAAGTTTTCCATGCCAGGCTCCACTGGATGATGTCTCCCAATTGTGAGGCTGACATCCTGCTTTCCTCGGAGAACAGCTGTTACAGGTAAGCAACTCTGCTTTTAAACTTGATTCTTTTAGCATACCAATTAGCTTACTGCATCAGAAGTTAACTCATTTTTCAAAACGTGAATAAATAAAATGTGTTAAAATGTAGCTTACTTTGTTGCTCACATTTTAGTAGTTTATTCCCTTTTGTGGTACAGCAATGCTTTCTGTTTATGGTGCTATCGGTGTGGTGATGTTCATAAGCAATTCACTAACAAAAGTGAAACATTGTAAAAGTAAATTGGCTTTTCAGTCTTCTGTTCTTCACTCTTCTTAGATCTCATTTATTTTGAAGATATGGAGGAGGGGCCCCACAGAATACTATTTCTTATCTTCCAGAAGCCTGCATACTTGGCTATTTCTCAAACTAAACCTAGATGTTAATTGCAGGTTTTTCTCTCTAATTTTAGTGATGTCTTGGCATTGCCCATTTTTAAGCAAGAAGACTCCAACCTTCCACCAGAGAACGAGACCAAGCATCCACCATTTCAGTACGTTCTGTGTGCTGCCACGTCCCCGGCTGTCAAACTGCATGATGAGACACTCACCTACTTAAACCAAGGTGTGTATGTTGGCTGTTGTGCATATCATCAAAGGCTCCTGCTCTCTCCTCATTCCCTATAAAAACAACTTAAATCCCTCCATTATTTCCTCCTTCAAATCTTAGCCAGCCTCATAGATTTATCAGCCATATTGGTTGTGGCAAAAACTGAATTCTGTTCAGGTTAATACTTTGTATTGAACCAATCTAACATCCAAAGATGATGTACATGAGATTTTGATCTGACCTTTTCTGTGGATGAAAAAATAAATCCTTATCCTGCTAGATGAGTCCAGATGCATGGGTTTATGCTACTCTGCCAGCAGATGGAGACAGAGGACAACACTTCTTTTTAGTGACATCACTAAGGAGTGGTGCCGATGAGGCACTTACCAGTACTCTGTCTCCATTACATGCTAGAGTGGTGCAGCAGGATTCTTAGCTCCCAGATCTACATTCTTAAGTTGCCACACCTGGAGATTTTGAGCCGACTACTGTGAATGAGGAAATGGTCATTTTGTCACATTTCATTAAAGCAGAAAAACAAACAAGGAGCAGATTGACTACATGACTTAGTAACTGAAACACTATAAATGTCATTGGCACATATGTTGGTAGATATGCAGGTAGACTGTTTTTCTCATTTGTTGTCAGATCCTCTTGGAGGGACATTGGTTCCAGACACTACATATCTTAAATTATAAATTCTGGTAATCTGTGGATTCTGGCCACTTCAGAGATGGGATGGAATGAGTGAAAACCTGCATACAGTAACAGTTTTAAATATCTGAAATGCAGTTTCCATGTAGAATTGCTGCTTAGGGAGAAAACCAGAGAATTAAAGACTAATACTTATCAAGAAACTGTAAATATTAAGAGATGGAGAAAACATTTCCTTTTTTTTTTTTTTTTTAATATAGCAAAAAGATATGCAATACTTTGTTTTGTTGGTCAGGAGTGAAGGCATCATACTTAAAATGTTTCCTGGTTCATTAAAGTACCTTATC